>NW_020837948.1:66119250-66182734 GCF_003676395.1 Aethalodelphis obliquidens | reverse complement strand
GGGGGGGGGGGGAGGGAGGGAGACGCAAGAGGGAAGAGATATGGGGATATATGTACATGTATAACTGATTCACTTTGTTATAAAGCAGAAACTAACACACCATTGTAAAACAATTATACTCCAATAAAGATGTTTAAAAAAATGAAAAGAAATCAAGATGTTCTCAGATAAAGGAAAACTAAAAGAATCTGTCACCAGCAGACATTCCCCAAAAGAATGGCTACAGGAAGTTATCTAAAGGAAAGGAAATGCTGTAACATCAAGAAGAAAGAACACAGTAAGCAAAAATATGGGTGCAACAGGCTTGCTTTCTTTTGAATTTCTAAATTTTGTTTGAGGGTGGAAGCAAAAACTATAACAGTGTCTGATGTAGTTCTATGTGTATGCAGGGAACATACTGAGGATGATTATAAATGGGAGAGGGTAAAAGTACATAAAGAGAGGTTAGTTTTCTACATTTCACTTGAACTAGTAAAATGACAACACCAGTAGATTATGATAAATTATGTATACATAATGTAATACCTAGAGTAACCATTGAAAATGTTATACAGAACACTACAGAAGAAATTTTAAACATTATGGATATATTCAAAGACACTATAGATACATCAAAATGGAACTGTACAAGTGTTCAAGTGACACTAGAGTGAAATCAAAGCACTATAGACAATCCTAAAAAAATACTTCATGGGACCCCACAGAAAGGTAGGGAAAAAAAAAGAACAGAGAAATAAAAAAACAGAATAATCAGAAAACAAATAATAAAATGGCAGACTTAAGCCCTAACATATAATTATATTAAACTTCAAAAGAATACCAATGGGGCTTCCCTGGTGGCGCAGTGGTTGAGAATCTGCCTGCTAATGCAGGGGACACGAGTTCGAGCCTTGGTCTGGGAAGATCCCACATGCCACGGAGCGGCTGGGCCCATGAACCACAACTACTGAGCCTGCGTGTCTGGAGCCTGTGCTCTGCAACAAGGGAGGCCGCGATAGTGAGAGGCCCGCGCACCGCGATGAAGAGTGGCCCCCCGCTTACCACAACTAGAGAAAGCCCTCGCACAGAAATGAAGACCCAACACAGCCAAAAATAAATAAATAAAAATAAACAAAAATAAACAAAAAAAGCCAAGCATTAAAAAAAAAAAAAACCAATGAAATTGGCAGAGTGGATTGAGAAATATGACTCATCTACATGCTGTCTATAAGGCTCTCACCTCAAATATAATGATATAGGCACACTGAAAGCAAAAGGACAGAAATGGAGATGTAACACAAACATCAAAGGAAAGCTAGAATGGCTATATTAATATCAGATAAAACAGACTTTAGAACAAAGAAAATAACCAGTGAGAGAGACAGACATTATATAACAATAAAGGTTTCAACCCACTAAGAAGACATAGCAATCCTAAGTGTGTATGCACCAAACAACAGAGCTGAAAAATACATGAAGCAAAAACGATAGACCTGAAGGGAGAAACAGACAAATCCATGATAGCTGGAGACTTCAACATCCTTCTCTCAGCAACTGACAGAAACTACACATAAAGTTAGCAAGGATATAGAAGAACTCAACAACACCATAAATTAACAGAATCTAGGGCTTCCCTGGTGGCACAGGTTGAGAGTCCGCCTGCCGATGCAGGGGATATGGGTTCGTGCCCCGGTCTGGGAAGAACTCACATGCCGCGGAGTGGCTAGGCCCGTGAGCCATGGCCGCTGAGCCTGTGCGTCTGGAGCCTGTGCTCCGTAACGGGAGAGGCCACAACAGTGAGAGGCCCGCATACCGCAAAAAAAATAAATAAAAATAAAAATTAAAAAAAGTTATACATTGTGACCAAGTGTGATTTATTCAAGGGATGCAAGGCTGGTTGAATATTCAAAAATTTAATGTAATCCACTGTATTAAGAGGCTAAAGAAGAAAAATTGTAGGATCATATCAACTGATGCAGAAAATGCATTTGGCAAAACCTGACACCCATTCATGATAAAAACTCTTTAAAAATAGGAATAGAGGGAAACTTCCTCAACTTGATAAAGAGCTGCTACCAAAAAAACATACAGCTAACCATTAAGGTCTATATGGTTTTTCCCCTAGAAGTGGAATCCAGATAAGAATTCATCTCTCACTGCTCTTTTTCAACATAGTGCTATAAGTTCTAGCCATAGCAATAAATCAAGAAAGGAAAACAAAAGGCTTACAGATCAAAATGGAAGAAATAAAACTGTTCTTATTTGCAGATGACATGATGGTTTACATAGAAAATTCCAAAGAATCTACCAAAAACTCCTAGAACTAATCAGTGAGTTTAGCAAAGATAAAAGATAAACATAAAGTCATTTGTACTTCTATATACTTGTAATGAACATGCAGACAACGAAAGAAAAAAAAACATTTACAATTTTTCAAAAAAAATTTATAGGTATAATCCTAAAACTACACCATGCTGAGAAAAGAAATCAAAGATTTAAATAAACAGAGAGACATACTGGATTTATGGGTTGGAAAACTCAACACAGTAAAGGTGTCAATTCTCCCCAAATTGATAAACATGTTTAAGGCAATCCCTATCAAAATTCCAGCAAGATTCTTTGTAGATATAAACATTATTCTAAAATTTATATGGAAGGGAAAAGAAACTAAAATAGTTGAAACAATTTTGAAAATGAAGAATAAAGTAGAAAAAATCAGTCCCTCCAACTTTGAGACTTATTATATAGCTACATTAATCAAGACGGGGTGGCGGGATAGATACATAGATCAATGGAACATTATAGACAGCCCAGAAACAAACCGACACAAATAGGACCAACTTATTTTTGGCAAGAGCACAAAAGCAATTCAATGGAAGAAAGATAGCCTTTCAATAAACAGTGCTGGAACAAGTGGTCATTCTTAAGCAAAATACTAAGTGCTCTAAGTTTCACATTTTATACAATAATCAAATCAAATGGATGATGGACCTAATGTAAAATATAAATCTATAAAAACTTAAGAAAAAAGTAAAGGAGACCAAGAGACAGGCAAAGAGTTACACTTGAAACCAAAGCACAATCTATAAGAGGAAAAATTAATAAATTGGACTTCATCAAAATTAAAAAACTATTGTTCTGTGAAACACCTATTAAGAGGATGAAAAGAAAAGCTACATATTGGGATAAATATTTGCAAACCAGGCATCTAAAAAAGGACTAGTATCTAACGAGGGGAAGATGGCGAAGTGTAAGACGCAGAGATCACCTTCCTCCCCACAGATACACCAGAAATACATCTACACGTGGAACAAATCCTACAGAACACCTACTGAACACTGGCAGACCTCAGACCTCCCAAAACGCAAGAAAGTCCCCACGTACCTGGGTAGGGCAAAAGAAAGAAGAATAAACAGAGACAAAAGGATAGGGACGGGACCTGCACCAGTGGGAGGGAGCTGTGAAGGAGGAAACTTTCCACACACTAGGAAGCCCCTTCGCGGGAGGAGACTGCAGGTGGCGGAGGGGGAAGCTTCGCAGCCACGGAGGAGAGCACAGCAACAGGGTTGCAGAGGGCAAAGCGGAGAGATACTCGCACAGAGGATCGGTGCGGACCAGCACTCACCAGCCCGAGAGGTTTGTCTGCTCACGCGCCGGGGCGGGCGGGGCTGGGAGCTGAGGCTCGGGCTTTGGTCGGAGAGCAGGGAGAGGACTGGGGTTGGCGGCGTGAACACAGCCTGCAGGGGTTTAGTGCACCATGGCTAGCCGGGAGGGAGTCCGGGGAAAAGTCTGGACCTGCCGAAGAGGCAAGAGACTTTTTCTTCCCTCTTTGGCGCGGACCCCAGAGACGGGCATGAGACGCTAAGGCTGCTGCTGCCGCCACCAAGAAGCCTGTGTGCGAGCACAGGTCACTATCAACACCCCCCTTCCGGGGAACCTGTGCAGCCCGCCACTGCCAGGGTCCCGGGATCCAGGGACAACTTCCCCGGGAGAAGGCACGGCGCGCCTCAGGCTGGTGCAACGTCACGCCGGCCTCTGCCGCCGCAGGCTCGCCCCGCACTCCGTACCCCTCCCTCCCCCGGCCTGAGTGAGCCAGCGTCCCCGAAGCTGCTCCTTTAACCCTGTCCTGTCTGAGCGAAGAACAGATGCCCTCCGGTGACCTCCATGCAGAGGCGGGGCCAAATACAAAGCTGAGCCCCGGCAGCTGTGACAACAAAGAAGAGAAAGGGAAACCTCTCCCAGCAGCCTCAGAAGCAGCGGATTAAAGCTCCACAATCAACTTGATGTACCCTGCATCTGTGGAATACCTGAATAGACAACGAATCATCCCAAATTGAGCAGGTGGACTTGGAGAGCAAGATTTATGATTTTTTCCCCTTTTCCTTTTTTTGTGAGTGTGTATGTGTATGCTTCTGTGTGAGATTTTGTCTGTATAGCTTTGCTTTCATCATTTGTCCGAGGGTTCTATCCATTTTTTTTTTTTCTTTAAAAAAATTTTTTCTTAATAATTATTTTTTATTTTAATAACTTTATTTTATTTTATCTTCTTTCTTTCCTTCCTTCCCTCCTTCCCTCCTCCCTCCCTCCCTTCTTCCTTCCTTGCTTTCTTTCTTTCTCTCCTTTCTTTCTACTTTTTCTCCCTTTTATTCTGAGCTGTGTGGACGAAAGGCTCTTGGTGCTGCAGCCAGGAGTCAGTGCTGTAACTCTGAGGTGGGAGAGCCAACTTCAGGACACTGGTCCACAGGAGACCTCCCAGCTCCACATAAAATCAAATGGCGAAAATCTCCCAGAGATATCCATCTCAACACCAGCACCCAGCTTCACTCAACGACCAGCAAGCTACAGTGCTGGACACCCTATGCCAAACAACTAGCAAAACAGGAACAAAACCCCACCCATTAGCAGAGAGGCTGCCTAAAATCGTAATAAGTCCACAGACACCCCGGAACACACATGGACCTGCCCACCAGAAAGACAAGATCCAGCCTCATCCACCAGAACACAGGCACTAATCCTCTCCAACAGGAAGCCTACACAACCCACTGAACCAACCTTAGCCACTGGGGACAGACACCAAAAACAACGGGAACTATGAACCTGCAGCCTGCAAAAAGGAGACCCCAAACACAGTAAGATAAGCAAAATGAGAAGACAGAAAAACACACAGCAGATGAAGAAGCAAGATAAAAACCCACCAGACCTAACAAATGAAGAGGAAATAGGCAGTCTACCTGAAAAATAATTCAGAATAATGATAGTAAAGATAATCCAAAATCTTGGAAATAGAATAGACAAAATGCAAGAAACATTTAACAAGGACCTAGAAGAACTAAAGATGAAACAAGCAACGATGAACAACACAAAAAATGAAATTAAAACTACTCTAAATGGGATCAATAGCAGAATAACTGAGGCAGAAGAACGGATAAGTGACCTGGAAGATAAAATAGTGGAAATAACTACTGCAGAGCAGAATAAAGAAAAAAGTATGAAAAGAACTGAGAACAGTTTCAGAAACCTCTGGGACAACATTAAACGCACCAACATTCGAATTATAGGGGTTCCAGAAGAAGAAGAGAAAAAGAAAGGGACTGAGAAAATATTTGAAGAGATTGTAGTTGAAAACTTCCCTAATATGGGAAAGGAAATAGTTAATCAAGTACAGGAAGCAGAGAGAGTCCCATACTGGATAAATCCAAAGGGAAATACGCCAAGACACATATTAATCAAACTGTCAAAAATTAAATACAAAGAAAACATATTAAAAGCAGCAAGGGAAAAACAACAAATAACACACAAGGGAATCCCCATAAGGTTAACAGCTGATCTTTCAGCAGAAACTCTGCAAGCCAGAAGGGACTGGCAGGACATATTTAAAGTGATGAAGGAGAAAAACCTGCAACCAAGATTACTCTAGCCAGCAAGGATCTCATTCAGATCTGATGGAGAAAATAAAACCTTTACAGACAAGCAAAAGCTGAGACAGTTCAGCACCACCAAACCAGCTTTACAACAAATGCTAAAGGAACTTCTCTAGGCAAGAAACACAAGAGAAGGAAAAGACCTACAATCATGAACCTAAAACAATTAAGAAAATGGGAATAGGAACATACATATCGATAATTACCTTAAATGGAAATGGACTAAATGCTCCCACCAAAAGACACAGATTGGCTGAATGGATACCAAAACAAGACCCATATATATGCTGTCTACAAGAGACCCACTTCAGACCTAGAGACACATACAGACTGAAAGTAAGGGGATGGAAAAAGATATTCCATGCAAATGGAAACCAAAAGAAAGCTGGAGTAGCAATTCTCATATCAGACAAAATAGACTTTAAAATAAAGACTATTACAAGAGACACTACATAATGATCAAGGGATCGATCCAAGAAGAAGATATAACAATTGTAAATATTTATGCACTCAACATAGGAGCACCTCAATACATAAGGCAAATACTAACAGCCATAAAAGGGGAAATCGACAGTAACACATTCATAGTAGGGGACTTTAATACCCCACTTTCACCAGTGGACAGATCTTCCAAAATGAAAATAAATAAGGAAACACAAGCTTTAAATGATACATTAAACAAGATGGACTTACTTGATATTTATAGGACATTCCATCCAAAAACAACAGAATACACATTTTTCTCAAGTGCTCATGAAACATTCTCCAGGATAGATCATACCTTGGTTCACAAACCAAGTCTTGATAAATTTAAGAAAACTGAAATTGTCTCAAGTATCTGTTCCGACCACAACGCTATGAGACTAGATATCAATTACAGAAAAAGATCTGTAAAAAATACAAACACATGGAGGCTAAACTATACACTACTTAATAACGAAGTGATCATTGAAGAAATCAAAGAGGAAATAAAAAATACCTAGAAACAAATGACAATGGAGACCTGACGACCCAAAACCTATGGGATGCAGAAAAAGCAGTTCTAAGAGGGAAGTTTACAGCAATACAATCCTACCTTAAGAAACAGGAAACATCTCGAATAAACAACCTAACCTTGCACCTAAAGCAATTAGAGAAAGAAGATAAAAAAACTCCCAAAGTTAGCAGAAGGAAAGAAATCATAAAAATCAGATCAGAAATAAATGAAAAAGAAATGAAGGAAACAATAGCAAAGATCAATAAAACTAAAAGCTGGTTCTTTGAGAAGATAAACAAAATTGATAAACCATTAGCCAGACTCATCAAGAAAAAAAGGGAGAAGACTGAAATCAATAGAATTAGAAATGAAAAAGGAGAAGTGACACTGCAGAAATACAAAAGATCATGAGAGATTACTACAAGCAACTCTATGCCAATAAAATGGACAACCTGGAAAAAATGGACAATTCTTAGAAATGCACAACCTGCCAAGACTGAATCAGGAAGATATAGAAAATATGAACAGACCAATCTCAAGCACTGAAATTGAAACTGTGATTAAAAATCTTCCAAGAAACAAAAGCCCAGGACCAGATGGCTTCACAGGTGAATTCTATCAAACATTTAGGGAACAGCTAACACCTATCCTTCTCAAACTCTTCCAAAATATAGCAGAGGGAGGAACACTCCCAAACACATTCTACGAGGCCACCATCAATCACCCTGATACCAAAACCAGACAAGGATGTCACAAGAAGACAAAACTACAGGCCAATATAACTGATTAACATAGATGCAAAAATCCTCAACAAAATACTAGCAAACAGAATCCAACAGCACATTAAAAGGATCATACACCATGATCAAGTGGGTTTATTCCAGGAATGCAAGGATTCTTCAATATACGTAAATCAATCAACGTGATACACCATATTAACAAATTGAAGGAGAAAACCCATATGATCATCTCAATAGATGCAGAGAAAGCTTTGGACAAAATTCAGCATGCATTTATGATAAAAACCCTGCAGAAAGTATGCATAGAGGGAACTTTCCTCAGCATAATAAAGGCCATATATGACAAACCCACAGCCAACATTGTCCTCAATGGTGAAAAACTGAAACCATTTCCACTAAGATCAGGAACAAGACAAGGTTGCCCACTCTCACCACTCTTCTTCAACATAGTTTTGGAAGTTTAAGCCATAGCAATTAGAGAAGAAAAGGAAATAAAAGGAATCCAAATTGGAAAAGAAGAAGTAAAGCTGTCACTATTTGCAGATGACATGATACTATACATACAGAATCCTAAAGATGCTACCAGAAAACTACTAGAGCTAATCAATGAATTTGGTAAAGTAGCAGGATACAAAATTAATGCACAGAAATCTCTTGCATTCCTATACACTAATGATGAAAAATCTGAAAGACAAATTAAGAAAACACTCCCATTTACCACTGCAACAAAAAGAATAAAGTATCTAGGAATAAACCTACCTAAGGAGACAAAAGACCTGTATGCAGAAAATTATAAGACAGTGATGAAAGAAATTAAAGATGATACAAATAGATGGAGAGATATACCATGTTCTTGGATTGGTAGAATCAACATTGTGAAAATGACTCTACTACCCAAAGCACTCTACAGAGTCAATGCAATCCCTATCAAACTACCACTGGCATTTTTCACAGAACTAGAACAAAAATGCTCACAATTTGTATGGAAACACAAAAGACCCCAAATAGCCAAAGCAACCTTGAGAACAAAAAATGGAGCTGGAGGAATCAGGCTCCCTGACTTCAGACTATACTACAAAGGTACAGTAATCAAGACAGTATGGTACTGGCACAAAAACAGATATATAGATCAATGGAACAGGATAGAAAGCGCAGAGATAAACCCATGCACATATGGTCACCATATCTTTGATAAAGGAGGCAGGAATGTACAGTGGAGAAATGACAGCCTCTTCAATAAGTGGTGCTGGGAAAACTGGAGAGCTACATGTAAAAGAATGCAATTAGAACACTCCCTAACACCATACACAAAAATAAACTCAAAATGGATTAAAGACCTAAATGTAAGGCCAGAAACTATCAGACTCTTAGAGGAAAACATAGGCAGAACATCTATGACATAAATCACAGCAAGATCCTTTTTGACCCACCTCCTAGAGAAATGGAAATAAAAACAAAAATAATCAAATGGGACGTAATGAAAATTCAAAGCTTTTGCACAGCAAAGGATACCATAAACAAGGCCAAAAGACTACCCTCAGAATGGGAGAAAATATTTCCAAATGAAGCAACTGACAAAGGATTAATCTCCAAAATTTACAAGCAGCTCATGCAGCTCAGTATCAAAAAAACAAACAACCCAATCCAAAAATGGGCAGAAGACCTAAATAGACATTTCTCTAAAGAAGATATACAGACTGCCAACAAACACATGAAAGAATGCTCGACATCATTAATCATTAGAGAAATGCAAATCAAAACTACAATGAGATATCATCTCACACCAGTCAGAATGGCCAACATCAAAAAATCTAGAAACAATAAATGCTGGAGAGGGTGTGGACAAAAGGGAACCCTCTTGCCCTGTTGGTGGGAATGTAAATTGATACAGCCACTATGGAGAACAGTATGGAGGTTCCTTAAAAAACTACAAATAGAACTACCATATGACCCAGCAATCCCACTACTGTGCATATACACTGAGAAAACCATAATTCAAAAAGAGTCATGTACCAAAATGTTCATTGCAGCTCTATTTACAATAGCCTGGAGATGGAAACAACCTAAGTGTCCATCATTGGATGAATGGATAAAGAAGATGTGGCAGATATATACCATGGAATAATACTCAGCCATTAAAGGAAACGAAATTGAGCTATTTGTAATGAGGTGCATGGACCTAGAGTCTGTCATACAGAGTGAAGTAAGTCAGAAAGAGAAAGACAAATAGCGTATGCTAACACATATATATGGAATTTAAGAAAAAAAAATGTCAGAAGAACCTAAGGGTAAGACAGGAATAAAGACACAGACCTACTAGAGAATGGACTTGAGGATATGGGGAGGGGGAAGGGTAAGCTGTGATGGGGCGAGAGAGTGGCGTGGACATGTATGCACTACCAAATGTAGAACAGATAGCTAGTGGGGAGCAGCCACACAGCACAGAGAGATCAGCTCGGTGCTTTGTGACCACCTGGAGGGGTGGGATAGGGAGGGTGGGAGGGAGTGAGACGCAAGAGGGAAGAGATATGGGAACATATGTATATGTATAACTGATTCACTTTGTTGTAGGGCAGAAACTGACACACCATTGTGAAGCAATTGTACTCCAATAATGATGTAAAAAAAAAAAAAAGGACTAGTATCTAGAATATGTAAAGAACTCAACATTCAATACTATGAAATAATGTTTAACATTATCAGCCATCGGGGAATAATAAATTAAAACTACATTGAGATGTAATTGTACATCATCAAAAAGCTAAGATTTTTTAAAACTGACAAAATCCAATGCTGGTGAGGATACAGAGAAATGGGACCACTCATACATGCTTTGGTAGGGATGTAAAATAGTATAGCCACTGTTGAAAACAGTTTGGCAGTTTATTAAGAAACTAAATATGCAACTACCATAAAACCCAGCAATTGTGCTCTTGGATAATTATCTAATGGAAATAAAGATTTATGTTTATCCAAATCCTGTTGAAAGCAGCTTTATTTGTAATAGCCCCAAACTGGAAACAACTCAGATGTCCTTAAAAGGGTGAATGCTTAAACTGTGGTATCCATATAATAGACTACTGTTCAATAATAAAAAGGAACAAACTATTTATAAATATAGCAACCTGAGTGAATCTCCAGAGAATTATAGCTAGTGAAAAAAATACAATCTGGAAAAGTATGGTTTCATTTATAAAACATTTTTCAAATTACAGTATTAGAGAAATAGCAAAATTTTGGTTGCCAGAGATTAAGTAAGGACAAGAGGAAAGGTATGGCTACAGAAGGGCAATATGAGTGATCCTTGTAGTGTTAGAAATATTGTGTACATTGATTGTATCAAAATCAATGTCCTGGCTGTGATACTGTAATACAATTTTGGAAGATGAGGGAAACTGGGTAAAGGGTACAAGGAATTGTCTGTATTATTTCTTAAAGCTGCATATGAATCTACAATTATCTCAAAATAAAAAGTTAAAAAAAATGAATTGGCCATATATGTATGGTGCTATTCATTTATACTAATCAACTTTTATATCAATAGCACATTGTTGGGATTACTTGTAGCTTTACAGAAAGTTCTGAAAGCAGGTTGTGTTAATCTTACCAACTTTAGCTCTTTTTCAAAGTATTTTGACTATTCTAGGTTCTTTACATTTCCACAAGAACTTTAGAATTGACTTGTCGTGTCTAAAACAGCATGCTTGAATTTGATTGTAATTAGTTTGAATCTATAAATCAAGTTGGAGAGAACTGACATTTTAATTATTTTTTAAATTTAATTTTTATTTTATATTGATTTACAATGTTGTGTTAGTTTCAGGTGTACAGCAAAGTGATTCAGTTATACATATAGCCATTCTTTTTCAGATTCTTTTCTCATATAGGTTATTACAGAATACTGAGTAGAGTTCCCTGTGGTATACAGTAGGTCCTTGTTGATTATTTATTTTAATATACAGTCATGTGTATATGTTAGTCCCAAACTCCTAATTTATCTCCCACCCACCTTTCCCCTTTGGTAACCATAAGTATGTTTTCCAAGTCTGTGAGTCTGTTTCTGTTTTGTAAGTAAGTTCACCTGTATCATCTTTTTAGATTCCACATATAAGTGATATACATTTTTCTTTGTCTAACTTATTTCACTTAGTATGATAATCTCTAGGTCCATCCATGTCACTGCAAATGGCATTATTTCATTCTTTTTTATGGCAGAGTTACATTCCATTGTATACATGTACCACATCTTCTTTATCCATTCCGCTGTCAATGAACATTTAGGCTGTTTCCATGTCTCAGCTATTGTAAATAGTGCTGCAGTGAACGCTGGGGTGCATGTATCTTTTCAAATTGTTTTTTTTCTGGATATATGCCCAGGAGTGGGACTGCTGGATCATGTGGTAGCTCTAGTTTTAGTTTTTTAAGGAACCTCCATACTATTCTCCATAGTGGCTGTACCAATTTACATTCCCACCAACAGTGTAGGAACGTTCCCTTTTCTCCACACCCTCTCCAGCATTTATTGTTTGTAGGCTTTTTGATGATGGCCATTCTGACTAGTGTGAGGTGATACCTCATTGTAGTTTTGATTTGCATTTCTCTAAAAATTAGTGATGTTGAGCATCTTTTCATGTGCATGTTGGCCACCTGTATGACTTCTTTGGAGAAACGTCTATTTAGATCTTCTGACCATTTTTTGACTGGGTTGTTTTTTTTGATATTGAGCTGCATGAGCTGTTAGTATATTTTGGAGAGTAATCCTTTGTTAGTCGCTTCATTTGCAAATATTTTCTCCCATTCTGTGGGTTGACTGTCATTTTGTTTATGGTTTCCTTTGCTGTGAAAAAGCTTTTAAGTTTAGTTAGGTCCCACTTGTTTATGTTTGTTGTCATTTTCATTACTATAAGAGGCAGATCCAGAAGGATACTGCTACGATTTATGTCAAAGAGTGAGAACTAACTTTTAAAAAGATTGAATCTTCTAGTCCATGAATATGGTATATCTTGATTTATTCATTTCTTTAATATCCCTCATCAATGTTTTGTATGTTTCAGTCTTGCACATCTTTTGTCAGATTTATCCTTAAGTATTTCATGCTTTTAATGCTATTATAATAGGTATTTTTAAAATTTCAATTTCTGATTTTTCACTGCCAGCATACAGAAATACATTGATTTTTTGCCCATTGATTGATCTTGCATCCTACAACTTGGCTAAACGTAGTTATTAGTTTTAGAACTTTTCTTCTAGCCTTTCTACGTAGATGATCAAGTCATCTGCAAAAAAGACAGTTTTTACTCTTCCTTTTCTAATCTGGATGACTTTAATTTCTTTTTCTTGCCTTATTACATGACTAGAATCCCCACTACAATGTTGAAAATAAGTGGTAGGAATGGACATCTTTGATTTGTTCCTTATGTTACGGAAACATTCAGTCTTTTACCATTAAGTATAGTGTAATCTTTCTGTTTTTTATGGACATCCCATATCAGGCTGATGAAGCTTCCTTCTTTTCCTAGTGTGCTGAAAATTTTTATAAGAAATGGAAGATGGACTCCCTCAAATAATTTTTCTTAAAATATTGGTTTTCTTAAAATACTACAGATTTTCTTCTTTGGTCTGTTAAAAATAGCAAATTACAATGACTTCTGAATGTAAAACAAATATTGTATTCCTGCAATAAGCTCCACTTGGTCATAATATATTATCCTTTTTATATATTGTTGGATTTGACTTACTAACATTTTATAATTGCTTAGAATTGCTTAAAATTCTCTTTTGAGAGTCTCTGCTTTCCTTGTAATGTCTTTATCTTTTTTTTTTTTTCATTTAAAATTAAAAATTTTTTTTTGACTGAGTTGGCTCTTCGTTGCTGTGCGCGGGCTTTCTCTAGTTGCGGCGAGTGGGGGCTACTCTTCGTTGCGGTGCACGGGCTTCTCATTGCAGTGACTTCTCTTGTTGCAGAGCACAGGCTCTAGGCGTGCAGGCTTCAGTAGTTGTGGCACGTGGGCTTAGCAGTTGTGGTGCACGGGCTTAGCTGCTCCGCGGCATGTGGGATCTTCCCCGGGAAGGGCTCGAACCCGTGTCCCCTGCATTGGCAGGCGGATTCTTAACCACTGTGCCACCAGGGAAGCCCCTCTTTATCTGGTTTTGTTATTAGGGTAATGCTGGTCTTATAAGTTGAGTTGGAAAGTATCCCCTCTTTAATTTTTAAAAGATTTTATGTAGAAGTGGTATTACTTCTTTAAATGTTTGGCAGAATTCATGAGAAGCCATTCAGCCACGGCGTTTTCTTTGCTGAAAGTTTTAAAACATTTAACTTCTGTAATAGATGCAGACCACTCAGTTGACCTATTTCTTCTTGAAAGCGTTTTGGTAGTTTGTATCTTTCAAGTAATTTGTCCAGTTTATCCAAGTTGTCCAATTTATTGGCATAAGATTATTCATAATATTCTATTTTAGCATCTGTGTAATCTGTAGTGTTGTTACTTCATTCATTTCTGATACTGGTAATTTATGACTTTTTTTTTTTAACCCAGTCAGTTTGGATAGTGAATTTTCACTTTTATAGATCTTCTCAAAGAACCAGCTCTTGGTTTCACTCATTTTTCTATATTGTTTCTCTATTTTCCATTTCACTGATTTCACCTCTGATCTTTATTATGTCCTTTCTTCTGCTTAATTCAGGTTTCATTTGCTCTTATTTTTCGAGTTTAAGGTAGAAGTTGAAGTATTAAATTTGAGATATTTCTTCTCTTCTAATACAGGCATGGAGTGCCATAAATTTGCTTCTAAGGGCTGCTTTAGGGACATCTCATAAATGTTATGTTGTATTTTTATTTTCATACAGTTGAAAAGTACTTTCTAATTTCCTTTGGCTCTTTTTTTTTTCTTTGACCCAATGGGACAAATAGAAGTGTGTTAGGCTACAATTGCTTGGAAATTTTCCAAGAAGCTACCTGTTATCGATTTCTAATTTAATTTCCTTGTGGCTAGAGAAGATACTTTGCATGACTTGAACACTCAAATTTATTGAAACTTGTTTTATAGCACAGAATAAGGTCTATCTTGGTAGATGTTCTGTGTGCACTGAGAAAAAAAGAAAAACTGTGTATTCTGCTGTTGTTGAGTGAAGTGTTCTATAAATGTTAAATAGGACAAGTTGGTTGACATACTGGAATGAACACTGTCCTGGGTGGAAGTCATGAGATGGAACACAAATTCTGAGCCTTTAAGTGACTATGGTCAAGCATACCTTTTGAGGAAGAAAAAGGGAGAAAAGCTAGATTGAGGAAACCATTCTCAATGTGAGGTTAGGGGAAAGCTGATGCTAATAAGGAAGCTTCACCAACTATTTCCTGTCCTGGGGGTTATTATATGTTAACTCCCTCCCCTTTCTCCCAGAGCGGATCTGTTCCAGGTCTTCTGATTGAAAATCACTTCTAGAATAAACCACTATTCATGGTGGGAGTGTACTTTATCCTTCAAGATTGATGTAATAAGGAAAAAAAGGTCAAGAACCAATAGACTGGATGATCTCTAAGGTAGGAGAGCAGCACATTGTAATGAAAATGGTACAGGACTAGTAGGAAAGAAACCTGGATCACGGTGCTGGCTCTACTGTGACCAGCTATTGACTTTGGAAAGTCACTTGTTCTCATTTTCTTTTTCTACAAAACTGGTTTTTAAACTATTTGTTCTAAAGATTCTTCCTAATTCTAAAGTTTTATGCATCTATTTAAAAAAAAACAGAGCAGTATAGATGAATGGGGTAGAAAGTGTCCTTGTGGAATTAAGGGTTTTAGGCTTTCTGTTCTAGTATCTTTTGTTGTGTTCCTATGTGGCTGGACTGCTCTCTATTCTGGCACAGCTGTCTTTCTGGGCTCTCTCTTTACTAGCATGCTACAAATTTCCCTTCTTATCATTTCTATTTCCTACACTCCTTGTCTTCCTTTTTTCAGTCTATTCCTGTACTTTGGTAGAACACTTATTCCAGGGCTTTTCTAAGAAAGGGTAAGTGAGAGGCAAATTGTTTTCTGAGATTTTGAATGTCTGACAATGTCTTTATTCTACTTTCACACTTGGTTGATAATTTGGTTGGGTATATCATTCTAATTTGGATATAATTTTCCTTCAAAAATTTGAAAGCATTATCCATATTCTACTAGCTTCCAGTATTGCCTTAGAGAAGTATGAAACTATTCTGACTCCTGATTCTTCACCTGTGTCCTGTTTTATCCTCAACTCTGGAAGTCTGGATTATATCTTTTTGTTTCCTATGATATGATGTTTCATAATGGTGTGCCTTTGTGTGGGTCTGCTTTTACCACTGTGTCTGGTACTTGTTGAACCTTTTCATCTGGAAACTAATTCTTCAGTTCTTGAAAAAATTTTCTGTTTTCTTTTTCTGGGACTCATTTGAATGAAGTATTTCCTAGAATGACCCTTCAATTGTTCTATCTTTTTTCTCTCTTTTTGCTCTTCTTATTTTTCTTCAACTTTATCTTCCAACTCTATCAAGTTTTCCATGTCTGCTTCTTTTTTAATTTTCAAAAGCTCTTTTGTTGCTTTTGTTCTTCTTTATAGTATCTTATTCATGTTTCATGCGTGGTGTATCTTATCTTTCTATGAAACTAAATATTAATGACTTCTGTTTTCTCCCTGTACAGACTCGTATTTTTCAAGTTGATTTTTTCTGTTTTGGTATCTATATTTCATGTGAGACTCTTTCCTCAGAAATTTAGTGCTCCTCATTGTCTAAAAAGCTGACTGGCAGCTTATAGCAAGCAAAGCTTGGAAATCTGGACTTCACTGATAATCTGGTGAGGTCTGGTGAGGCCTTGCCTTTGAAGAATCCCTAATTTCAGTATCCTTATTTCATTCTTCTTAGACTGGTCAGATTTCCCAGAGATGTATCTTCAAGTCTTCTGCCTGGGTGATATATGTCTGGGAACCAAATAGGTGAAGATGGCTAGAAGGCTCTCACCATTCTGTATCTAACCTTTGATTTAACTATCTTCATTTGTGTTTGGTGTGTCCCAGTTTAAAGACCGTTTGCCTTACCTGTCTAGAAAATAGACCTGTGGCAGTCTGCTGAGGCAACAGGGCTTCACAGAGTAGGGAAAGGGAACAGAACATCTAACTACTTCAGGCTTTTAACCAATCCCTGTTTTTAGTCTTACAAATATTCTCAATTCCAGAAATACCCAAGGATACTCACTATCAAGACTTTAGGGGGTTTTACGGTGTATAATCAGGTTACTTCTCAGCTTTCCCCACTGTTAAAGGGTTGAGCTCTCTTAAAGTGTTCAGTCCATTATCACTAACCCATCTGCTTTTCAGCAAAATTTTTTGACTCTTATTTTCTTTGTCCTTGTGAGTTTATGTCCTTAAAAATTTCTTCTACTACTATTTTAGTGTTGTTTCAGTAGGGAGCAGAAGTAAATATATATCTTTATTTATGTATAAAGATCCTGCTGCATGTGGGATCTTAGTTCCCCAACCAGGGATTGAACCCGTGCCCCCTGTAGTGGAAGCACAGATTCTTAACCACTGGACTGCCAGGGAAGTCCCAGAAGTAAGCATTTATATTCGAGCAGCTATCTTTACCCTTAAGCTGTATATACTCATATTTACTGTTACTCTTGTTTGCTTTCTTTGGAACACTATCCCTCTTCTGCCTTCTCAGCTTGTCCTAGTACCCTGGCATTTGACTTTTTCACTTGCCTTCACTGGATATAATATGGAAAGGTTAAAATTTTTTTAAGCATTTATTGTTCTCTGATGATCTAGAATAAGTTTAACCTTTTTTGTATCTCTCTCATGCCATGCCTAAACCCATATAGAAATAAGTTTCATTTTGCTTCTGTGTGACAACTACCATATAACATTTTGTAGTTTACAAAATATTTTTACATACAGCATCACATTTTATCCCTAAAAACCCCATTGCAAGGATAGGTTATTTTATACACAAGATGGGAAACAAATGGTTAAACAGTGGTCTGAAATCTGTTCTCTTTTTGAGGGGAAAGGAGAATGTCCCAGGAAAGAAAGAAGGTAACTTGGTCAAATCTCTTAATCAACATGCTAATGACAGACTTCCTGGAAATAAATTATTTGCTAGCCAGAGAATCCTTTTTTGTGGGGGGAGAAGGGGTGTGGCTTAAATAACAGAAATTTATTTCCTCACTGTTCTGAAAGCTAGAAGTCTATGATCAAGCTGTTGGCAAGAGAATTCCTATTTATAAATTGCTTATAGCAGGATGTCTAAGATTGTTTATGGCAAATAATCCTGGAATCTAGGGATTTATGGGGCACAAATCCATAATCCCTGGAAAATGTAACTATGGGCATAAAATTGAGATGCTTCATGACCAAAATTCTTTCTTTCGTGTAAGTAATATAGAAACCGTTTGTTAACCTTGGCCAGAGTGGGTACATGGGATATTGTACTATAGTCCTGAAACTCTTGCTGCTTTGCCTATGCCTCGTGATCACTTGTATACTTGAAATTACAGTTGACCCTTGAACAACGCAGGGGTTAGGGATGTTGCCCCTCTATGCTGTCCAAAGTCCAAGTGTAACTTATAGTTGCCCTCCATATATGCGGTTTCTCCATATCCATGGTTCCACATCTGTGGATTCCACCAACCACAGCTTATATAGTACTGCAGTATGTATTACTGAAAAAATCTGCATAAAAGTGGACCCATGCAGTTCAAACCCATGTTGTTCAAGGGTCAATGGTATCAGTAAAGCTTGACACTGCTAAGATCTCTGATATGAATGAGTGTGATTTGACAATCCAATCCTTTGTGTTATCCCACAAGGAAACTGAAGTTCAGAGCAGTTAAGTGATTTGCTAAAAGTCACATACTAAAAAGTAGCCAAATAGGAATAGAAACCAAATCTTAAATCAGACTCTTTGTACCATGTGATACATTACAGTGAGATGGAAAAACAAAACACAATAAAACCTGTGTTGTGGAATCAGAAATAGACTTGCCTGTTGGTTCTATCACTGACCAACTGTTTGACTTTGGGCAAAGTACTTACAATTTCCTTACCTAGGCAGTACTTCTTACATAAGAGGCAAAATATATCTTAATGACAAATATAATAGAACAATAGATAAACATGACATAATACAGTAGAACATTTAGAAACATTTTTAAAGGATGGAGGGGGAAAAAGGTATTGCTTACTTTTTTCTTGTAATGCTTGCAGTTTATTCAGTTCTTCATTCTCTTCATCACTCTCTTCACTACTTGTGCTGCTGACATCCAAAACTATGTCCCTTTTGGGGTCTACTCGGAGAAAATTGCGGCATTCAAAAGTCAGGTGACCAGCTAAGTAAAACAAACAAAAAAATATGAATGACAAAACTATAGATACATTGTATTTTTTGCTGTGTTTGTTCACTAAGCAACAAGTTACAATTTTAGTAATATAATGTCTAGTTTTAACTTTTATTCAGTGGGTGGTAGTTTGCTTTACCTGAATGAAACATTCAGAAAACCTTTTCTTTTCTTTAACAGGGCTTCTAATTCAATAAGCATGCTTTCTGGTTACTTCTTATGGATTTCAGGATATTGAATTAATGTACTTACTATGTACTAAAGAAAATATTTTCAATGTTGGATTTTAGGTTTTATTCCTTTCCCATATATCTTTTTGCTTCTCAGCTTGACTACTATACTCATGCAATTACACAGCTGTCACCTAATTAAAGGTGCCATAATAACATAATTAAACATGTTCTTCAAAAGAACACCTAAGATTCTAATTCTGACATCATTCAGTCCTTAAAGATTCTCCCTATAAGAAAACTACAACAGGGCTTCCCTGGTGGCGCAGTGGTTAAGAATCCGCCTGCCAATGCAGGGGACACAGGTTCGAGCCCTGGTCCGGGAAGATCCCACATGCCACAGAGCAACTAAGCCCGTGCACCACAACTACTGAGCCCACACTCTAGAGCCCACGAGCCACAACTACTGAAGCCCGCGTGCTTTAGAGCCTGTGCTCTGCAACAAGAGAAGCCACTGCAATGACATCCCCGTGCACAGCAATGAACAGTAGCCCCTGCTCACTGCAACTAGAGAAAGCCCGCGCGCAGCAACGAAGACACAATGCAGCCAAAAATAAATTAATTAAAAAAAAAACTACAACAGTTATCTACTTATTGCATGATGCAATAAAAAACTCAAATATTATTGAATACAAACACCAAAAAGTACAGGAGATAAAATCACTAATAATACCTAAGTGCTTATCATCCATATGTTAACATTTTGTTTTATTCACTTAATTTTTTTTTGAAGTGAAAAACTGCATGTGTGTGTGCACATACACATACAGAGTTGGAGAGCTTGCACCATCCCTTGGAACCCTGCCCCAATCCCATTCCATTCTCTCTTCAGAAGTTGGTATACTGAAGTTGGTGTCTTATCTTTTCAAAATAGCATATTGTATTTTTATTATTTTTTAACATAAACTCAATTATACTTACCTATCATTCTGTAACTTGTTTCTGTCATTCAGTATTATGTTTTGTGATTTATCTATGTTAACATAAGTAGATATAATTATCTCCTTTTATCTGATGAATAATGTCCCATTATATAAAAATATATTTATCCTTTCTACTACTGATAGGATCTTAGGTTGCTTCTAGTATTTTGCTGTTATAAATAATGCTGAAATGCATAGCGATACATGTCTCTCTGTGCACACATGGCACAGCTTCTCTAAGGCAGTAGCTTTTGAATTCTTTTGACTAGGGCTGACCGATGGTAAAAAGTAACAATGCAACCAAGTATATTCATATACATTCATATGTATACATTCATATACATATACACACTAACCCACAAAAATTAAAACAAAATTACATGAAGCATTATGACATGTGATATTCAAAAAAAATCAATGCTGATAGAAACCACATAATTGATTTCACAACCCACTAATGATTCACTACAACTCTGTACTAGGATTTATTTCTAGTTCTCTTAATTAAGGGTGAAGCCTTTTGGAAGGCCTAGATTTATACAAGAGCATCTCCTAGTAGGGTACCAATCTTGGGTGGGGCCCTGAACCTTGCCTTTATTCCCTGCACCCTGCCAATACATGACGATAAAAGTTCAAGAACCTTGGGTTCAGCAAATACCCTCAGACTTACCTCCTAGACGTTCTGCTTTCCTTTGGTTGCTGGCCTGTAAGTATTCTTTAATTCTTTATTTTCTTCTAGCACACTAATCTATCTAATATGTATTGCATATTTTATACAAGTTTCTTAGTTGTTTACAAAAGGGTCCAGTCTGCCATACTGCTGGAACCAAGTTTTCTCTATTGTGATTTCTTTCAAATGAATCATTCAGAAGTGTTCTTTTCAGTTTCCAAACATATGGAGCTTTCAGACTATGCTTTTGTTGATTTCTAAATTTATTACACTGTTATCAGAGAGTGGAGTCCGTATGACATCAGTTTTTTAGTATTTGCTGAGATTTCTTTTATGGCCTATCATGTAGTAAATTTAGGGAAAAACTTGATATGTATTTTAAAAGAATATACATCACTATTTGTTGATGTCTATTTTGTTGTTCAAATCTCCATCTTACTTTTTTGCATAATAACTTCTGATAGTATAATTTTAAGTACCTTTATCACTATAGATTTGTCAATTTCTCCGTTATTAGTTGAATCACATGAAGTTGCAACTTTTGTGAGTAAAACAGCTGATTATCAACAATATTCAACCTAATATCTATCTGCTCTTTTTTCCCCATTCCTTTATTTTAAAATTTTCTATGCAGTTTTTAGTTTTCCAAGTAGTTTCACTAATAATGACATGTAGCTGGACTTACTTTTTTAATTTACTTTGATACCTGACCAATTTTTTATGCTAATTTCTTAGCTTCGACAAAGAGTACCTGCCTCACTGGGGGCAGTATAAATTCACTCCTCATACCTACACAAGGTATAAGTTCAGGTTACCAATTCTCGATTATTCCTTTTCTTCTAATTATTATTTTATAGGAACTTAAACACAGTAAACTTTCTCATCACTTTCCCTAGACAGTAAATGGAATTTTTCTAATTCCTGCTTCACTGTTTTTTTGAGCAATCTGGCTCTAAACAAGAGCCTCCACTCTGGCCATGCTGCCATTCCACAGGGGTCTAAAGCTTCACTCCGTATCCCATAAATGTCTACCCAGTAGGCCCGTGGACCTCATTGTTTCCAGCTATCATTCCCTGCTCTGGCTTTGAGCTCCTTTTCCTTTCCAACACCTGGGGATTTCCCTTTTTCACCTGGGTTATTTTTATTTTTGTTGTTACTCTATTTTTCTCCAGTATCTCTCTGTTTTTGGAGCAGAAAGGAGGACTTTCTATGTTGCTTCAGCTTGCCATTCTGATCAGAACTCCTGATGATACAATTTTTCCTTTACTTAACCTAGCTTTGCATCCAAACACCTTATATTGTAATAAATATTTCATATAAACAAAATACTTAATAACCACACTGACAGCAGTCTGTCTCACACCCATTTTAGACTTACTTCAATGAAACTGACCCTAAACTGATAATAAGACAAGTTGCTTGTGAACAAACTTAGAAAATTATTCCAAAATATAGTTCTCGTGACCTCTTTTCTACAAAGACTCTCAGGAGACAATGAGCAGAAAATTCTTTAAAAAAGAAAAAAAACAAAACAGGCTGTGGACCTGCCTGGACACGGTGACTTCCAGCAGGTCCCACCTCAGCCACGTTCTCCTGCCAGCAGCTCCCACCCCCCGGGGCCAACATCCTCTCCATGTTTGTTTATTGGTTATTTATTTATTATTTTTGGCTGCGTTGGTTCTTTGTTGCTGTGCGCAGGCTTTCTCTAGTTGAGGCGAGTACGTGGTGGTACGTGGGCTTTGTGGTGGTACGTGGGCTTTGTGGTGGTACGTGGGCTTTGTGGTGGTACGTGGGCTTCTCATTGCAGTGGCTTCTCTTGTTGCAGAACATGGGCTCTAGGTATGCGGGCTTCAGTAGTTGTGGCACGCAGGCTCAGCAGTTGTGGCATATGGGCTTAGTTGCTCCACAGCATGTGGGATCTTCCTGGACCAGAGATCGAACCCATGTCCCCTGCATTGGCAGGTGGATTCTTAACCATAGCACCACCAGAGAGGTCCTCAGCAGAAAATTCTTAGATGACCAGAAACTTAAATTTTGACCACAGATATGTAGAGACATTTCAAGTTGTAACATTTTAGTAGCTGACTGTAAAGAGTAACCTGGCTTTTTCAGAAATGGAAAAGCCAATCCTTAAATTCATACAAAAATGTAAGGGACCCTGAACAGCCAAAACAATCTTGAAAAAGAATAAAGGTGGAAGACTCATATTTCCTGATTTCAAAACTTACCACAAAGCTATAGTAATCAAAACAGGGTGATAGAGTCATAAGGATAGTCATATAGACCAATGGAATAGAATTTAGAGTCCAGAAATACACCCATACATATATAGCCAATTGCTTTTTGACAAGAGTGTCAAGTCTATTCAGTGGGGAAAGGACAGTCTCTTCAACAGATGGTGCTGGGACAACAGGATTTCCACATGTAAACGAATGAAGTTGAACTCCTCACCTAACATCGTATGCAAAAACTGACTGAAAATGGATTAAAGACCACAACAATATAAGAGCTAAAACCATAAAACTCTTAGAAGAAAGTATGGGGTAAATCTTCTTTAACTTGCATTTAGCAATGGATTCTTACATATAAAACACCAACAGCACAAGTAACAAAAGATAAAACTGATAAGTTGGATTTCATCAAAATTTAAAACATTTGTGCAAAGAAATTATTATGAAAATGAAAAAACAACCTACAGAGTGGAAGAAAAGATTTGTAACTTATATATCTGATAAGGTTAACTATTTAGTATATATACAATTCCCGCAACTCAAGAAGAAAAAGACAACTCAATTAAAACATGGGCAAAGAAACTGAATAGACATTTCTCCAAAGAAGATATACAAATGGCCAGTAAGACCATGAAAAGATACCCAACATCATTAGTCTTTAGAGAAATGCAACTGAAAACCATGAGATATCCCTTCACATCTATTAAGATGGCTACAATTTTTAAAAAAGAAAAGAGAAAGGAAAGTAAGTGTTGGCAAGAATGTGGAGAAACTGGAACTCTTGTACATTTCTGGTGGGAATATAAAATGATGGAGCTGCTGTGGAAAACAGTCTGGCAACTCCTCAAGAAGCTGCACACAGATGACCCAGCATTCCACTCCTAGGTATATACCCAAAAGAATCAAAAACGGGGACTCAGACAGACACTTATACAACAAAATTCATTGCCCATTAATCACATTGCCCATTAATCACAACAAAATTCATTGCCCATTAATCACAATAGCCAAAAGGTAAAAATAACCCAAGTGTCTATCAATAGATGAATGGATAAAGAAAATGTGGTGTATCCATACAATGAAATATCATTCAGCCATAAAGAGGAATAAAGTTATGATGCTACAACATGAATGAACTTTAAAAACATTGTGCTAAGGGAAATAAGCCAGACACAAAAGGACAAATACTATATGATTCGACTTACATGAAATATCTAGAATGGCCAAATTCATAGAGATAGAAAGTAGATTAGAGGTTACCAGGGTCTGGGGGAAGGGAGGAGTGGGGAGGTACTGCTTAAGGTTTATAGAGTTTCTATTTGGGGTGATGAAAAAGTTTTGTAATAGATAGGGGCGATGGTTGTACAACACTGTGAATGTAATTAATGCCACTGAATTGTACTTAAAAATGGTTAAAATGGCACATGATGTTATATGTATTTTACCAAAATTTATTTATTTATTTATTTATTTATTTCGTTACACGGGCCTCTCACTGTTGCAGCCTCTCCCGTTGTGGAGCACAGGCTCTGGACGCGCGGGCTCAGCGGCCATGGCTCACCGGCCCAGCCGCTCCGCGGCATGTGGGATCTTCCCAGACCGGGGCACGAACCCGTGTCCCCTGCATCGGCAGGCGGACTCTCAACCACTGCGCCACCAGGGAAGCCCCCACAATTTATTTTTGAATTTTATTGTATTTATTTTTTTATACAGTAGGTTCTTATTTATTATCCATTTTATACATTATTAGCGTATATATGCCAATCTCAACCTCCCAATTCATCCCACCACCTCCCCCCCGGCCTCTTTCCCCCCTTGGTGTTACATACATTTGTTCTCTACATCTGTGTCTCAATTTCTGCCCTGCAAACTGGTTCATCTGTACCATTTTTCTAGGTTCCACATATATGAGTTAAAATACGACATTTGTTTTTCTCTTTCTGACTTACTTCACTCTATATGACAGTCTCTAGATCCATCCACGTCTCTACAAATGACCCAATTTTGTTCCTTTTTATGGCTGAGTAATACTCCATTGTATATATGTACCACATCTTCTTTATCCATTCGTCTGTTGATGGGCATTTAGGTTGCTTCCATGACCTGGCTATTGTAAATGGTGCTGCAGTGAACATTGGGGTGCATGTGCCTTTTTGAATTATGGTCTTCTCTGGGTATATGCCCAGTAGTGGGATTGCTGGGTCATGTGGCAATTCTATTTTTAGTTTTTTAAGGCACATCCATACTGTTCTCCAGAGTGGCTGTATCAATTTACATTCCCACCAACAGTGCAAGAGGGTTTCCTTTTCTCCACACCCCCTACAGCATTTGTTGTTTGTAGATTTTCTGATGATGCCCATTCTAACTGGTGTGAGGTGATTCCTCATTGTAGTTTTGATTTGCATTTCTCTAATAATTAGTGATGTTGAGCAGCTTTTCATGTGCTTCTTGGCCATCTGTATGTCTTCTTTGGAGAAATATCTATTTAGGTCTTCTGCCCATTTTTGGATTGGGTTGTTTGTTTTTTAATACTGAGCTGCATGAGCTGTTTATATATTTTGGATATTAAGCCTTTGTCCATTGATTCGTTTGCAAATATTTTTCTCCATTCTGAGGGTTGTCTATTCGTCTTGTTGGTAGCTTCCTTTGCTTTGCAAAAGCTTTGAAGTTTCATTAGGTCCCATTTGTTTATTTTTGTTTTTATTTCTATTACTCTAGGAGGTGAATCAAAAAAGATCTTGCTGTGATTTATGTCAAAGAGTATTCTTCCTATGTTTTCTTTAAGAGTTTTATAGGGATCAGTTTTACATTTAGGCCTCTAATCCATTTTGAGTTTATTTCTGTGTATGGTGCTAAGAAGTGTTCTAATTTCTTTCTTTTACATGTAGCTGTCCAATTTTCCCAGCACCACTTATTGAAGAGACTGTCTTTTCTCAATTGTATATCCTTGCCTCCTTGTCATAGATTAGTTGACCACAGGTGTGTGGGTTTATCTCTGGGCTTTCTATCTTGTTCCATTGATCTCTATTTCTGGTTTTGTGCCAGTACCATACTGTCTTGATTACTGTAGCTTTGTAGTATAGTCTGATGTCAGGGAGTCTGATTCCTCCAGGTCAGTTTTTTTTTTTTTTTCTTCAAGATTGCTTTGGCTATTCAGGGTCTTTTGTGTCTCCATACAAATTTTAAGATTTTTTTGTTCTAGTTCTGTAAAAAATGCCATTGGTAATTTGACAGGGATTGCACTGAATCTGTAGCTTGCTTTGGGTAGTATAGACATTTTCACAATATTGATTCTTCCAATCCAAGAACATGGTATATCTCTCCATCTGTTTCTATCACCTTTAATTTCTTTCATCAGTGTCTTATAGTTTTCTGCATACAGGTCTTTTGTCTCCCTAGGTTGGTTTATTCCTAGGTATTTTATTCTTTTTGTTGCAGTGGTAAATGGGAGTGTTTCCTCAATTTCTCTTTCAGATTTTTCATCATTAGTGTATAGGAATGCAACAGATTTCTGTGCATTAATTTTGTATCCTGCAACTTCGATTAGCTCTAGTAGTTTCCTGGTGGCATCTTTAGGATCTCTATGTATAGTACAACGTCATCTGCAAACAGTGACAAGTTTTACTTCTTCTTTTCCAATTTTTATTCCTTTTATTTCTTTTTCTTCTCTGATTGCCATGGCTAAGACTTCCAAAACTATGTTGAATAATAGTGGCGAGAGTGGACATCCTTGTCTTGTTGCTGATCTTAGAGGAAATGCTTTCAGCTTTTCACCATTGAAAAGGATGTTTGCTGTGGGTTTGTCATATATGGCCCTTATTATATTGAGGTAGGTTCCCTCTGTGGCCACTTTCTGGAGAGTTTTTATCATAAATGGGTGTTGAATTTTGTCAAAAGCTTTTGCTGCATCTATTGAGATGATCATATGGTTTTTCTTCCTCAACTTGTTAATATAGTGTATCACATTAATTGATTTGTGTATACTGAAGAAGCCTTGCATCCCTGGGATAAAGCCCACTTGATCATGGTGGATGATCCTTTTAATGTGTTGTTGGATTGTGTTTGCTAGTATTTTGTTAAGGATTCTTGCATCTATATTCATCAGTGATAGTGGTCTGTAATTTTCTTTTTTTGTAGTATCTTTGTCTGGTTTTGGTATCAGGGTGATGGTGGTCTCATAGAATGAGTTTGGGAGTGTTCCTTCCTCTGCAGTTTTTTGGAAGAGTTTGAGAAGGATGGGTGTTAGCTCTTCTCTAAATGTTTGACAGAATTCCCCTGTGAGCCATCTGGTCCCAGACTTTTGTTTGTTGGAAGATTTTTAATCACAGTTTCAATTTCATTACTGTGATTGGTCTGTTCATATTTTCTATTTCTTCCTGGTTCAGGCTTGGAAGGTTATACCTTTCTAAGAATTTGTCCATTTCTTCCAGGTTGTCCATTTTATTGGCATAGAGTTGCTTGTAATAGTCTCTTAGATGCTTTGTATTTCTGTGGTGTCTGTTGTAACTTCTCCTTTTTCATTTCTAATTTTATTGATTTGAGTCCTCTCCCTCTTTTTCTTGATGAGCCTGGCTAATGCTTTATCAATTTTGTTTATCTTCTCAAAGAACGAGCTTTTAGTTTTATTGATCTTTGCTTTTGTTTTGTTTGTTTCTATTTCATTTATTTCTGCTCTGATCTTTATGATTTCTTTCTACTAAGTTTGGGTTTTGTTTGTTCTTCTCTCTCTAGTCCCTTTAGGTGTAAGGTTCGATTGTTTATTTGAGATTTTTCTTGTTTCTTGAGGAAGGCTTGAATTGCTATAAACTTCCCTCTTAGAACTGCTTTTTCTGCATCCCATAGGTTTTGGATCATTGTGTATCCATTGTCATTTAGCTCTATGTATTTTTTGATTTCCTCTTTGATTTGTTCAGTGATCTCCTAGTTATTTAGTAACATATTGTTTAGCCTAATGTGTTTGTGTTTTCTATGTTTTTTCCCCTGTAAATGATTTCTAATCTCATAGCGTTGTGGTCAGAAAAGATGCTTCATATGATTTCAATTTTCTTAAATTTACTGAGGCTTGATTTGTGACCCAAGATGTGATTTATCCTGGAGAATGTTCTGTGTGCACTTGAGAAGAAAGTGTAATCTGCTGTTTTTGGACGGAATGTCCTATAAATATCAATTAAATCTATCTGGTCTACTGTGTCATTTAAAGCTTGTGTTTCCTTTTTAATTTTCACTTTGGATGATCTGTCCATTGGTGTAAGTAAGGTGTTAAAGTCCCCCACTATTATTGTGTTACTGTCGATTTCCTCTTTTATAGCTGTTAGCATTTGCATTATGTATTGAGGTGTTCTTATGTTGGGTGCAAATATATTTATAATTGGTATATCTTCTTCCTGGATTGATGCCTTGGTCATTATGCAGTGTCCTTCCTTGTCGCTTGTAACATTCTTTATTTTATAGTCTATTTTATCTGATATGAGTATTGCTACTCCAGCTTTCTTTTGATTTCCATTTGCATGGAATATCTTTTTCCATCCCCTCACTTTCAGCCTGTATGTGTCCCTAGGTCTGAAGTGGGTCTCTTGTAAACAGCATATATATGGGTCTTGTTTTTGTATCCATTCAGAGAGCCTGTGTCTTTTGGTGGGAGCATTTAATCCATTTACATTTAAGGTAATTATCGATATGTGTGTTCCTATTCCCATTTTCTTCATTGTTTTGGGTTCGGGATTGTAGGTCTTTTCCTTCTCTTATGTTTCTTGCCTAGAGAAGTTCCTTTAGCATTTGTTGTAGAGCTGGTTTGGTGGTGGTGAATTCTCTTAGCTTTTGCGTGTCTGTAAAGCTTTTGATTTCTCTGTCAAATCTGAATGAGATCCTTGCTGGGTAGAGTATCTTGGTTGTAGTTTCCTCCCTTTCATCACTTTAAATACATCATGCCACTCCCTTCTGGCTTGTAGAGTTTCTGCTGAGAAATCAGCTGTTACTCTTATGGGACTTCCCTTGTATGCTATTTGTTGTTTTTCCCTTGTTGCTTTCAATAGTTTTTCTTTGGGGGCTTCCCTGGTGGCGCAGTGGTTGAGAGTCCACCTCCTGATGCAGGGGACACGGGTTTGTGCCCTGGTCCAGTAAGATCCCACATGCAGCAGACGGCTGGGCCCGTGAGCCATGGCTGCTGAGCCTGTGCGTCCGGAGCCTGTGCTCTGCAACGGGAGAGGCCACAACAGTGAGAGGCCTGCGTACTGTAAAAAAACAAACAAACAAAAAAGTAGTTTTTCTTTGTCTTTAATTTTTGTCAGTTTGATTACTATGTGCCTCGGTATGTTTCTCCTTTGGTTTATCCTTCCTGGGACTCTCTGTGCTTCCTGGACTTGGGTGGCTATTTCCTTTCCCATGTTAGGGAAGTTTTCACCTATAATCACTTCAAATATTTTCTCGGGTCCTTTCTCTCTCTCTTCTCCTTCTGGGACCCCTATAATCCAAATGTTGTTGCGTTTAATGTTGTCCCAGAGGTCTCTTAGGCTGTCTTCTTTTCTTTTCATTCTTTTTTCTTTATTCTGTTCCATAGCAGTGAATTCCACCATTCTGTCTTTCAGGTCACTTATCTGTTTTTCTGCCTCAGTTACTCTGCTATTGATTCCTTCTAGTGTATTTTTCATTTCTGTTATTGTATTCTTCATCTCTGTTTGTTTGTTCTTTAATTCTTGTAGGTGTTTGTTCTTTAATTTTCTAGGTCTTTGTTAAATATTCCTTGCTTCTTCTCGATCTTTGCCTCCATTGTTTTTCCGAGGTCCTGGATCATCTTCACTATCATTATTCTGAATTCTTTTTCTGGAAGGTTGCCTATCTCCACTTCATTTAGTTGTTTTTCTGGGGTTTTATCTTGTTCCTTCATCTGCTACATAGCTCTCTGCCTTTTCATCTTGTCTATCTTTCTGTGACTGTGGTTTTTGTTCCACACGCTGCAGGATTGTAGTTCTTCTTGCTTCTGCTGTCTGCCCTCTGGTGGATGAGGCTATCTACAAGTTTCCTGATGGGAGGGACTGGTGGTGGGCAGAGCTCGGTAAAACTGTAATCTGCTTGTCTGCTGATGGGTGGGGCTGGGTTCCCTCCCTGTTGGTCGTTTGGCCTGAGGCAACCCAACACTGGAGCCTACTGGGCTCTTTGGTGGGGCTAATGCCAGGTTCTTGGAGGGCTAATGCCAAGGAGTACTTCCCAGAACTTCTGCTGCCAGTGTCCTTGTCCTCACGATGAGACACAGCCACCCCCTGCTTCTGCAGGAGACCTTCCAACACTAGCAGGTAGGTCTGGTTCAGTCTCCTATGGGGTCACTGCTCCTTCCCCTGGGTCCTGATGCATACACTACTTTGCATGTGCCCTCCAAGAGTGGAGTCTGTTTACCCCAAACCTGTTGAAGTCCTGCAATCAAATCCCGCTACCCTTCAATGTCTGATTCTCTAGGAATTCCTCCTCCTATTGCCAGACCCCCAGGTTGGGAAGCCTGACGTGGGGCTCAGAACCTTCAGTCCAGTGCATGGACTTCTGTGATATAAGTGTAGTCCAGTTTGTGAGTTACCCACCCAGCAGTTATGGGATTTGATTTTATTATGATTGCACCCCTCCTACCATCTCACTGTGGCTTCTCCTTTGTCTTTGGATGTGGGGTATCTTGTTTGGTGAGTTCCAGTGTCTTCCTGTTGATGATTGTTCAGTAGTTAGCTGTGATTCTGGTGCTCTTGCAAGAGGGAGAGAGTGCATGTCCTTCTGCTCTGCCATCTTGAACCAATCTCCTACCACAATTTTTTTAAATGAGGAAAAAAGCACCACGGCACAGTATGAAGTCTTACTAATAACCAGATTTCAATTTTCAGTTTTCCTATTTAATAACAGAGTAATCCTCTTGAGCCTGTTTTCTGATTTGTCACAGTAATTATTTGTAACAATAATAATCAATAATAATGATTTTTGGCAAAGTATTGATGTAAAACTTGAATTAACTAATTTAATCTTTACAACAAGTCTATGGAACTAAGTACTATAATTATCTCATTTTACTGACACAAAACTGAAGCACAGAGTGGTTAAGTAACCTGCCTAAAGTCACACAGCTAGTAATTGCCAGCTAAGGTTTGTACCTACATGCCAGACCAATGGTTTTGAATGTTCATAAAAATGGAGACTATGAAACCTACTTCACAGGGTTGTTTTAGGAATGAAATGCAATGAATCATATCTTTAAACTGCTTAGTACAGACCCTAGCACCAAGCAGATATTCAATACACAGTACCAGGTTCTTACCAGTTGTTGTACCAATAAAAGCAAAGGCATATTCTCTCTTGTTCTCACTCAAGGAGTGGCTATGTGGGCAACTCTAAGTGTCCAGTAACAATAAAACCTACAGTTTCATTTAGACTGTGCAGATAAAAATGTGTCAACGCATTAAAAAAAACTCTTGTTTTATAATTAGGGTGCCCATGCACTTCTTCCTTGGCCTACAGAGTGTACAGACTAGGCTAACAAGTATTAATTTTTACCAGGCTTTGTCTCTACCTAAGGTCCTGAGTTTTGAGATGATGAAAGCTACATTATAAACTTCTGAATTCTTAAACCTAGTTAATTCCCAAAACTTCACATCCCTATCATTTTGGTTCCCACCCAAAAGTGCAGGCCTCTGTATTCATATCACTTCCCTGAAGTCTTATCCACACATTGCTCTTTCTATTCCTCTGACTTAACTAATCATCACCCCCTTCTCTCCCCATCTTTTTATGACAGCTTCTGAAACCTGCAATCCCTGGTGAACAAACTGTGCTACCTGTTCACAGAATGCCCCCTCTACTGCTTTTTTTAAGGGATACTTGGCTCTTTCCTGCAGACAGCTTACAGCTTACCTCTGTATTATTAGCATCCTCCAGGCTCCTCAACACTGCTTCCACATAGCAGTCCCCTACGCTCCCCTGCAGCTAGCCCTCTGCTGCTGTGTAACAGCCCCATCCACCAAAATTGTTGGAGCCTGACTCACACTCTAGCTCTTTACCTTAAGACCTTCCATAGCCTAGACGGACAGTCTATGGCTTTGGATGGCTTTTCTCAGCTCCTTGACATTCTAGATGCCATGGCCACACAAGGCTCCTTGTCATCACCTGGAACTGTTTCATGTCTGAAATTTTAAACTCCAATATTATAGTACTTTGACTATAACCTTTTATCCTTCTAGCTTCCTTATTCCCTTACACCCATGCACAGATCTGTTTCTGAATCTCGTTAAAAACTTCAGTCACTTAATCCCTTCATTTTTCTCTTAGTCTATCATTCCTGACCATCTGAACACTCTTTTATAAGCCTCATCTGACTCTTTCATATTCCTGTTCTACTGTACCTCACTGTAAAACAACTAATCTGGGTCAAAGCTATCCTTTCTTTGAGTCGTGCCTACCCCTGAGCAGCCAAACAATGCATGAACACAATCACATATTCATGGACATGAGCACAAACACAAACTTTTTAATTTTTTATTTGTCTTTGGTCAACTTCCTCCCCTATTTCCCTTAATGACTTTTCCAAACTAATGCCTGACTTAAATCATTCTTCGACCATTCCCTGGCCCACTCAGTGCCTCCTCCCAAAACGGATGATCCTGCCTCCTAATTTACAAAGAAAATTAAGATTAACAGGCAGCATCTCCTTCTACGTTGTCTCTGCACCTGAAAACAACCATATTTTTCTCACCTAGTTTCCTCCAGACTTAAGAGGTATCCTTGTCATACCTCTTAAGAGAAACTTCCATGATCTTCTCTTGTCTCCAATATCTACAAGATCTCTTCTAATATCCCCTTGGTCTATATATACATTTTATACTTCAAATATAAAACCCTCCATTTATCCCATATTCCCTTCTAGGAATTATTCAATATGGTATGAATGTTTGTGTCCCCCAAAATTCATATGTTGAAATTCTAACCCCCATAGGTGATGGTATTAGTAGGTGGGGCCTTTGGAAGGTGATTAGGCTCTGAGGGTGGTACCCTCATGAATGGGATTAGTGCCTTCTAAAAGAGACTCCAGAGAGATCCCTAGCCCCTTCCGCCAACTGAGGATACAACAAAAATCTGTGACTTGGAAAAGGGCTTTCACCCGACCATGCTGGTATCCAGAACTTGGGCTTCCAGCTTCTAGAACTGTGAGCAATACATTTCTGTTGTTTATAAGCTACCCAACCTGTGTTATTTTGTTATAGCACCCCATATGGACCTTAAGACAGTACCCTACTTTCCTCATGTAAATTTCTTGAAAAATGGAAATAACATAGGCCCTATCCCTCACTATTCAGGCCTGAATCTACAAAGTTTGTTTCATGACCTACAACTCTACTTAAACTGATCTTGCTAAGGTCAGCAAAGCATTCTACCTGGCAAATCCAGTGAACATTTTTCAATCTATTTCTCACAGATCTTATCTGTTACACCTGACATTTCTCCTCAACCTTGAAAACCCTTACTCCTTTGGCTTATATGATGCTGCCCAGTCCTGCTTCTCCTGGCATTGTACCTTCTTGATCATTTTTTCCTCAGCTCATGCCTATCTATTTTACTTCATCTGTTGATATTTTACTCCACCAAGAGTCTGTTATTCATTGTTCCAAAGTTTGTTTATATAATATCATGTAAGTAAAAAAAAAATGAATGTGGAAAAAAAAAGAGTAGTTGTTTCCATGAAACAAAGCAGTACTTCTGGAAAGGCCTGATTTAAACGAACTGCTTTAAAAAAGCAGTTTTCAAATTAGGTCTTGGTAAGAAGACTGTAAAGATAGGAGAAAAAACCCTAAAACAGTGAGAAAAGGTATCTTTTTTTCTCAAAGGGGCTGTCATTGGCATTTTGGGCCAGACAATTCTTCATTGTCCAAGACACTGCAGGATATTTATAGTTCCTGGACCCTACATACTAAATGTCATACTGCTCTTCTCCGGTATGACAGTTGTTATGGGCAACTAAACAAAAAAACCTTCACAGATTTCCAGGGAACCTGTATCACCTCTAGTTGAGAACTAATGATAGAAGGATTCTGCACTCAGATTTCTTTACAAGTATCTTAACTGCTTGCTCATCTTTGAAGAAACAAACTACAAAAAGTAGAAAATACATTTCAAATATGATTTCCACTCAAAAGATTGTGTGTAACACCAATTAGCAGATCCATGGCAAAGAAAAGGTCATGACTGTATATTATATCAATAGATTAGCATTTTTAAGTTAAATAAAATGTTTTTATTTCCTATTGCTGTAATCAAATGCTCAACTACTGAGTCTACTGTATTGAAACTCATTTTAGCATATTTTCTGAGAACTGTCATAATTATCTGAGACATTTATTGCATGGACAAAGGCTTAGCGTCCTTGTAGCTTTTAAATATTCAGAAGTTGCCAACTTCAAAAAAATTCAAATAAAAACTCATTATAGAAATGACCATTCTTCTAACTTTGCTGAGGAAATTCTGCCATGAAAAAGTGAGATCCATGTTAACCTAGCAACACATTCATGTTTAATTTGAAACTTTTAAAAAACAATATAACCATTATTGAAACATACTGACAATATTTTTCAATCAAGTATTAAAGTTTTAAAAAGTGTACAAGCTAAACCACTCTTTTCACAATAATAGAGAGAAAATACTCTTTCGTACCTCACTGACAAATATTCAAATTCTTAGGCATTAAAAACATTTTGAAGGGTTTTGTTGACCTTTGACTTACCTCTACAAGCAACACAAAGATTCTAGCCTCCAAATAACAGATAATTTTTAAAATGTAGTTTCTATTAGAAAGAGGTGTACACTGAGAAGACTTTCATCTCTAGCAGCTGTAAGACGTAAATTTAACCCAGAAGGGAAACATTACTAAATTTCTCCACAGGAGACAAATTAGAAATTGTTTATAATTTAATCACCGAAATCAAAAGAAAGATTTGAATAATATAGCAGAAGGCACTAAACTTGGACAGACAGTCAAAACTATTTGCTTACTTGGCTTCTCTAAATAAATTATAATTACTACAGATGTTTCCATTATTGTCTAATATAAAGTAGCAATGAGGAAACTAGATCAACAAGAATTCTATTTCCAAAAAAATGATTTTAATTGCTTTCCTACAAGTCTTAAGTTAAAAGGAGTCCAAGTAGATGAACTGATATTAGTAGACAGACTGGGAAATCCATTCTAGATTGTGAAGTGAATACAGCATCGATATATATAGTACTTTCTTAAGTCTTTTTTTAATGTAAAAATTCAAACAATCTTTATTATTAAGTGCATCATACACAGAGAAGCGTATATACAATGAATATTTACAGTTGAAAGAGCATTAATAAAGTAAATAGCTGCATACCCATCTCTCAGGTTAGGTAACAGATTGTTACCAGAACCCTAATTAATCTTCTGTGTGCCCTCCCCCCACAAACCACTTGCTGTCCCCCACTTCCCCCAGATAACCACTAGCCTCACTTATGTATGTCTTCTTTGCTTTTCTTTGTGGTTTTACTCCTTACGTATGTACTCCTAATCTTAAGTCTTGAATAAAGAAATGAAGTTAGCAAGGATTGAAAGAACATAAACAAAGCATAAATAAATATAAGCAAATTTAAAAAACAGAAAAGACATCATTGCACTCATTTCTTGCATGCAAGCACATTCTTCAGGAGTTTTTATTTATATGAAGGGTATGTAGACTTATACGTCCACTTTTGCTAGTTGAGCATGCTTCAACTGAGCCAGGTTTCAGCCTTTGCTTGAAGGCATGTGACTTGGTTCTCCTAGCATGCTTTTATTCTTAGCCCTTCTAATAGAGATTCATGCCCCAAGTGCTCTCTTATTACATGATTTGAAAAAATAAATTTGTTTTTCCATACAAGAGCATCTTTATTTCGTTACAAAATAACTCTGCTATGAATGGGAGTATAAACAACAATCCAGGCTCATTTGCATGCTCTCCAAACAACTTAGAAAACAGTGTAATGCTACTGTTAGAGCTGTTATTAAGTCTTTAGGAATTTTTACATTTACCTAGGGAAATGATACTTGTTTATACTACATAAGTTCAAATTTAGACTACATAATTGCTCATGCCGAAGTTTACTTTTCCACTCCATTTCACTAATCATAATGGAGGTTGATTGTTTAAATCAAGGTTTCACCAGTGAGCAGAAATTCTGGGACCAATTTCACCCTTATAAAGAGTTAATTCAATAAACAGGAAAACCTTTCATAAATAGTTTTCATTGCTTTCACCTCTTTGCCTAGTATCTACAAGGATAAGGAATAAAAGAATAAGTATCTATGTACTTTTTTGGGGAATATACTTTCGCCAGACTCCTAAATCTACTACTCCACTTGTACTTCACAACATTTTTGCTAGTCATCAGATATATAGCCACCTGTCACTGGGTCCAGAGCAGGGAAGAAAAGTGAGTATTCGGTGCTGACAGAGGAATTTCTGAATTATCTGCAAACCTGAGCTAAATAACAGGGCTAAAGGACAATGCTCAGGGCCCTGAAATCAGGATGCTAAATCATATTGCCCAAAGAGGCGATGATTCACTGCACAAAATGCAATTTTTTAATGTACTTACGATAGCCACATTTTTTACAGCCTGCTCGGACACTGTCCTTGTTGCAACCTGAAATACAGTTGGATAACATTTTAGGAGACATATAGATAAGTAATAAGAACAAACATTTCATCACATGGAAAAGCTGAGAAAACCACTTGTTAGAGAATTTATTTCTTAAAAAAAAAATCATCTCTGACCTAGCTTAGAATACTACTCAATTATTATAACTATTAGAAATCAGTGGAAAAGCTAATTTATTCAAATTATTTCCATGACAAATACTTAAAGAAGATATTTTTCTCTAATTCAACAGAAATGCTGTACTATAGTCAAGAGCTTCAACATTCCAGGAATTCTATAACACTGCAGAAGAAATTCTGGGGTACTCTGGCCTCTCTCTCAAATGTAAAATAATTAACTGACTAGATATATACGTAAACATGCAGGTTAACAAATATTTTTCTGCTTACTCTTAGAAGAAAAAAAATTCTAACTTTCTTAAAGGAATTGGTGAAATTCCAGAAACATACTTTAATTGCTAGGTATTGTAAGAAACATCTCAATTCAGTACTCAAATTTTGACAAGAGAAAAAAACTAGTCACATATTCAGTGTGATCAATGTTTAGAAGTATTTACAGTATCTCTGTATAAATAGTGGTACATACAGGTAACGTTGAAGATACAAATAACAGAGGAAATAAAACTGATTTTTTATTGTGATAACATACATATAACATAAAAATTTACCATCTTAACCATTTCAAAGTGCACAATTCAATGCTATTAAGTACATTCACAATGTTATACAACCATCACCACTATCTATTATTTCCAAAACTTTATCACTATCATCCCAAACAGTCACTGTGCTCATTAAACAATAACTGTCCATTCCCCTTTCCCTCTAGCTCCTGGTAATCTCTATTCTGTTTTCTGTGTCTATGCATTTGCCTGTTCTAGGTATCTCATATAAGTGGAACCATACAATATTTATCCTTTTGTGCCTGGCTTATTTTACCTAGCATAAAGTTTTCAAGGTTCATCCATACTGTAGCACACACCAGAATGGCATTCCTTTTTATGACAGAATAATATTCCATTGTATGTATATGTAGTTGAAACCAAATTTAACCTCCAATAAGGGCTTCCATTAACCAATCAGAGGGCCAGTACAGTACTACTCTATTTCTTAATTAAGGGCATCTAACTCCTAAGTCCTTCAAATGGAGATATCTCAGCTTAATAATAAAGTACATATAGTGCAAATGTAGTACATTTAATTTTAAAAGAAAGATCATTTTCAAACCATTTCTTTAATGGTATAAAGTCAAATATTAGTCATTTCCTCCTAAAATATACATTGTTGAGTTGTTCTAGTAAAAATACAGTCCGTTCTGCTACGATGCTTTTTAAAAAAACATAAATTTGTTCCAATGCATCTGATATAAGAGGGAACAATTTGAGGGCAAAGTGTCCATGAAATACACTAGGTGAATACAGAAACTTGCATCCAGTTGCTCTGAGCCTCAAAACATACATGGACACATCTCAAACATTTCTAGCAACTTCAGTTCACCACGTGTGCTGTGAGCAGCACCCACCCACATCTGGTGTTATAACTTCCCATCTGATTTTGTATTATTACCTTCCTACCACTACTTCAGAACAACTCATAAGCTACAATTCTTCTGAACTCCTCTTCCACAGCAAACTTCAGGTCTTTTTTTTTTTTTTTTGCGGTACGCGGGCCTCTCACTGCTGTCGTCTCTCCCGTTGCGGATGCGCAGGCTCAGCGGCCATGGCTCACAGGCCCAGACGCTCCGCGGCATGTGGGATCTTCCCGGACCGGGGCACGAACCCGTGTCCCCTGCATCGGCAGGCGGACTCTCAACCACTGTGCCACCAGGGAAGCCCAACTTCAGGTCTTTTAAAAGGTACAGTGTCCTGTTTATTGCAGTATTTATGTATCTTTTAACCAATTAACATATGCAGATAGGTTCCTATGAGTTTTTATGTAACACTGATGAAGTTTTTAAGTGTTGTGCCCCAACCTCATTTTTTTTTCTATAAACCTTGTGGGTTTTATTGCAGAGTGTAGAAACACATAAGCTGCATTGTAGCAGAACTGTGGTATAAAACTGGATTAATAATACAATCAGGCTCTTTCATTATGAAATAACTGCACGTTGAAAAAGATGCTTAGAGAATCCGGGTCAATGTTAAGTCCGTTCCCACAGAAACCACAGACACTGAATAATACTGAACAAAACTGTGCTAAATGCACCATTACCTCTCCTACAACAAACTCAAAATGTTACAGTGGACAGATTCGAAATGATCTCATCTCAGCATGTATTAGAAATTAACTCATTTTTGACTAAAGCCATCGATAAACTTATCATTCAAGTATCTCCTATTTTTAGAATGAACAAAATATGAAACTTTTTCAGAGCAGTTCACCTTCTTTAATAAGGTTGTAATTTTTTACATGAAAGGGAAGTATAACAAGAACTCTAAATAATTTCATACCAGCTATTTCCTCACCAGCCTTTGGCTAAATTAAGATTTCAAGCTTCATTTGTCTATCATTTTCACAACTGTCTGGCCAACTAAATACTTTTACCTGGAACTTTGAATCCGATGCAACAGACACAGTAAATCTGAGACAAGTGACAATGAAATGGGGACAGTTAGTTCATTCTGCTGTCAGGATCCAGTTTCTAGTGGTAGTAATGCCACTGGCAGCAGCAGCCCTAACCAGGTCTAGGCCTGGGCAGGATCTTGGCTACGGGTTCCCTTGCTCTTGTTTATTTTCTGAGCCTCTCTTATCCACCCTTTTCTTAGAGTCTGTGAGCTTCCTGGTATCTTTCCTTTTCTGTTTAAGTTAACTAGTCAGTTTCTGTTGTCTAGAACAAGAACTCTGCTGATAACAATGGTACTCGAGATCCATGTCAAACTGAATAGCAAGACTATAAGGGAGGCCCTGACTCTGACAAGTTATCCATTTCCCCATCTTAGGTTCCCGTGCTGTTCTTTGTTTCACTCTTCTTCAAAGTTTGCTAGACTAATAGACCCTGCCTCCCTCGAAATGTTCCTACAATCCGAAAGCCATTAAATAATCATGACCTATAATTCAAAAGCCATCAAATAAAAACTTACAAATTTGGCTACATATCGGTAATATATTTCCCCCAACCCCCACCTACGCCTCTGAGGGTGGCAGGGCAGCAACATACCAAAGAGATATGCTACAAAATTCCAGAGGCGCCTCGGTGAGTGAGACATGGGACAGGTGACCTAGGTCTTGAAGGTGTGGCAAGAGGTTCTGGAATGGAGGATTCTGGGCCAGTCATGGAGAACCGGAAGCAGAGATGATGGAATTCAAGGAAACATCCTTGCTTTGGTGAATGGAGATTTCTTCAGTGGACACTTGGTACCCACTCTGAGAGCCCTTACCCCTGCCTATTTCCTGCCATGATGTGGGTCAGATGTACATATTCTCTATCACATCAGAAGGACAGTGCTAATGTGTCTCATTCTTGTGAGAATCCTAATAAAGAACACATATACTCATTAAAAAAAAATTGGCTACCTAACAAAATCTGAATGGCAAAGACCACTAAAAGCAAACTCAAAAGACACATGAAAACTTGGGACAAAACATTTGCAACTCATAGCACCAACAAAGGGCAATTATCCCTACTCTATAAAACCCACCAAAGCATTAAGAAAGCGATCAATGACCAATAGGAAAAAAATGCGCAAAGGAACTGAACAGAAAGTTCACAGAAAAGGAAATAGAAACAACTCTGAAACATACAGAAAGATGCTCAGCCTTATTCATAATAAATGAAATGTACATTAAAATCTAAACTGGGATTCCATTTTCACTTATCAGAACAGCAAAAATTGAAAAGGTTGAAGAGGGTGTGGGGGGACATACGCACATGTATCGCTCGTAGGAGTAAAAATGAGTACCATCTCCATGGAAAGTAAGCTGACAAAATCTATCAGAACTACCAGTGTACATATTCCTTTGATACAGCACTTCCACGTCCAGGAATTAATCCACTCAATTTACTTGCACCAATGCATACAGGCTTGTGTGCAAAGTTATTCACTGCACCATTGTTTGTAACAGTAAAAAAAAGTAGAAATAATTTAGTCTCCAATTTTGGTATAGAAGAATAAGGATGTTCTTTATTTAATGATATTCAATGGTCTCTAAGATATAAAGAGAAAAAAAGCAAACTGTAGAACAGTATTTACGGAACGTTGCCATTTGTATAAAAGAAAGGAAATTATATATATATATATCCCTACACGTTACATATAATATAGGTTATATATATAATATATATATCCCAACACACTTACATATACGATAGATTATATATAGATTATATTAATAGAGATATGTAAAGAAAAAAATCTCTGCAAGGATATATACATTGGTTACCTGAAGAAAGGGTGAGAGACACGTCACTATAGACCTTCTGTATCTCTAAAATGTGAAACGTGAATGAATTGCCTTCTCAAAAACCAAACCCAGAAACTTCCCTTAGCCCCAACACTAAGAAAAGGTGTTGTCATGCAAGCATTCTTTGACAAAAGGCAATGATTGCACTTGCAAATTCTTCAGAGAAGCTACATTGCAGATTTTCAACAAAATTTTATTAACTGATAGTTTTAGGAACAAATTGTAGAGGTCTTTATTTATTGTATTTGTTATATGTTAACAAAGCCTTACTCTGATCTAGAATTCTGTTGAACTTGAGTGGCAGGGGTCCTTCCTCTCCCAGTAACTTAAAGGACTAGAGAATGTCAGTTTCTCTAGATTTGGGACCATGCTACATTTTGTATACAGCTTGGTGCCTAGCCTGGTGTAGAGTTGCTAGGGGGTCCTCAAAAAGTCTTTGTTGCTTTGAGCTTATAAATTTAAGAAAATACTTCAACAGCTGGGAATCAGTAACTTCTATTGCTCCCAATTGCCAGCTATGAAACTAGTGCCCGCAGTGTCACTGGTCCACCTGAGGCATGACAGGCACTAAAAGAAAAGGAATAAAAGGGCAAAAGAAATGAAAATAATGACTGCTGGGAAGGGGGAAATGATGGAAGCACAGGGAACTTTCTGGGATGATGGAAATATTCAAAATCTTTATTATACATACGATTCTTCAAGCTCTACATTTGTGATTGTGCATTTTATTTTCACATATATGAATTATACTTTAGTAGGTAGCATAAAATGCAAAAAAAGTAATAGTAGGATAAAGAAGGAAGTGAAAAGAGAAACGTTAAAAAAGATGAAAAAGCAGGGACAAAATAAAAGGAATGAGAAAACGTGAGACAAAGGGATGGAGTGTTCCTGACAGTAGCCTTAGGCTGTTCACTGGCCCCGAAAGGTATGGCAAGCTATCATACTGACCTCAATTTATTCTCTTGAAATTTCACATCACCTGTTTCCAAAGTCAACAATTTTGTCACTGGGAACTTTAACAGTGATGCTTGGAACTTAATATTATATTTCTCTCATGCTGTATATTTTAGATTTTAGGGAAGCCTGTAAAAGCTTTCTTTATAATTAAAATATTTTCTGTAATCATTTAAATTTAAAAGTAAAGAGCTTAAGTAACTAAGTTTTCTTTGTAGTAAGTAATTAGCAATTGTAATCACCTCTGTCCATTCTTTTCATTTTTAACTCGATTAGATTCAAATTAGATTCCTTTTGTTTTGTAAAACTTTAAATTTTACATTTGGTTACTCAGTAATAATTTTAGTTATAATTTGGTGACCCTTAAAGATAACTTCAATTTCTTCTGCTTTTAAAATTCAAATCGTGGCCAGATTTTATACCATAGAGGTGCTATATAATATGTATATAGCTATGTACTCTGCTAAAGTTGAATGCAGAGTAAAATGCCATGTATTTAAACTTTTCCACTGCTTTATATTAAGAATTTATAGATATAATCCTTTCTTTGGGATTCCCCAAAGATTATACTGAAGGCAAAACAGAAAGAACAGCAGAAATAAAAAATTCTCTGCATACTAAAAAAATAGGTTAAATGAGTTCCCTGATGTAAACATTTTAAAAGAGCAGATGTCCCCACCTTCAGTTAAAAATGCCTTCATAATCATTTGACCCTCAAAAGAAGAGATAAAAGTAAATCAAAGAATTTCTTGTTTTAAACTACTGGCATGAAAGAGCTAACATTTAAGTAAATGTATTAAATGCTTTCACTTGCTTGCCTCACAAAATACAAATAACCTGTGAAGAAAAAGGCTCTAGATATTACCAGTTTAAGAAGAGACATGGAGAAGTTTAATTCACTATCTAATGAAACAGAATCAAGACTGCGGTCTAGTTTAGTCTGTTTACTTTAGTAACAGATTCTGCTCAGCAGCAATTCTAGTGATCATCCCTCTAAATATTATTTACCTATAACAGGCATAACTCTGAAATAGATGTGAGAGAAACCGTCAACAGGAATAAAGTTCCTATACTAGAGGAAACTTACAATATACTAGGTTATCTAGGCTAATGCATCCACAGCTGTAAGGCATGCTAGACTGTGCCAGTTTAAAGACATATAGCTCCATTAGTAAGCAGGAAGAACTGGCTGGCATAACTTTCCATTGAGAGATCAGGAAAGCTTCCCGCAGGTAGACATGGACAATAGAGCAGGGACAGTGATAACAAAAGCGTGTAGGTAGAAAAGCACAGAGGTTCTGAGAATAGTTGGCCAGGTCAGAAGACTGCAGAATGCATGAGAGCAGTGGTGGGAGGAAAGGGCAGCAAGAGTGATTCGGCTGTGCTTAGGAAGTGTGTACTTCATTCTTGCAGAGATGGGGAGCTTTGGCATTATAACAGTTTAGAAGCGAAAGAAAGCTTAGTCATCAACTCCTTCACCATAGAAACAAGGAAACTGAGCCTCTGAAAGGTTAAGGTGCTTGAAAAGAAATACAAAATTCACAGATACGGGTCAAGAATTAAGTTCCTGTCTCCCAGGAACGACAGGATCAGGTACATGACTTAGGAAAAGTATTTCAGGAGAAACGTGCCACATAGACTAGAGAAAAAAGAAATTGTGTATAGTATAACTTAGGAGTGAAAAGAATTTGGATGTAGCATAATTTAGAATCCTTCTATTACTAAGTTGCAATAGTAACCTGTTAAGAATTTGACACACTTTGATAGCCAAATGTAATGTTAATTTGGCTGTAGGAAATTCACTATCTTGGCTATATAGATTTCACTGAAGGAGGGAGGGGGAGAGAGAGAGAGAGAGAGAGGGAGAGGGAGGGAGGGAGGGAGAGAGAGGGAGGGAGAGAGAGGGAGAGAGACAGAGACAGACAGAGGGACAGAGAGAGAGAGAAAGAGAAAGTTTTCCTGCCAACTACATCAATAACATACATTGCCACTTGTGCCAGGTAACTCTTCATTGGAAATGGTTAATTATTAACATGAATGTCAGAACTAATTTCAACAACTGTGAATGGCAAAAGCAGTTTTAAAAGAAAGTAAACTTCACTGTTTCAGTGTCTTTAAATGTCATTTCTTTAATAACAACTATAAGCCTATGATTTCTCTAAGTAACAGAGTACACATTTCACTGTGTTACCTACACAATAGTTACACACACTGCTATGGAAAAACAGCTAAAGTAGGTGACTGTAAAATAGATGAGGCTGATTATCATTTGTGGAAAGCAACCTCAGTACTTTATAGTCATACCTTGTAATAATCACTAGCAGAGCCACCCAAAAAATGCCATGCTGGATCCATATGAGCATTATACCTAAAAATAAAAGAGCATTCTTGTCCTTCTTGATGATTATCTCCAAAGATTTCTGATGGAGCCTTATTTTCCTGTAATACACTGCCTGGATCAATCATCCAAGAAATTACCTTAACATTTTCCGTATTTTCTAATGGCACTTGCATTATACTTTTACAGTGCCGTCATCCCTATTATTTCAATTTTTTCTGGGTTTAAATAGTTTATCTATGTCTTACCATCTAGCTTAATGGCACAATTTAAGATTATTACACTTTGAAGCATTATTTTGAATTGAAAGAAGGTTAACATATCTATAACACTAGTCTAAGTTTAAGGGAATTTCAATAAGGACTTAAAAAAATCACTTTTGTCTTCTTTCTTAAGCAGCACATTACATTTTCATTACTAGACTTAAGTTTTATGAGGACACAGGTTGTGACATACCTATACCCTGTAGATGCTCAAAATGCTTGCTCAAATAATGAAACCAACAGTGACAGCAAGTCAACTCTGGATGCATTAGTGTGTGGCCAAAGTCATCAGGGCTGACTTGGCCTATCAGGATGCCTAGGCAATCTACTGTGCAGACTGGACTTCCTCTGCTGGCCCCTTACATGTTGATATTCTCCGGGCTCCAGCCACAGACCTTCCCTTCACACTCTATGCACTCCACCTGAGCAAAGGCTTCCATTCCCATGGCCTATTACATGTGTGGATGATACCAAATTGTTCTTTGATTCTGGCTTCCTTCCTAAGCTACAAATTTTCTCTCTTAGTGTCTATTAGATATTTCCATTCCTATCTCTTACTATTAGATATTTCCATTCCTTGAGTACATCTCAACACAAGCCCCAACTGAAGTCATCATCATCCCCCCTAAATACTGTTCCTTCTCAGGTGTTGCCTATATTAGTAAATAGCCCCACCCAGCCCCACTAACAGTGAAACCCAGGTATACCTCATTTCCAATCTTACTCACCTACAGTGAATATATTGCTGATTCCCAGTGATTCTACCACCAGAAATATATCTCTAATCTATCTGCTTCTCTCCTTTTCTAATGAGACCATTCCTGAGGCATCATCACAGCTTACCAGAGTTACTCCTAACTGGCGACTCTGTCTCCAAACTAGCTCTCCTTCAATCTACTGGGCAGACAGAATGCTCTCTCCATAATGTGAATATGTTTTAAAATCCTTAAATATCGTACTATGGTCCTTAGGAAAACATCCAAACTCCTTGTCATGGCTTAAAACATCCTGCAAGAACTGGAAATTGCCTTGTAAGTTATACTAAAACACAGCAAAATGGATAAGTACATGGGGTCTAGAGGAGCCAGAGTGACCCATCACTTCCTAGCTATCTCAGTCAAGTTACCTGATTTCTCTGTCCCTCAGTATCCTCATCTGTAGAATGGAAATAGTAACACTGAACTCAGAGTGTGGGTGCAAATGTTAAATGAGATAAAATACAATGCTTGACACAGTGTCAGACACATCTGACACATAGTAAATGCTTAGTAAATATTAGCTACTGTTATCGCTCTAGTTAATTTCTCACTTCTCTTCCATTTGTATTCTTAGTTCCATCCATAGTGCACATCTTTCATTTCATCTTCTCACACATTTCTTCTTCCTTTACATATCCAGTCCCTCTGGCTACAACTCCCCCTCCCACAATTCTTCAGGTCTCATCCTAAATGCCACATCCTCTGGAAAGTCCTTCTGGCCCCTCCAGTCTCCTGTTAGGTGCCCTTACTATGTGCTCCTCAAGTGTTTGTATTTTCCCTGACTTACACTTGTCAGACTTTCTGGTACTTTCTTTTCACTGCTAAATTGTAAGTTCAGTGTGAAAGGCAACTGTATTCCCAGTGCCTAGCACAGAGCCTAGCATGCAGTATGCCTTTAATAAAAACTTATGTGTATGAATGAGTGTATCTTTCCTCTCCTACAATGCCCACCGCGCACCCCCCCCCCCCCGCGGTGCTCCTCCTAAAACTGCAGTTGGTAGAACAGCACTACCTTCCCATAACAGCTATCTGTAAAATACAGTTCAGTAAAGGCTGCCACAGAACAAACGTGGTCAAATAATACTGGGAAACAAAGTTGCTTCTGAACCACAGCAATTCTCAGCATCTTTTTTATACTATAGGCATTGTGAATCTCCAAGTTGTGTGAGTTGGGGGCCGGGGGGAGTGGTGTATATTTCTCAAAATATCTCCTGCAACCAGTATTGGAAGGAACCACACGCATAAATCAAAAAATCTCCTTCTTTTGCAGATTCAGAAACTGAGGCCCAGAAGGGCAAAGCGACCGGTCCAAGGCCACACAGGAACTACATTCAACAAGGAAGAGAGAGAAGTAGAACCCCAGACGCCCATTTCGGCCCTTCCAGTACAAACAATGCCTCTGGCTACTTGGGTTCGCAGGTGTTGCCACCTAAATTTTATTTTCAAGCCATACTAAAGGTCAGTTTTCCTCGGCCAACCTCCTCCTAGGCCTACAGTTACTAGTCTGTCTGCAACACCCCTCCCCCTCCTCCACCCTATATATACTTTCCCTGTGGTGCATCCGGTGCCCTGGGAGATTGACTGGAGTGGGGGCGATAGTTTCTTTCCTTCTCTCTTTCCGTCAGAGTTTATTTTTGGACTGTAAACTTTTTCCCGTAAACCAAGCGAACCTGCTAATTTTAACGCCTTCGCCTTTGAGCTCTACTCCTTACCCCAGCGCACTCCACCCTACCCTACCCGCTCCCTCCCTAGCCCAGACCCTGGGTCTTTACCTGGAACTGCCATGGCGCTGGTAAGAGGGGTCTCGGGACCCCTGGGCTTTCGAGAGGGCGCTCGCTTCCCGCTGGCCGCGAGGACTACACACAGCTAGGACGGCTTCTTCCTCCCACCGGCGCCGCGGCACCCAGGTGACAGTCTGGGAAGGCCCTAAAAGTCTCCGGCGCTAGCGGAACCAAGTAGCTGCTGCTCTAGTTTCTGGGGGAATTGTATTGTAGACTCACTCGGTCCGAACCATTACTGCCAGCTTCCAGGGGTTTAATGGATTTGCACACGCGTGGAGTGAAGTAAACAACACCAAGACTTACGAATTGTTGTCTTAAAAATTGTAATACAAATTAAAGTAATCTATAGGGGCTTAATAATCTTTTTCTCGATTCCCTGGAGGCTACTGGAATTCCCCCTTCTCAGGATTAGCGGTGCTCGGGTCCGGGAGCAACATGGCAGCATCCGTGAGGCGCTAGCTTTAGGAAAAGAGAGCGTTTGGTGTCGCTGCCTTGCGGGATTTTGACAGGTTGCAGCTTTCCACGACCTCCCGATTTAAGGAAGCGTGTACCGATAGGTGGACAGCTTTAGTTATCGACCGTTCGCTCTCATCCCCACTTAGGAGCAGAGTCCTGAGCGCTGACCAGCATGAGCAACATTTACATCCAGGAGCCTCCCACGAACGGGAAGGTGAGCGTCATCTAGGGTACCTGGGCTCCCCAAAGCGATATCTCACTGGTTAAAGGAATTCTGGGGTCCTAGGGTTGGAAGAGATTAGAAGTCTTGTCCTTACCCCTGCCTCTGAACAGGATTGCATCGAAAGCCATATACTGGCACTTCTCAGCACGTAATTGAAAAAGTCCTCAAGTGGAGATTCCTCCATCTACCAACCTCCTGGCCCTACTTGGCTTCAACCTAACTCTGCAGGCGTTTTCTAGGGTCGTAGGTAAAAAGCAAAGTATATTTTATAAATTGACTTTTTTTTTTTTTTTGCTTAATTTGGAGATCGCTCTTTCTCCATTTGTTCTACAATCCTTTATTGAATGCCTACTAGGCACCAGGTGCTGGGGATATAAAGATGGATGGATAAAACCTAGTTGTTGCCCTAGAAGAGCTAATGGTTTAGTTTGAGAGGCAGGCAGGTAAAGAAAAACCTTATATGTTTGGTAGGCGTTCTAATGGAGAGAGGAGCATATTGCTTTGGTAGTACTGAGAAGTTAGCAACTGGGAAAGTAGGGAAAGGCTTCATGGATGAAGTGTCGTTTGAGCTGGTCTTTGTCAGAGAAAGTGGGGAATGGAAAATGTTCCCACATTAGAATGAGAGAGTAATTTCCTGATTGATTTTGATGGTCAAGGTATGTCAATTCCTATTCAAAGTGTTTATATGCAGTATGAGGCAGTCAATAATGGAATAAGTATCACTTGAATTCTTGAACTGGGACCTAGTCTGTATCACACACAAAATATGATGAACCAGCGTAATGGAGAAAATAAAATGAGAATGAAAGCATAGAGGTGAATTAGGATAAACTGAATTTGTATCAGATACAATTATGTTGCAATCTTGTTTATTTACATTTTGTAATACAGTGAGAGCAGTTTGAAAACAAAAGCAAAAATGCTGTAAATGATACCCCCAGCAAACATTTTAGTGGGTATTTTGGGCAGAGCAATTCTTTCAGTTCTGCTGTTTGCACTTTTCCCCCTCCTCACTCCTACCCTACATCATTGTGAAAACCCAGAATATCTATCTCTTCTTACTTCCAAATGTTTCTTGAGAGTGATATCACCCCCAGTTGATAAACACTGGTAGAGATGGAATACATTGCCCATCCTGCTAGGCAGGCAGTTCACACTTGTTGTTCCTTTCTGTAGTATACTCTAGCCTGCTCAAATGGCATTTTAGCAGAGAGGGCTTTCCTATCAACTCTCTATAATATAGCAAACCTCATTCATATCCTGCATTCAACATTCCCTGGCCTCCTTAACCTCTTTAGTTTTTTTCTCCAGTACTTTTTTTCTTTTTCAGTACTTATTTTTTATTTTTGTATCGTCCTCCACTACTCTCGCCCATGGAATGAGCATTATGAGGGCAGAGACAGACATCTAGAATGGTGCTTGACACATGGTAGCAGCAGTTCAAATATGTACTGAATGAATCGGTGGATGAATTAATACTGTATTTCTCTTAACTTCTGAGAAGTACAAAGCATCAGTGAGTTTGAGGTTATACTTCTACTGTCAAGGGCAGACTTAGTTGGTTTACTCTGGAGGAAGATTCAACATGGTCATAAAGATGAGAAGCTTTAACAAAGATATATGCCTGAACAGAAATCTTTCATTCAACAAATATTTACTGAGCACCTAGCATAGGCCAGGCTCTATGCTAGGTTTTAGGGACACAATGGAAAGAAAAACCAGCATTGTCCCTATTATCAGAGAGTAAGTTGAGTGAAATATACCGTGGTGAAATAATCATGCAAATAAGTGTATGCAAACTGTGGTGAATATTGTCCTTCTGAACAGAATTGGGCTGAGGGAGAATATGAGGCATAGCCCAAGTTTTCCTTCAAAACCAGTTTGGGACTTTTTCCAGCATAATAAGACTGATTGAAGACATTGAGGCTTCAAAATTTTGTACCATAGAGAGCATGGCAAGAATTTTGGCCTGGAAGGAATTTAAAGCAGATGGAATAAAAAGTTTCCTTAATGAAATGTTTGTTTAGTGGCTGTACTGTCTAATGCTACATTAGGTACTGAAAGGATTCAGAGATATTCCAAATATGTGGGACAAAATTTCTCTCTTCAAAGAGTATAGTGTTAACTTGGGAAGTAATTGACACATTATACCGGTGGTTAACCCCTGGCAGTAGTCTGTAAATATGCTGTGTTATGTTATAACTCTGGCCTTTGAGGATGAGGCACAGAAATGTAACCCTTGACAGAAATTTTCTTATCTACTGAAAATGAAATTTCCACATATTATGATGATTTAATCTAAATTTTATATTAACCCAATATTTATTCTTAAGAGACATTTTATTATCAAAGTATTGTCTTACTTGTAAGCTTTAAGAAAAAGAGCCACTGATGCTTGACATAGTAGTTATGGCTAATGGGAATGCATGGCCAAAGGAGGAGCCATGTGCCTTTTTTTTTAATTCAGTAGTTAATCTTCGTAAAAGATTAAGAAAACCTGGTAAACAAGGTGGCCCAACCACATATGCGTTCTTTTTTACTGGGAATAAGTTTCCTGTGGTCAAAAAATTTTATAAGAATAATATTTACAATAATAATAGCTATCATATTTTGAGCATTTACTATTTGTCAGGTACTGTTCTAAGCAGTCTGTGTATAATAACTCATTTTGTCCTTACAACGAACCTATGAGGATATTATTATCCCTGTTGTTTTTAATTGAAGTATATGTGACATACACTATTATATTAGTTTTGTGTTACAATATAATGATCTGACGTTTGAATACATTGCAAAGTGGTCACCACAATAAGTCTAGTTACCACTTGTCAGCATATAAAGTTAATACTACGTTATTGACTGTATTCTCCATGCTGTACATTTCATGCCCGTGTCTTATTTATTTTTTAACTGGAAGTTTGTACCACTTGATCCCCTTCACCCATTCTACCCACTCACCTCCCACCTACCTCCACTCCTCTCCTCTGGCAACCACTGGTCTATTCTCTGTATCTAAGAGTCTAGGTTTGGTTTTGTTTTGTTTGTTTTGTGTTTTAGAGTCCATGTGTAAGTGAAATCATGTGGTATTTGTCTTTCTCTGTCTGACTTATTTAGCATAATACTGTCAAGCTCCATCCATGTTGTGGCATATGGCAGTATTCCTTTCATTTTTATGGCTGAGTGGTATTCTAGTGTGTATCTTCTTTATATTCATCCATCAATGGACACTTAAGTTGTTTCCATATGTTGGCTATTGTGAATAATGCTGCAGTGAACAGAGGGGCACATATATCTTTTCTAGTTAGTGTTTTCATTTTCTTCGGATAAATACCCAGAAGTGGAATTGCTGGTTAGTACAGTAGTTCAGTTTTAATTTTCTGAGGAACCTCCACACTGTTTTCCATAGTAGCTGCACCAGTTTATATTCCCACCAACAGTACACAGGGGTTCCCTTTTTTCCACATCTTTGCCAACACTTACTATTTCTTATCTTTTTAATAATAGCCATTCTATTGGGTGTGAGATGATACCTCATTGTGGTTTTGATTTGCATTTATCTGATGATTAGTGGTGTTGAGCATCTTTTCATGTGCCTATTGCCCATCTGTATGTCTTTGGGAAAATGTCTGTTCAGATCCTTATACTCGTTTTTTAATCAGGTTGTTTTTATGTTACTTAGTTGTATAAGTTATTTTTATATTTTGGATATTAACCCTTTATCAGATATATAATTTGCAAATATCTTCTCCCATCCAGTAGGTTGTATTTTCATTTCATTGATGGTTTCCTTTGCTGTGCAGAAGCTTTTTAGTTTGATGTAGTCCCATTTGTTTATTTTTCCTTTTGTTTCCCTTGCCTTTGGATCAGATACAAAAAAAAAAAAATTGCTAAGACCAGTGTCAAGGAGCTTACTGCCTATCTTTTCTTCTAGAATATTTATGGTTTCAGGTTTTATATTCAAGTCTTGAATCCATTTTGAGGTTATTTTTATATATGGTGTAAGATAGTGGTCCAGTTTCACTCTTTTACTTGCATCTGTCCAGCTTTCCCAGCTTAGTTTATTGAAGAGACTGTCGTATCCCCATTGTGTATTCTTACCTCCTTAGTTGTAAATTAATTAACTGTGTATGTGTGTGTTTATTTCTGAGCTTTCTATTCTGTTCCATTGATCTATGTGTCTTTTTATACCAAAACCATACTGTTTTGATTACTATAGCGTTGTAATATAGTTTGAAATCAGGGAGCATGGTACCTCTGGCTTTGTTATTCTTTCTCAAGATTGCTTTGACCATTTGGGGTCTTTTGTGGTTCCATACAAAGTTTAGGATTATTTGTTCTGGTTCTGTGAAAAATGCCATTGGAATTTTGATAGGGATTGCACTGAATCTATCGATTGTTTTGGGTAGTATGGACATTTTAACAATAATCTTTCAATCCATGAGCACAAAATATCTTTCTACTTATTTTGTGTCTTTTTCAGTTTTTTCATCTCTGTCTTATATTTTCATCTATGTCTTATATTTTAAAGATGGTTTGCCTCCTGGTTAAATTTATTCCTAGGTTTTTTGTTTTTGAGGGGTTTTTTTTTTTGGTGCAGTTGTAAATGGGATTCTTTTCTTGATTTCTCATTCTGATAGTTTATTATTACTGTATAGAAATGCAGTAGATTTTTGTACATTAATTTTGTGTCCTGCAGTTTAACTGAATTCATTTATTAGTTCTAACATTTTTTTGCTGGAGTCTTTAGGGTTTTCTATATAGTATCATGTCAACTGCAAATAGTGACAGTTTACTTCTTCCTTTCCAATTTTGATGCCTTTTATTTCTTTGTCCTGCCTAATTGCTGTGGGTAGGACTACTGGTACTATGTTGAATAAAGGTGGGTAGAGTGGGCACCCTTGTCTTGTCCCTGATCTTAGAGGAAAAGCTTTTAGCTTTTCACCATTGAGTATGATACTAACTGTGGGTTTGTCATATATCACATTAATCACATTGAAGTACATTCCTTCTATACCCACTTTGTTGAGACTTTTTATCATAAATGATGTTGAATTTTTTCCAAAGCTTTTTCTGCATCTATTGAGATGATCATATGATTTTTATCTTTCATTTTGTTAATGTGGTGTAATACATTGGTTGATTTGTGGATGTTGAGCCACTGTTGCATCCCTGGGATAAATCCCACTTGATCATCCTGTGTGATCCTTTTAATGTATTGTTGCATTTGATTTGCTAATATTTTATTGAGAATTTTTGCATATTTGTTTGTCAAGGATATTGGCCTGTAATTTTCTTTTTTTGTGGCGTCTTTGGTTTTGTTATCAGGGTAATGCTGGCTTTGTAAAATGAGTTTGAGACAAGTAGGTATTAAATCTTTCTTGAATGTTTGGTAGAATTCATCAGCGAAGCCATCTAGTCCTGTACTTTTGTTTGTTGGGAGCTTTTGATTACTGATTCAATCTCCTTACTAGTAATTGGTCTCTTCACATTTTCTATTTTGTCATGATTCAGTCTTGGGAGATTGTATGTTTCTAGGAATTTATCTGTTTTTTCTAGGTGGTCCAATTTGTTGGCATATAATTGTTCAGAGTGTCTCTTTGCTCCTTTGTGTTTGAGTGGTATCAGTTGTAACTTCTCTTGCATTTCTGATTTTATTTATTGGAGTCCTCTCTTTTTTTTTCTTCGTGAGTGTGGCTAAAGGTTTGTGAGTTTTGTTTATCTTTTCAAAGAACTAGCTCTTAGTTTTATTGATCTTTTCTATTGTTTTTTAGTCTCTATTTCATTTATTACACTTTGATCTTTATTATTTCCTTCCTTCTACTAACTTTGGGCTTCACTTGTTCTTCTTTTTCTAGTTCATTTACGTGTAAAGTTAGATTGTTTTAGATTTTCTTGTTTCTTGAGATTGGCCTGTATTGCTATGACCTTCTCTCTTAGAAACACTTTTTTTTTTTTTTTTTGCTTTACGCGGGCCTCTCACTGCTGTGGCCTCTCCCGTTGCCGAGCACAGGCTCCAGACGCGCAGGCTCAGCGGCCATGACTCACGGGCCCAGTCGCTCCACAGCATGTGGGATCTTCCCGGACTGGGGCACGAACCTGTGTCCCCTGCATCGGCAGGCGGACTCTCAACCACTGCGCCACCAGGGAAGTCCTCTTAGGAACACTTTTGTTGCATCCCATAAGTTTTGGTGTGTGGTATTTCTTTTTTTTTAAATTAATTTTTATTGGAGTGTAGTTGCTTTACAATGTTGTGTTAGTTTCTGCTGTGCAGCAAACTGAATCAGTTATATATATACATATATCTACTCTTTTTTAGATTTCCTTCCCATTTAGGTTACCACAGAGCATTGAGTAGAGTTCCCTGTGCTATACAGTAGGTTCTCATTAGTTATCTGTTTTATACATAGTAGCGTATATATGTCAATCCCAGTCTCCCGATTCATCCCACCCACTCCTCCCCACCTTGGTGACCATAAGTTTGTTCTTTATATCTGTGACTCTATTTCTGCTTTGCAAATACACTCATCTCTACCATTTTTCTAGATTCCACATGTAAGCAATATTATACGATACTTGTTTTTCTCTTTCTGACTTTCTTCACTCTGTATGACACTCTCTAGGTCCACCCATGTCTCTACAAATGGCACTATTTTGTTCCTTTTTATGGCTGAGTAATATTCCATTGTATATATGTACCACATCTTCTTTATCCATTCCTCTGTCGATGGATATTTAGGTTGCTTCCACTTTTGTTGCATCCCGTAAGGTTTGGTGTGTGGTATTTCTGTCCCTAGGTATTTTTTAATTTCTCCTTTGATTTCTTCAGTGATCCATTGGTTGTTCAGTTGTTTTTTTTAATTGAAGTATTGTTGATTTACAACGTTGTGTTAGTTTCAGGTATACAGCAAAGTGATTCACTTATACATACAAGAGCAAGTCTCTTGGCATCATTTTTCCAATAGCATTTGCTCACTTTGTGTCTCTGTGTCACATTTTGGTAATTCTTGCAATATTTTAAAACCTCCACCAGGGAAAAGATTATGACTTGCTAAAGGCTCACATGAGGATTGGCAGTTTTTAGTAATAAAGTATTTTAAAATTAAGGTTTGCGCATTGTTTTTTTAGACATAATGCTGTTGCATACTTAATAGACTACAATATAGAGTAAACATAACTTCTATATGCACTGAGAAACCAAAAACTTTATGTGACTCACTTTATTGCAATATTCATTTCACTGTAATGGTCTGGAACCAAACCTGCAATATCTCAGAGGTATGCTTGAATATGAAATGTTCAATAGGCAAATCCATAGAGACAGAGAGTAGGTTAGTGGTTGCCTGGGGATAGGAAATATGGAAACTTGTCTAGGTTCTCTTTAACAATAGAACTTTATTTCAAGTATACAAGGGGATAATGAGGTAGGAAGGACATTTGTTATGTATACTGTACTTCTAAGATTGGGATGTATATCGGGCCTTGTGGAAAATCAAATCGTGTTACACAGTGTTATTTTAGATAATACAATCTGAGGTAGAAGGAGTTACTCAGCCTCTCATTTTGCATCCCACATGTATATTTTCCAGGAGAATGAGAATCCACTTGGATTGGTGTGTCACCATTCAATATGGAGAATCTCTTTTGGGCGTTGTTTCATGCCAAGCCAAGTTAGAAGGCCTTTCTCATGTCCAACCAATAATGAATGCTTTTGACTTAGGCACTTTTCTCTACTCAAATCAGTTGTGACCAGAGTAACTTGGGGATTTATTTTGTGACATGTGGCAGGGCCCTAGAGCTTGATGGACTGTTTTTCCAGTATAGTGTGGAATTTATGGTGAACTTTGTGGAGGCAGTACAGTGAGATAGAAAAGGTATGGGCTTTGCAGCAGACAGCCTTTGACTTAAATTGTTCACCATGAGACCCTGGATAAATTTACTTTATCTGAGTCTCTGTTTCTTCATAAGTATAATAGGAGTAATGATACCTATCTTGTAGGTGAGGATTAAATGAGGTAGGATATGTAAAGCGGCACAGAAGCTAACACCTGGAAGGCACTCAACAAATGTCCCCTTCTTTTTGTAGAGGAAGTGTAATGGATTGAGAAAATCATGCACATTTGCATTTTTAGTTCTTTTATATTTCGTTAAGGGTTAAGAACCATTTTAAAAGCTACCACAGTATAGATATTTTCACCTCTTCCACCCCCATGGAGCATAATTGTAAGAGAACTATGTAGCCAGTAAAACCCCAAAAAGATACAATAAATTCATCAATGTTACATAAATTATGGCAATTAATTTGAGCTTCTGAAACAGAAACTGAAAGGCAATTATAGCAAAAGTGATGGTGATGGTCATATATCATTGACCATTGATCACAGATTGACACTGATCTACTTTGGCACACTGTGGGGTGGGTGTGTGCGGGGAGTGATACTAGAGAAGTTGGAGTCTAGCTGTGCCACAGTGTTCAAATTTAGAGCTTTCCGTTCTTTTTGGTTATTTGTGGTTATTAATAAGACTGTTATAAGCTGTCTCCTCCTGTGGGCTCAGTAGGGATTTTGGTTGTTGCAAGATGGCTGGTTGCACCAAGGAGTAACTGCCTTCATGAGCTATGGAAAGAAGGCTATCAAAGGATTCCATTTACCGTAGATGGTAATTTTAAGGCACACCATTTTAGTATTATACAACCCAGAATTAGATTAAGAATGTTCCTTTGTAAGTTAGGAATGGCGTGATTTTGAATGAAAAAGTAGAGTGTTTATATGTTGAAAGGTAATTGTAAAATTGTCCTACAGTGCTGTAATTTCATGGGATTGTTCTTTAATTTCTTAATTTGCTACACCAATTTTATTGGAAGAAATGCTGTAGAACACCTTTTAAATTAAAACAAGTTTATATTACTGATTTTTAGATGAATGAGGTTTTTTCTGTGATTCAAAAACATATACTATTTTTTCTTAAAGCCAAAATTATTTCTGAAAATGGTATTTGAAAGGTATAAATGTACAGTGACTTGTACTGAATATTTGAACTTTTTTGAGTATAACAAAAACCAAGCAAAGTTTCTAATTTTTATTTTAAAATTGAAAATTCAGTAGTGAATACTTTAAGTTGAGCAACCAATCAACTCATCATTAAACAAAATGATAATTAACATAGTGATTTTGTATGCTTTCTACAGGTTTTATTGAAAACTACAGCTGGAGATATTGACATAGAGTTGTGGTCAAAAGAAGCTCCTAAAGCTTGCAGAAATTTCATTCAGCTTTGTTTGGAAGGTAATCATAATTCTTGAATTTTATTCTGTAGGAGAAATTTTGTTAATTTAAAAATAAACTGCAGGGACTTCCCTGGTGGTCCAGTGGTTAAGACTCTGTGTCTCCACTGCAGGGGGCATGGGTTCAATCCATGGTCAGGGAACTAAGATCTCACATGCCGCACGGTGTGGCCAAAAATAAATAAAAATAAAATAAAATAAACTGCAGTGTATTTTTCCATAACATTGAAGACTGGTGTTAAATAGTGGTAATGGATGCTGGGAGTTGATATAAATGATACCATCTTGAGCTGTGTGTCAGGAAATGGAGAGAGGAGATAAAAATCCTTCCCCCCAGTAAATCTCTATATCTTTTTTTTTTTAATCTTTACGTCTTTAACAGAGATATTTATCTCAGCAAATAATACTTTGATCTTTTTTGATCTCCTTGTCTGTTTTCACTTCTTTCTTTCATCCTCTAAATATGGGTATTCCCTAAGATTGCCTTTAGTTCTCTATTGTCTTTACTCTTCAATTGTTACTTCCAACCAAGTGACTGTCAAATATAGAATTCCAGCCATTTCTCCTCTTTTGAGCTCTAATTTACATATCTAATTGCCTAGTGGACTTTTCTACTCAAATCTTCTACTGTCAGCTACAACTAAACTGATGAAAACCAAATTTACCAGTTTCTTCCTCAGACTGCCTTGACTGTCACCAACGTGATTGTAATTGCCTTTTACCTGGTCTTGCATTTTCTCATCTTTGACCTCTTTACCCTCACATTTATTCATCTGGTATTTGAATCCTCAGGCAGCTTAGCTTCCTAGCTTTCCAACTTTATTTTTCATTGCATATAACCACATGGTTTCAGTTGACTATTATCTTTATTTCCTGAGCAGTTCTTTCCCATTTCCACTCATACCTCCTTCATATCCTGAATCTTCTCATATCCTCCCTCGCCTTTTTGGAATACTTTCTCTTCTCTTCTTTTTCTACTCAAGTCACTTTTTTTTTTCTTTTTGGCTACACGGTCTGGCTTGTAGGATCTTAGTTCCCCCACCAGGGACTGAACCCTGGGCCCCAGCAGTGAAAGCACTTGAGTCCTAACCACTGGACCGCCAGGGAATTCCACCACTTTTTAATGTCTATTCAAAATTCTACTTTCTCCACAAAGCCTTCCAGCCAGCTTTCAGTGATGGTATTATCAATGTCACTAGTAACTTTTAGATTTGAGTAATGAAGTTCAAGGTATCAGAAAACAGCACTTTGAGTCAAAAGCAAGATGTGAAAGAGAATACAAAATAACCAGTAGTATGGTACAGTGAGAGTTCTCCAAATAGATAACTAAATAAGCAAAATTACCAGGGGAAGATTTAAGGAATAAAACCACCCAGACCAAAACAAAAACAACCGCCTCTCCAAAACAAAAAATAAATTGAGCTGACAAAAAAGAAAAAGAGAAAAGAAGACATCTGTAAAGACCATTATTAATAATTGCTATGGCAGGCAGGAAGGAAATTGAATCAGACAGGTAGTTCAGTCAGAGAAGCCTCAAATAACTGTCAACAGAGCCGAGAAACACAGTAGACACTGAAAAGTAAGACTTGTTTCTGGAAAGAAGTTTTGAAGAACCAAAAGCTCAAATTTTACAGAAGAGTAAAAGTACAAAAACATTACAAAGAATAAATGGTAAATTATAATCCATGACCAGGTGAATGGAAGAAACAGAAAACATCTGGATATAATATAACAATGAAAGAAGAAATAAGGTTCTTAAGTTAGGTGATGATGAAACAATTACAACATTAAAAAATTATTTCCCTATTTATGAGAATACAATAAGAAAGAAAAAAGAACAGAAAAATAATAAGAAAAAATAATTAGAACAATTCTTTTAATTGAATAGGTGAGAAATAGAATTATTATTGCAAAGGCTAACAAGAAGCCTGAGAAAACTAATTTAAATAAAGCTCCTAAATGAATAAAGTCAAGGTTTTAAAATTTTAATTCAGAGAACCTCATTTTAATTCTCTGATTGTATGATTTAAACAAGTGATGATATTTCTAGATCTTGTAATGGTCATATCAATATTTTTAAAAAAGGACATGATTTCCAAAATTAAAAAGCAAATAAATAAAAATGAGCAAGTGGAAGCACAGCCTCAGATATGGCTCTCAACTAAAATGGTGTTCACAGTTAAAGGGAAATTCTTAGTATTTTTTTTCCAGCTTTACTGAGGTATGATTGACAGAAATTGTATATATTTAGATTATACAACATGATTTTTTTAAAGGTGTACAATGTGATGACTTAATATATGTATACATTGTGAAATGATTACCACAATCAAGTTAAGTAACATATCTGCCACCTCACATAGTTACTCTTTTGTGTGAGTGTATGTGGTGAGAACATGAGATGTACAAATTTCTAGTATACAATACAGTATTATTAACTAAGATCACCATGCTGTGCATTGGATCCACAGAACTTATTCATCTTATAACTGAAAATTTGTATCTTTTTGACCAACATCTTCCCATTTCCCCCATCACCTCCAGCCTGTGGCAACCACCATTCTACTCTCTGTTTCTATGAGTTGAACTTCTTTAGATTCCACATATAAGTAGGAATATACAGTATTTGTCTTTCTGTGTTTGGGGGGAGTTTTTAGTTTTTATGAAAACAAAACATTTACAGTTACACAGACTTAACCTTGGATTTCAGGTCTTTGTAATATAGATAGGTAAACATATAAAAATGAGTGAAAAGTTTAAAAAATTGTAAGTTTAAAAAATAGGTTAAAAAAGAAGAGAAGGAAAGGGAAGCTTGTTATCTTTGAAAATTTTGTTAGTTCTTCTGAAGAATGAGGAAGGAGAAGAATTTTAGGTCTGAAAAACAAAGAGGGGAGCAGAAAGAGAAGTAGATAAGAAAATCCAAATTTTTATACTTTATGTGACTATTAACTCCTGTGAAATTTTACCTCAGCCCTGTCTCCTGAATGTCCGTGCTTCATCAGTTATCTTTTATCCCCTTCCTCCTTTAACAAGAGTTTTAATAATTTTTTAGAAGTTACAAACGTAAGTATATAGTAAGAGATTTAAAGAAATAATCTTACAAAACTAAAATGTTTGTTTAAAAAAACCCAAGAGGCTAAAATAGAGAGCTCACAAAGGAGATTTAAATAAAAAGTTATTAATGATAATATTTACAAAATTAAACACAAAACAGAATTCTAGAAGAGGAACCAGATATATATGATTTGAAAATGCAAATATATATTCCTGTGTGTATTAATACTTGGGCAGAAATATAATTAGTCAAAATATGTCATGATACCCATACATTGTACAGCCAGAAATAAAAAACATAATGACAAATAGACTCATGGCATCTGAATAGAAACTTCATTTCCTATTTGAGGTACATGTAAATTTCTTTTTTTCAATACTGGAGAAAATTCAGGAGGATATTATGAACACACATAATAAGATAATAAAACCCCTTCAAAATACTTATGGGAATGATACATAAACATTTAAGAAGGACGTCAAACATTATTGCAAGCAGGTAGATCTTTTAAGCACATGGTAAGCTGTAACTATAAATGCATAGTTCAACAGTGATTATTAATAAATTACAAGGAACTGGAAATAATGGATATGGAAATTATTTGGAAATTTGCAATTCTAGGCACAATAGAGTACAAAATTTAAGGTGTAGAGAAATTATAGAAAATTTCTACTCAATATATGTAGTAGTAGTATAATTTCATTTATCCAACAAGAATATAATTAGGAAAATAAAGGAAAGCTTAAAGCTAAAATCCAACATCACTGAAATACTTAATAGGAAATAGGAAAAAGAAATAAGATGGGTAATTTTAAAATTTGAAAACACAAGTAATAAAGACCTCTTTCATATCCCCCTTCCCTCATATCTAATAGATCTCTTAGCCTTATAGATCCTGCTTCCTAGAGAATTCTTGAATCTGTGCGTCTCAAAATAAACCATAGTCAGGTCTTGACTCTTAGGACAACAGTTGCTCTCTCTCTCTCTCAACCTTGTTACTTCCAATCAGTTCTTCATTATGGAGTTTAAGTGATCCTTTGAAAAAGTAAATCTGATCATGTGCTCAAAAACTGTTGATTGCATGCACTATTTACAATAGCTAGGTCATGGAAGCAACCTAAATGCCCATCGACAGATGAATGGGTAAAGAAGATATGGTACATATATACAATGGAATATTACTCAACCATAAAAAGGAACGAAATTGGGTCATGTGTAGAGATGTGGATGAATCTGTCACAGAGACTGTCATAGCAAAGTAAGTCAGAGAAAAACAAATATCGCATATTAACGCATATATGTGGAACCTAGAAAAATGGTACAGATGAACCCGTTTGCAGGGCAGAAATTGAGACACAGATGTAGAGAACAAACGTATGGACACCAAGCGGGGGAAAGCAGTGGTGGGTGGTGGTGGTGGTGTGATGAATTGGGAGATTGGGAATGACATGTATACACTGATGACTAATAAGAACCTGCTGTATAAAAAAAAAAATAAAATTAAAAAAATAATAAAAAACCTGTTGATTGCATATTATGGGCATAAAGGATTATTTTTATTTTTTGATACAGACTCAGGTAAGTATTCAAATTTGAGTATGGATTTGTAGAATTTAAGTGAAAATATTAAAGTCTGACCTCACATTTGTTTTGACCTTGAAAATTTATAGGTTGCCTCCACATTATCTTATTTAATCTTCAGAACAGCACTGTGAGTGAATTTATATTATTAGTTTTATAATGAGCAAATTACATGTGCAGTATGATGACTGTAGTTAATAATACTGTATTGCATATTTGGAAGTTGCTAAGACAGTAGATCTTAAAAGTTCTCATCACAAGCAAAATAATTTTGTAACTATGTATGGTGATGGATGTTAACTAGTTTTATTGTCCGTGAACATTTCACAGTATATACAAATATTGAATCACTATGTTGTACATCTGAAACTAGTGTAATGTTATGTGTCAATTATATCTCAATTTAAAAAAAGAGAAAAAAAGAGAAAAAAAAAGAAAGAAAATTGAGTTTAAGATTGCACAGCTAAGAGGCAAGGCTCAGAATCCCTGACTGCTATATACATTTTTAATCAGAGTAAATGGTTACTTAGGGATACAGGAGAAATACTTGTAGACTTCTTGATTTTTACAGTTTCTGGTTTGTAACCAGGGAGAACTTGTCTGTACTGGGGAGTTCTTGTGAACATAGCCTAACAGCTCTTCACTGGGAGAAGCGATTGAAAAAACTCCATTAATATTCCTTTCTGCTTCTTCCAATCCATCCTATGAACTGGATACCGTTGTTAGATTACAGATTACATTTTTTAAAATGTGGATTTTACTTCCAGTTATAGCTTGCAAATGTAAATAATTATGAGGGTGCCTGCAAGCCACAGTATTATAGTACTTCATGAATTATGATAAACCATAGTCATGTTTTGACTAATAAAGTATCACAAAGTACTCATGCAATTGGTGTTTTATGAATTATGTCAGTAATTGTATCATTACAGTGTCTGTGCCACAGTAGGCACTTGATAAGTATCTGTCATTGAATGAGTTGGGTTGGTTCAGTTGAGTCTTCAGTAATAGAAGACTCAACTCAAAATTATTTAATTAATGAAGACATTTATCATCTGCTTTGGTAAGAAATCTGGTGTCCAGAAGTTCTGCAGCTCAGTAAAGACTTTAGTGAACTATGCTCTTTCCATCTCTTTGCTTTGCATTCCTCAGCATGTGATTAAATTATGACTATGCTCAATAACCGAATCTAGCTCAATCAATTAGGAGATCATATATGATCTCTCTTGTATGTTTATAGCTTCCCATTAATATATTTATATATAAATATAAGTAATTTTCTTCATTTAGCAAACTTATTGAGAGTCTACTTGGACTCATGTATTGTGTAATTTATTTATTGAAAATTTCTTGAGGACGGTGCATTGATGGTGCTAGACCTATAATCATTGAGTAATTTTGATATATTTTGGGTTTGTATGTTGTTTGTATAAGTTAATTTTCTATGGGGAGAAGAGGAAGAATTAGGAAATAAGGTATTTATCTCTATGAGGGTTTCTCAATCTCCAGGACTGTTGACATTTTGAGCCAGTAATTCTTTGTTGTAGGGGCTTCCTGTGCTTTGTAGGATGTTTACCAGTATCCCTGGCCTCTACCTACTAGATGCCAGTAACATCTCCCATGTGTGAAAACCAAATATTTCTAGACATTGACAAGTGTCCCCTAGGGAGAAAAATGCTGCTTCTCCTCAC
>NW_020837948.1:65843467-66119150 GCF_003676395.1 Aethalodelphis obliquidens | reverse complement strand
TTGCGGAGCACAGGCTTCGGACGCACAGGCTCAGCAGCCATGGCTCATGGGCCCAGGCGCTCTGCGGCATGTGGGATCTTCCCAGACCGGGGCATGAACCCGCGTCCCCTGCATCGGCAGGCGAACTCTCAACCACTGCGCCAGCAGGGAAACCCCTTGAGTAGATATTTTATAATACAGAAGAAAAGATTTTGGTTTAGGAGCCTATTTAACGTTCTGGGGGAAAAAATCTTGTGACTAGTTGTATTTACTCTGATAACTATAGATACACTTAGTTTTAGACATTGATAAATTTTTCTTTTATTAAAGTATGGTTGATTTACAATGTTGTATTAGTTTCAGGTGTACAACAAAGTAATTAAGATATATATATAGATATAGGTAGATAGATATTCTCTCTCAGATTTTTTTCTATTATAGGTTATTGTAAGATATAGTTTTCTGTGCTATACATTGGTCCTTGTTGTTTATATATTTTATATATATAGTAGTGTGTATCTGTTAATCCCAAACTCCTGTTTTATCCCTCCCCACCCCTTTCCCCTTTGGTAACCATAAGTTTGTTTTCTATGTTTTCTATGTCTGTGAGTCTCTTTCTGTTTTGTAATTAAGTTCATTTGTATCATTTTTTAGATTCCACATATAAGTGATATCATATTTGTCTTTCTCTGACTTACTTCACTTTATATGCTAATGTATAGTCCATTCATGTTGCTGCCAATGGCATTATTTCATTTCTTTTTATGGCTAAGTAATATATATATATATATATATATATATATATATATATACATATATATATATATACCACATCTTCTTTATCCGTTCAGCTGTTGATGGACACTTAGGTTGCTTCCATGTCTTGGCTATTGTAAATAATGCCGTATGAACAATGGGGTGCATGTATCTTTTCAAATTTCAGTTTTTGTCTTTTCTGGATATATGCCCAGGAGTGGGATTGCTGGATCATTTGGTAACTCTATTTTAAGTTATTTTAAGGAAACTCCATACTGTTCTCCATAGTGGCTGCACCAATTTACATTCCCACCAGCAGTGTAGGAGGGTTCCCTTTTTTCCACACCTCTTCAGCATTTATTATTTGTAGACTTTTTCATGATGGCCATTCTGACTGGTGTGAGGTGATACCTCATTATAGTTTTGATTTGCATTTCTCTAATTATTAGTGATGTTGAGCAACTTTTTATGTGCCTGTTAGCCATCTGTATGTCTTCTTTGGAGAAATGTCTATTTACATCTTCTGCCCATTTTTGATTGGGTTGTTTGTTTGTTTATATTGAGCTGTTTGTATATTGTTGATATTAATCCCTGTCAGTCTCATGTTTTGCAAATAATTTCTCCCATTCTGTAGATTGTCTTTTCACTTTGTATATGGTTTTCTTTGCTGTGCAAAAGCTTGTAAGTTTGTTTAGGTCCCATTTGTTTACTTTTGCTTTTATTTCTTTTGTTTTGGGAGACTGACCTAAGAAAGCATTGCTATGATTTATGTCAGAGAATGTTTTGCTTATGTTCTCTTCCAGGAGTCTTATGGTGTCATGTCTTCCATTTAAGTCTTTAAGCCATTTTGAGTTTGTATTTGTGTTTGGTGTGAGGGAGTGTTCTAAGTTCATTGATTTACATGCAGCTGTCCAACTTTCCCAATACCACTTGTTGAAGAGACTGTCTTTTCTCTGTTGTGTATTTTTGCCTCCTTTGTTGAAGATCAATTGACCATAGGTGTGTGCCCTCTATTCCTTTCTCTTGATCCATATATCTGTTTTTGGGCCAATACCACACTGTTTTGATTGCTGTGGTTCTGTAGTATTGTCTGAAGTCTTGGAGAGTTATGCCTCCGGCCTTGTTCTTTTTCCCCAGGATTGCTTGGCAATTCTGGGTCTTTTGTGGTTCCATATAAATTTTAGGATTATTAGATCTAGTTCCATGAAAAATGTCATAGGTAATTTACAGGGATCACATTAAACATGTAGATTGCTTTGGGTAGTATGGTCATTTTAACAATATTAATTGTTCCATTCTAAGAGCATGGGATATCTTTCCATTTCTTTGAATCATTTTCAGTTTCCTTTATCAATGTTTCATAGTTCTCAGCATATAGGTCTTTCACCTCCTTGGTCAGGTTTATTCCTACATATTTTATTTTTTTATGTGATTTTAAAAGAGACTGTTCTGTCAACAAAAGAAAAAACAAAAACCACATGATCATCTCAATAAATGCAGAAAAAGCATTTGATAAAATTCAGCATCCATTCATGATAAAAACTCTCACCAAAGTGGGTATGAAGTGAACATATCTCACCATAATAAAAGCTATTTATGACAAACCCACAGCCAACATAATACTCAGTGGTGAAAAACTGAAAGCTTTCTTGCTAAAATCTGGAACCAGACAAGGATGCCCAGTCTCACCACTTCTATTCAACATAGTATTGGAAGTCCTAGCCATAGCAGTCAGACAAGAAAAAGCAATAAAAGGTATCCAAATTGGAAGGGAAGAGGTAAAATTGTCATTATATGAAGATGACATGATACTCTATGTAGAAAACTTAGACACCACACAAAAACTATTAGAACTGATAAACAATTTCAGCAAGGTAGCAGGATACAAGATTAACATACAGAAATCTGTTGCAGTTCTTTACACTAACAATGAAAAATCAGAAAAAGAATGATAAATTCTTTTTATTTTCTTCCAGCATATTATGACAACACCATATTTCATAGAGTTGTACCTGGTTTTATAGTCCAAGGGGGAGATCCTACTGGTACAGGGACTGGTGGAGAGTCTATCTATGGAGCCCCATTCAAGGTGAGACTGAATATTTTTTATCTATTTTCAAGTCAGCTTGGATTGCTTAATCAAAAATGATTGTGCCCCATAGAAGAAAATACATTTTACATTAGTGCACAAAATCGGGTCTATCATATATTTAGGATTATACAGAATAAGAGCAGCACTTACCCCATCAAGCATTCTTTCTAAGTTGTCTTTTCACAACGTTTTATGCTAGATTGAATCCAGATGGAGCTAAAGGTGGTAGTGAGGAAAATGTGAGTCAGAAAAAAAGACTATATAACAGATTTCCCGATATCTGACTGTATCTGATCTCGGCAACTTTGTATGTGTAAAACATTTCTAGAACATTGCATATGCCATCCTATTTTAAAACATTTTATTTAACACTGTATAGAATTTATATTAATCAGCTTGAACTGCTATAACAAAATACCTCTGACTGGGTGGTTTAAACAATAGGAATTTATTTCTCACAGTTCTGGAGGCTAGGAAGTCCAAGATCAAGGTGCTAGCATACAGTTCTGTGAAGCTTCTCTTCCTGGCTTACAAATGGCTGCCTTCTTGCTGTGTCTTCACATGGTGGAGAGAGAACGTCCTGGTGTTTCTTCCTCTTCTATTAAGGGCACCAGCCCTACTGGATTAGGACTTCACTCTTGTGAAGTCATTTAACCTTTTTCATCTTCTTATGGGCCCTATCTCCAGTACAGTCACATTGTAGGTTAGCGCTTCAACATATGAACTATGAGAGGACACAATTCAGTCCATAGCAGAATTCATTTTAAATTGTACACAATAGATCTCTGTAGCACAAAATGCATGCTGTAACAAGAAATCAGAAGGGGAAACAGAAGGAAGAAGCAACATAAAAGTTAGAAGAGCTGTGGGTTTTAATCAAGAGTAGGTCAGTGTTTTGTTAACTGTCAACATAGATCTAAAAAGAAAAAAAGAGTTAATGTCATAATTAAGATATAAAGGATAGCAGGGGGTTCAAGTAAAAGCTAAAAGCAGGGTTATTTATTAATCTGATGGTATCAATATTATGTTCTTTTAATGAGTAAGCATCAATAGCTCTTAAAATATGTGAATTTTTAAAAACTTCAAATTTATACTAATAAGATAGAGTATCTGGAATTTCCTTTAATTTTATACTGGGTTACTGTATGATTCTTGAGAAAAATACTTCAACTGCTTTAATTTTCATATGATAGTGGCCTTAGAGCATGTGAAATGGTTATAAAAGAGTTTCAAATGTCACTGTTAGACTATTTTATATTTTACAAAATTGAGATATCTCATTATTTTAGAGCCTCCATCTGGTAGGAAGCATTCCTTTATTCTATTATTTGGTTTAACAGAATAGCTCTTTGTGACAGTTCCTTTCTAAATTGAGATTTTTGCTTATTATATTCAAATGATACAGATATCTTGGTAAGTTTTTCAATTAGGTCATTTTTAATACAGTATCCAGAGTTATGATCCTTTGAGTTCAAATCCCTTGAGACGAATTTATTAAGGAAACAGAACTTCCTTTCTGAAAAACATTGATTACATAACATGCCTATATTATAAATGAGTCTAGTATCAAGTCTTCTATTAACTAAGAGACTAATGTATATGTTACGTAATCCTACCCTAGCAAGATAACCACCTTAGAATGGCTTGCTCCTGCTCTTTTGAAAACTGTCAAATGGGACCAGTGCCAGTTCAGAGATGATTCAACTTAGGACTTTAAAAAACACAGTGAAGCACATAACATAATCATACTAGATTCCTTGAATTAAAAAATAAGAAGAAAACAATTGTTTCATGACATTTAGAATGGGGTCAGGAAGGGAATAGTTGAAGACTGTAATGATTCAAAAGTAGTTATCCTGGAGAAAAAAAAAAAGAAGGTTCTAAATGCTTAGATGGCTTTGAGAGATGAGAAGAATAGGGAAATGACTCAGAAATCCATTCCCCTTGAGTACCCTTCCTCTGTGTAAGTAGTAAGCTTTCCACAAAACAGGCTAAATTTGTGGCTGAGTATATTTAGAAGATACTTACAGGCTAGTGAAGTTTAATAGAATTGCAGGAACTGTAGATATTGGATTTGATTATATGTGAAAATCAGCTAAATAAAACTTCAGCATTTTTGGTTAGAAGTTGTATGGGACCTTGCTTGTTAGCTGAAATATGAAGGGCCTTATAACTGAGGACATTCACTAAATCTTTTTTTTTTAATGCTTCAGGATGAATTCCACTCACGGTTGCGTTTTAATCGGAGAGGACTGGTTGCCATGGCAAATGCTGGTCCTCATGATAATGGCAGTCAGTTTTTCTTTACACTGGGTCGAGCAGATGAACTTAACAATAAGCACACCATCTTTGGAAAGGTTCGTATCCAGTTATCTTAAGCTTCTATGATATATATGATCAACTTATCTAAGAGCTGCCTTCATAAAAATATTCCCTAGGATATTTATTTATTATTTCTAAAAATGATGGAATACTGTATATTCCTGTTATAATAAACTATGAGGAACCACCTGAATTTTTGTGTGTGTTTTTCAAACAAGTCATTGGTTTTAACTTTAAATTTTTCTGTTTTCTAAAATTGTATTAATGGTATTATTAACTATTACGTCACTCAGCTGCTACTGTTTTAAAATTTTTAGAAAGACACCTAGGTAATAACATTTAGTAGTTTAAAGTTTATCTTGTTAATGATGAATTCCCTTCAGTTTAAAGTGGAACTTGTGTTAACATTAAAACTTTTTTTTTTAAATAAATTTATTTATTTTTGGCTGCGTTGGGTCTTCACTGCTGTGCCTGGGCTTTCTCTAGTTGCAGCGAGCGGGGGCTACTCTTCGTTGCAGTGTGCGGGCTACTCATTGCGGTGGCTTCTCTTGTTGTGGAGCACGGGCTGTAAGCACGCGGGCTTCAGTAGTTGTGGCTCGCGGGTTCTAGAGCACAGGCTCAGTAGTTGGGGCACATAGGCTTAGTTGCTCCACATGTGGGATCTTCCTGGACCCGGGATCGAACCCATGTCCCCTGCATTGTTAAGTGGATTCTTAACCACTGCTCCACCAGGGAAGTCCCAACATTAAAACTTTTTACCTGAAATATTACTTTGAACAATACCTATTTAATCCTGCTTACATTTAACATCATATCAGAGATTATCATTTCCATAGAATTTTCAATAGTTTTCTTTAAAAGGATTCTGAAGATTTTTTTTTCTCATGCTTCTCCCTTTTCATAAATATTCCAGTATTTTCCCAGATAGTTTTATTAAGTCTTAGGTGTGTTAGACATCACTAGTGCATCAGCTCCCTCTGCTGGTTCAACAAGAATGGTTTCCCCCATCTTAGACAAAAGATGAAAAGGGAAAGAACACACTTAGCACAGCTGGAAAACTGGTATTATTTTAGAACTTTTTAGAAATGTTGAATAAGAGGAGTCATGCCAAAAACATTCAATACAGTATTGTTGCTTAATACTTAACGTGGATTAAGAAATATGCATTGGTGCATTTGAGTCACTCCAACACAGGTTGTCTGATGTTCACAGATTTTCCTTCCTATTATTTACAAAAAATAAGTATATAATAAAATGAGATTTATGTTGCCATTCTGCACCACTGTTTACAATTGATGTTATATAACTTACACATTAGAGACAAAGTATAGCATAGTGGTTACAAGTCAGAATGGCCGTCACTGTCGGCTGTATAACTTCTTTGAACCGCAATTTTCTTATCTGGAAAAGCAAGATAATGATAGTACCTACTTTTAGGATGTTTTGAGGATTAAATGAGATAATGTCTTTTTTAAAAATTCCATTTCTCTTTTATTTGATATAACTTCCAGGGCTTAGAAGTTATCTGGGTTATATTACTCTTTCGTATCCTTGCTAAAAGTAAAACAAACCAAAAGTGGAATCATTGGATGTTCTGTATAGGATTCCCTGAAATATGTATTTAGCCCACTCTAGCAGACACGGCCGACCTCTAAAAACAATCAACTTTATCTCTTTGGAGAATGCCTTTAATAATGTCTGCAGAGCACTTACCACATTGTTTTTGTTATTTGCTTGTTCTACCCTATTCTAAAGTGTAAATTTGTTTATAATGTTTGAACAAAAAGTAGTCATTCAGAAGGAGGTTATTTGGCATTATATTTTTAATAAAAACTGACATTAAGTATATATTGGAAATTTCTCAGAAATCTTACTGAGGGATTAAACTTCATCAATGCCTTTTCCCCTTAGGATGATGTTGCTTTTTTATACCATTTAATGCATATACTCTTATATAACAATATGAAATTCCCTTTCAGTTATTTAAAAAATATTTTCAAAAGTCCTCCCTTATTTCAAAGAATGAATTTACTATTTTTCAATTAAATTTTCTTTTTTATTTGTTAGATTACAGGGGATACAGTATATAACATGCTACGACTGACAGAAGTAGACATTGATGATGAAGAAAGACCACGTAATCCACACAAAATAAAATGTTGTGAGGTAGGAGCATGATTATTATGGGATACATTACTTAAATTATCACTTAAGAGAAATTGATTATTTGTATTGTTAAATTATTAGATGAAATTAACATCACTACTTAGATTTTATCTCTGTAATTTAGTCACAGTTTCTGATTAAGAACTTTTTTAATTGAAGATTTCAAATTCAAAGATAAAACTTCAGCTGGTAATCCAATGAGTGCAATACTGGACTCATAATGGAAAGCTGGATGAATTAGGTTTATTTAGCCCAGTGAAGTGATATCTTAGGTAATTTAAGAGTGATTCTTCATTGAGGAAGCAAGGACCTTAGAGCATTTGATTTAGAGTCAAAATACCTGAGTTTGTCTCTCTTACTATGTGTTATGTTTTCTTGAATATTTTTCCCTTTTGTAAAATAGGGATAAAATACCTTTTACTTAGTAGCATATTGGATTACTGGGAGAATCCAGTGAGGCCATGTAAGTGGAAGTATACATCATTATGCTTGTAGTGGTTATGTGAGGAAAAATTATAGACACTAATGGCAACATAATTAAATATTGGTTTTAAGTTTTTGTGAAATTTTATAAAATTGAATCGTGTTTTCAAAATATTTCTTTCCATAGGTTTTGTTTAATCCTTTTGATGACATCATTCCAAGAGAAATAAAAAAGCCAAAAAAAGAGAAACCAGAGGAGGAAGTAAAGAAATTGAAGCCCAGAGGCACAAAGTAATAATCAGAGTAGAAAGATTTTCTCCTCAGCTTGAAAAGCAACACTGGTTCATTTAGTTCACTTTATTTCCTTTAGTAACAATTGTTTAGTAGTGAGGGGAGGTCAGTTTGGACCAAGAGGTACTATCTAAATTATATTGTGCGTGTGTTTTTCTAAATGTACATTTCTTATATTCAAATACAATATATAACTTTATAAACTTAAGGTAAATAAGTATTGTCTGAGATGTCCATATGAAATCTGTGTTAAAAAGTAGGTAAATATTTATGATCACTACAAGACTTATTTATGTAAATGAGTTATTGAGAAATTTTTTTGTTTTTTACTTGTTTTTCCATTAATATATGCTCAGGATAAAGAACTTAGAAAGTAAAGTATGAAGGATATAATGACCACCTGGTTACATTATTTAACTTTTCACTCTTATTTTTTGGTGCTATTAAGATAATCTTATTATAAATATATTTAAACATAGAGCTGTTTCTGTATTATTTCCTAAGGATAGTTTTCTAAAAATAGAAATTTCTTCTTTTAATAAATTTCAGTAATTTGTGAACAATGTTCTTTAGATTATTTTGTCTATTTTATTAAAATAGATATCAGAGAGTTGGATTTCAACTTTTTTACTGAACTGTAGCGTCGTATTAGGGATTTTATTGTACTTACAAGTGTTAGAGTCAGACAGTTTTAAGTATAATACTGCCTGCCCCAGTTATAAGAAGCAAAGTTTATTAATCTTTCTGAGCTTCAGTTTCCCCATCTTATAAAATGGAGATTTATAATACAACACCTGGTTATAATGAAGATTAAATGAGAAGGGGAATTTGAAAACACCCAATAGTGTAGGTATTCAATATATATTCATTTCTTTTCTTGATATCCTACAATGTAAGTAAGTTAAGTTGCTATTATTAAACTGTCACATATGAGCCAGACACTTTAATAAGCCGTTGCTATCTTGTGGGAAAATAACTTCTTATACAGCTTTATATTTGATTTCCTTTTATTTTTAATTATTTATTTTAACTAATTTATTTCTGGGTGAAAGGTCACTGTCACTATATTCAGATATAATATTCCATAACTGTGATTTATCTTGACAACAAGCCCAAAAGTTGGATGTTTTTGTTTTTAATTCATAGCAAATATAATAGGGATGATGTGGTAGTTATTGATTATATCTAAGTTTTTAAATGAAATTCCTCTATTGTGGCCAAATCTTCTATTTTTCCAATATTTGAAAGGAGAGTTTTAATAACTTATTATTTATCTTCCTTGTGATATATTAATTTGAAGGCTCAAAAAAGACAAACTTGATTTTTCTTCCCATGTACCATTTGGTTAGCTAAATTTATTGCTTTTTTTGACAATTTTGTTTAACTTATTAATTTTAAAATATTAAGATTGTTTTGGCAGACACTAGATAAATTGCTTCCCATTTGTAGTACTCTCAGAGCTATATGTTTATTAGTTTTTTAGAAATCCCCATTTTGCTCACCAGTTTTGGTAACTATAAAAAGCTTTAATTATTTCTGTCATGCTTGACTTAGTGTATTTAATGGTTCTATTGCTTTGAAAGTAGGATATTTATAAGTTTTGTTTAACTTTTTCTTCCTAAATTTTTTCTTTAATTCTTTTTTCCTTCTTTTTTTTTTTTTCTTTATTTCTGATCAGAAATTTTAGTTTACTTTCATTTGGAGAGGAAGCTGAGGAAGAAGAGGAGGAAGTAAATCGAGTTAGTCAGGTAAAACTCTTAATTTGCCCTTTGTTCTGAATTATAAAAGAGATTAGGGTCTATATCTCACTCATTTTTTAATCTCCTGCTATACATAGCACAGCATGTTTTACATGGTACACATTCAGTAAGTGTTCATTGAACCAATTCATAAAATGATCTGTGGCCCGTAATATTTGCAACTTCTGAGATGATTTGAGATAGTTATTTTTTTTTAATCTGGCATTTTAAAAAATCAGTTACAACTAGAGTTAAAGAATGATTTAATTTTATGATTCAGATTTTAATTATGCTTGGTTTAATTGAATTGCCAGATGATTTTGTAATTATCATTACTGTAATAAACAGTGACAGACCAAAGCTCTTGTATTCATTTTAGTATTATTTATATGTATTTAATCATTTCATTAATTCTCATCACAGCTCTTTAAGATAGGAATTATCATTCCCATTTTACCTATGAATAAATTAAGGTATTAATAGGTTGTAATTTGCTCAAAGTCACATAACTAATAAGTAGCTAGAGCTGGGAGTTGAACCTACATCTGTCTCACTATAAAATCCATGTCTCAAGATTATACATTGCCTCCTGTCCTTTATCCCACCAATGCTCGCCATAGGCCTTTAAGTATGGTTTTCCTCAATATCACTTTCATCACAGTACTCATTGCTGAAACACCTACAGTGCCCCACCATTGTTTAAAGCAGTGATTCTGAGAAATATGCCCCAAGAAAATCATCTTCAAGGGTTTTTACTCCCCCAAATTTTCATATGTCTTTCTTTCTTAAAAATTAGTGAACACTGAGACCTAAAGGATAAGATTCAAAGTCTTTACTGTAGTATGTAATTAAAACTCTGTAACCTAGTACTACCTTACTTGCTTGATGTAGTCACCTGTTTCTTACTGACACTTACAATAGCATCGACTTAAAAGCACATTATTTTTACCCTTGTCTTTACTTCTTTATCCATGTGCTTCCCTCATCGTTGAGCCTGGTTTTGGTAGGCTAATATTGGGCATATAGTAAGCACTCTATTTATACCCCTTGCATTAAAACTGAATTAAAATGGACATGTATAAGAAATATTTAGTCTTTTTTTTTTTTTTTGCTGTCTTCAGTATCCTTGATTGATCTATTTGATAGCATGGATTCAGTTACCACACGTATACTAACATTCTGAACTCTAGGAGACAAGGCCAAATATTTCTTCTGGGCTCTTGTCCCTCATTCTGAGTTGCCTTTAGGAAACATCTCTATTTTAGATATCAAAATTAAATCCATCTTTACATGAAAACCTCCTTTTCCTATTCCTTATCAACATCACCAATCACTCTGTTACCCTGGTATCTCAGAAGTCATCGTCAGTATACTAGTCTTATATTATTCATGATTCAAATTTGTCCCTAATCAAAATGAAAGATTCACTGTATGTCATGATCCTGCAGGTATATTTGTAAATGGAAAAAATCATGAATGTTAGATCTGGGAATTTCCAGGATTCCTTTTCACTGATGTTTTGTGAAGATGTCAAGTTTCCTTGCATATCCATGCCTTCCCCAGTGTCCCCCCAACCCCTTTTTTTCTTTTGCTTGGAGTGTGCTCTCCTTTATTTGGCTAATTTTTATTTTTCCTTTTAAAATTTACCTCCATTATTAACTCCTCACTACCTCTGCCTCCCTCCCTAAGACAACTTTCACCCAGGCTGAGCCATCAAACACGTGTTATACTGCGTTGTAATGATTTTTCTTCTTATCTGTGCTAAGTATTTATTTTATGTAATCTCTATAACAACCATGTGATATGGATGTTACTGTTCCTATTTTGTAAATGATGAAATCAATACTGAGATGTTAAGTTGCTTGCCTAAGACTGTGTAATTAGGAGGTCATGGAATCAGAATTTTGACCTTAGGTTTCTATAGCTATTAAAGCATCTAATGTGATTTTGAATGCTGCAAAAGCTGCCTCCTTCTAAGGGACTTCCCTGGCGGTCCAGTGGTTAAGATTCTGAGCTTCCACTGCAGGGGACGCAGGTTCCATTCCTGGTCTCAGAACTAAGATCCCATATGCTAAGTGGTGCGGCCGGAAAAAAAAGCTGCCTCCTTCTAAAAGGCTGGCAAGAAATTTCACTGGTAGCACAGCATTCTGGGGTGGGGGGCAGCTCAATGCAGTCGGCCCACTGCCCTTCCCTGACTTCTGTAGGGTCTTGGATAGTACTAAGTTTAGCAGCCTTGTAGAGCAAGTGTAGGCAAAAGGAATTTTTCTGTCAATCCTTTGTTGAATTAAATTTCTGGTCTAAAATTTTGTGCACAATTACTTTGAGATTGACTCTACTAGGAAATTAGTTTGAATTTTTTCTATTGGTAGCAACAGCACGTCTTAAACGTTTAAAGCATATCTTTCTCCTGCTGCTTACTTTTGCACAAAGTAAAAAAAGAAAAAATAATAATGTTTAACTTCTACTGAATTATAGTGAACTGGATACTCCAAAAGCAATTTGTGTTTGCTACAAGGTTGAAATGTGAAAGATACCACCGTAGATAGTTCTAGCTTGCTTTTTATGTTTGCTCTTAAACCTGTAAAACACTTTAAACAGTAGAAAGACCAAGTAAATTCTTTCCTCTCTGCCAAGAAAATTGCAACCCACAGTCCATTATCAAATAAGTAGGATAACTCTAGTATGGTGTCATCACAATTCTCTTGTCTGACTTTTAAATTGAGGGTGCTCTGTGATAAAATTATCAAATGTTTGTTTCAGACTCTCAAATCTGTATCTCTAGGCTGACTTACTTTTCTTTTCTCCAGCTGCCTACTAGACATCTCTATATTTAAATATCTCACTTGTTACCCAAGCCCTAGCCAAGGCTTAATTCATTATCTTTTCTTCCCAAACTTCTCCCTGTTCTGTGACTTCTCTTTCTAATTCCCTGGTATCAGTGCCCCCTAAAGAAGAATTTTAGATTTATTTGACGTTTTTCTTATTTTTTTTCTTGCACAACCAGTTAGTTGAACTGTTCTACCAATTTTTCATCCATGGCGTATCTCAAATCTGTTTTTTCTTTTTAATTTATTTTACTATTACCCTTGTTCCAGGCTTTATTATCTCTAGCCTGGGCTGCAGCCCTAGTCTACAGACTGGTCTCCCATCTCCCTTCTCTTTTTTCCCTTCCACTCATTACTATCAGAATAGTCTTCCTGAAGCCTGATTAAGATGTTATAGTTGCTTTCTGTTGACTATAGAAATAAGGCCAAATTCCTTGGCCTATTATTTCAAGCTTCTTCTTTCACGACTCCCCTTTGCCAACTCTGTCCTTTAGTCTAATGCTTCTTAAACTTCCTTAGTAATAAAAAAATCACTTGTAGTACTTTAAAAAAAAATTAAATTCCTAGACCCCATCTCACACCTACTGAATCAAAATCTCCGAGGGAGAAACCTGAGAATCTGTACTTTTAATGAATTCACTGGAAATCTTATCCGGGAAATGTAGGAAACACTGTGTTAACAGATCTGAAATATTTGCTGTTCTACATATATGCCTTGTATTTTCCTTTTTGTGTGTCTTCGTTCATGTTCTTTCCCCTGCCTGAAGTGTTCTATCACACTTCTGAATGTCGAAGTCATATTTATTTTCAACACCTAGAACACTATCTTTTCTAAATGTCTTTTCCAGTTTTTCTTAATATTTTCTTTTTCTGATCTAATGTCTACCTTTCTTGTGATACTTGTATTTTGCTTTTAAAAACATTCTTTTTGCTTTATTACACAAGAAATGTATGACTGTGTTCTTGTTGTATAGTATTCAAACATTATACCCTTTTCTTTCTGCCTTATTAATTTTGTAGGGTCCTAGGCTGTGAGCTCCTTCATGGTAAACTTTGTGTCATCTTTGAGTGGCAGTGTGTTGCAGTAGAAATAGCATGGATTTGGGATTATACAAACTCATATTGGCACTTCACTTTCTATAGATAGTCTGCGATCTTGAATAACTTAGTCTCTCTGAGTCTCCATTTTCCTTTGTAACATGGCAATAATATTTACATTTACAGTTGTGAAATAAGGATACAGATAGTCCTTATTTTGATGTCATGCAATCAAAAGATGGTTTCAAAAGTCAAATGTCTTAAACTGTATACTGTATGTTATAAATTATATCTTATTCTCAGAGAGCTAAAGGATATCAGTCACTAATATGATCATGATTATCACGCAGAAGCTGCTGCCCTCATACTCAAGTAGTCTAGAGGGCTAGTGAGAAACTTCACCAGTTCAGCTTCCTGAGGGAGGAAGCCCTAAGCACAGCACTGCGGATGCAGTGCCCTTCCTGAGCGCTCCCACAGGGTTCTGAATAGTAGCTTGAACGGCCTTGGAGAGCATGGGTGTATATCTGTACATCGTGACCCACCAACAATCCACTCTCCACATGTGAGTGGGTCTTGCAGAATCTTTGTCCTACCGAATTTAGCTGTTTTGTGTGTTCATATAATGGAGTCATGGGTAAGTTTAGCTTGAGAAAAGAGAGCAACAATAAGCAAAAATTGTTGAAATTTACTGGCTTAAAGAAAAGGACATTTCTCTAGAAGGCATGAGATAAATTCTAGACAGAACAGAAGTGGGAGTGCGTTTTGTTTATTTTGCTTTTGTACTGTTCTTCAGACTATGGGCATCCGTCAAATACATTTTACCTTTTGGGTGAAATGAAACTTTGACCAGAAAAGGGAAGACTAGCCTGAGTATTGGAAAAGTGTGACTGAATAATATTTTTTTTTTTAATTTAACCTTACTGTTTTTAAGTGTAAATAACTAGAGCCAAAGTCAAATCAGTGTCTTTCACAATGACTGAGAACAATTTGCAGTTTCAGTGGTTGCATGAAATTAAATATCTCTAGAGGGCTTGAAAATAATTGTTTCATTATTCATTTGCTTATCAAGTTTCTTTTTCCAGTGACTCCACAGTGTTAATCTTTATTCCAGAACCTAACATCACAAGTTAATAATTGGTAAAGTCTGAACTGAGGCTTTACTTTATGTGGAAGGAGAAATAAGATAGAGTCCCCTCTGGTTTATGGGTTATCAGCGTGGGATTACAGACGCTGCTTCACCCCACTCATTACTCATGACAAGGTGCCTCTCTCCCATGGGTTAGCTTTCGTTATTTATTTCAGTATCTTTCTGCTACCTGATAAAATCTCTTTTAGAATAATAGAATTTTATAGCTCAAAGGGATCTAGTCCAACTTCCTTTCTTTATAGATGAGGAAACTGAGACCCTGGTTAAGTGACTGGCCAGACTGACTTCATTTCCTTTTTGATAGGATTGCATGATAGGAGGATGCCATAATAACATATCTTGAGTTCAGGAAAGCACATTGTCAGAGTCTCTCATGATATTCTTGTGGACAACATGAGGAAATGCGATCTGGGAGATAGTACAGTCAGATGGATTTATAGCTAATTGAATACTTCTGCCCAAAGAGTGCTTTGTTGTCAACCTGTGCCTGATTATTTGAACGAATAAGTTAAAATGTAATAAGAGTACGTGTATATTCTGTACTTTAGTTTAATGAAATCAGCTGAATAGGTGTAAGACTTAATAGCCTGTAAGCCCTAGTTGAATTACTAAGAATGAAGTCTCTGGAATAAGGAATTTAACATTCTTTGCATTTGGGGGGATCACATTTGCAGCATTTTGTTCAGTTCTGAACACATTTAAGAAGGATACTGACAAACTAGATGTGTCCAGAGGAACAGAGGGTCATGAGGAGGATGGGGATGATGCCAAAAAACATCTTACTCGGGGAATGCTTAAGGACTGGATATACTTTGGTGAAGTAAAAACTAAGTGAAAATGTGATCCTAGGCTTCAAATATTTGAAAGGTTTTTATCTGGAAGATCCTCCCCTTCATATTGCTTTCTTAAATAACAGTTTCATTCAAATGTCTGTATTGGTTTCAAGTTTACCCCTGAATCTTTGTGTATGACTTAAATACAAATGTCAGAAAATATTTTTCAAGTAAAAGCTACAATCAGACAAGTAGTTTTCTTGAGGCAAGTTAAATGGTAGGTTTAGTATAAAAGTGTCTCAATAGCTAAATTTGAAAATAGTGATTAATTTGTGCCACATTCACATTGATACACAATATTTCTCTTACTACAGTATATGTTAGCATTTTAACTTCAAATCCAAAGTTATAAGAAAGCTATTTTCTTACCCAGAAAAAGGTATATCAATAGACAAATGCATCACTTTTGAGAATAAAGAAGGTCTTTATCTTATTCTCATTTATCCTGTGAAATTTAAGTTTCCCCCAAATTTGGGAGGTGGGTTGGGCATGACTTGGAGAGTGCTGCTAGGCCATTTGTACAGAGGTTGTCAGAAGTGTTAAATAGTCCCTTTTTTTAAAAAAAAAAATTTGTTTTTTGGCTGCAGTGCATGGCTTCCGGGATCTTAGTTCCCTGACCAGGGATTGAACCCACACCCTCAACAGTGAAAGCACAGGGTCCTAACCACTGGACGGCCAGGGAATTCCCCAGTCTATTTTATAAAATGTTTTTGCCCCATTAAATTGTATTAAACTTTGATATGCTTATCTTTCTAGCTGCTCATATTTAATTTTTTAAATGTTAATATATTTGTAATCGTTTCATATTTCTGCTGTAGCAAATTACCGTAAATTTAGTGACTTGAAGCAAAACAAATTTAGTGTCTTACAGTTCTGGAGGCCAGAAGTCCAAAGCAGGTTTCACTGGGCTAGATATCGAGGTGTTTGCAGGGCTGCCTTCCTTCTGGTGGCTCTGAGGAGAATCCATTCTCTTATTTTTCCAGTTTCTAGAGACTGCCTATATTCCTTGGCTTATGACTCCTTCATCTTCAAAGCCAGCAATAGCAGGTCAAGTCTTTCTTATCTTTCATCATTCTGCACCTGACTCTCCTGCCTCCCTCTTTCTTATAAAGACTCTTGTGATTACCTTGGACCCACCCTGATAATCCAGGATAATCTCCTCATCTCAAAATTCTTAACTTATCTACAAGATCCCTTTCGCCAAGTCAAGGAACATACTCACAGATTTTGAGGATCAGGAAGTGGACATCTTTAGGGGCTGTTACTCTGCCTACCAATTTATTTGTATCTAAACTAAACTGTATGGAATATTCCTGATAACAGCAATTGTTTGTAGTTCATTTTTAGTTCTAGAAAGTACAACTAGGATTAGTTGGATGGTTGAAAATTACACAGATTCTGTTTTTCCCCAATTAGAGAGAGAGTTGTCCAATAATAGAAGCCATTTAAAAAGGGATGATTTTCGTGTGTGTGTGTGTGTGTGTGTGTGTGTGTGTGTGTGTGTGTGTGTGACTATTAAGCTCCTTTCAGGTGTGGAGACACTGGTTGATAGTCAGCAGTAATGTTAAGGAGATTCCTGCATTGTGTGGAGACTAGATTAAGTGGCCTGTAAGATCTTTTTTTTCCCCCCAAACTACTAAATTTTCTGGTTCTGTGCTAAAGATCACAGAATGTAATAGGGTTCATGAGAGAAACAGTGTGTGAGAGAAACAGTGTGTGTGTGTGTGTGTGTGTATATATATATATATATATATATACACACACACACACACACACACACATATAGGAGAGGGGGAGAAGTAGAGATCAAGATTGATAGATTGCTTGAGTTTTAGGAATTGGCTCATATGTTTGTGGGGGCTGGCAAGTCTAAAATCTGTAGAGTAGGCCAGCAAGCTGGAGACTCAGGGTGGAGTGAATGTTACAGTCTTGAGTCCAAAATTTTCAGGCTGGAAAGTCAGGCATAATTTTTGTGTTACAGTGTTGAGGCCAAATTGCTTCTTGCTTGGGAAAGACTTTGCTCTTAAGGCCTTCGACTGATTAGACGAGGCCAGCCTACATTTTGGTGGATAATGTGCTTTACTCAGAGTCTACTGATTTACGTGCTAATCACATCTAAAAACAACTGTTTCATAGCAACATCTAGGCTGGTGTTTGACCAAACAACTTGGGTACATAGCATAAAATTAACCATCACACAGAGGTAGTTAGAGGGTGAGACTCAGACCTTCCCACTTCTTGACCAGTGTTGTTCCTCTGTACCACTATGCCTCTTGCTTTCTTTCTTTCCACTTGTACTCTGTTTAGTTTCCACTGTTTCACTGCCTCTATGTTCTTGAGTGTGAAGTGGCAGGTAATATAATTTTCCCACATCCCCTTTGATATTCATTTTCAAATTTGCTTACAGACAGTTTTGAATTTACTGTGGCGCTTCTTACATTGTGTTCACTAAATATATTTAGTATTTTGTTCGTCCCTAAACTCTTTAATGAGCCAGCTGCTTTTATGTAATTTTTTCAAAAATTGTTTTAAAATATATTAGGTGTTTGTTCTTCCTCTAAAATGATTGTTACCTGATGGTGTAAATAACAACCTTGAAATAGGTCATTCAGAAAGAGTAAGCATGAAAGAGAAATATCTGAATTCATTTTTATCCTCTTTGAGACTAACTATCCCCAATTTCTACAGCTCTTCCACAATTTGTTTTCTCTGCCTGCAGGATTCAAAGTCTACTGTAGTAGGAAGGGACATCTAAAAAATGGCTTTTGATCATATATTTCTATGTTAATTTAAAACATTAATTAAAATTTGAAATAGTAATGATTATTCAGATTAATTAGTTTCCTTCTATTGTAAAGCGGGCCTCTCACTGTTGTGGCCTCTCCCGTTGCGCAGCACAGGCTCCGGACGCTCAGGACCAGCGGTCATGGCTCACGGGCCCAGCCGCTCCTGCAGCATATGGGATCTTCCCAGACCGGGGCATAAACCCGTGTCCCCTGCGTTGGCAGGCGGACTCTCAACCACTGCGCCACCAGGGAAGCCCTGTAAAGTCTTACTTAAAGTTAATGTAAGACAAGTTTCTTTTTTTCCCTTTAAGCTGGTTTAAGTTTTGGGAGATAAAAAAGAACCCATTTTTTTAATGTTAATTAAGCTAACAATTGTAAACTAACATTTACAAGTAAATGAAATAGTTGAGCTTGTTAATGGACCAAGAGCCTGGAGACCTGAATTCTAATCTTACTCCTGTTATTTATTAGTGCAACTCTCATTTTCTGATATGTTACTAAGAGGCTGGACAAGAGGGTCTGAGGCCAACTCTGGCTGTAATGTCTTTGTGACTCCCATTAGGGAGGCACATGGGGAGAATTAATAAGGGACTATTTCTTAGAATAGATGAAAATAAACATTGATGGCTGAAGACACAAGAGGAAGAAATTTTAGGAAGGAAAGCATGAAAAAAAGATATTCAAGTTTTATTCTAGTTGAGGTCATTTTATATTCACTTGTACACTTTTGTACATATCTTGTTTAGTTCTCTTGTATGAAGTAAGCAAGGCTGCTATTATTATTTCCATTTTGTAAGCAGAGTTTCTGAGGTCGGATGAGGTCATTCTCTTTCCTCAAATGGTACACGTTTTGGACTAAAACCCATAGAATTACTGAATACTAGATTTTGAAACTCATTTGGTCCAACTCTTATCTTCTTTTCCTGTGTTTTTTCTACTATACCATCTTCTGGGTTTTGAACAGTTTTCATTGTTAGACAGATATCAAATAATTCTTTGATGTTTTGTCTTTTTATTACTCCTTGGTTTGTGTAAGGTTATGGAAGTAGAAATATATTTTAATTGCATAATTCAGATTCTACGACTTTTTAAAATTACAGATAATAGGATCTTTAGATTGGGCTTCCCTGGTGGCGCAGTGGTTGAGAGTCCGCCTGCCGATGTACGGGACACGGGTTTGTGCCCCGGTCAGGGAAGATCCCACATGCCACGGAGCAGCTGGGCCCGTAAGCCATGGCCACTGAGCCTGCGCGTCCGGAGCCTGTGCTCCGCAGCGGGAGAGGCCACAATACTGAGAGGCCCGCGTACCGCAAAAAAAAAAAAAAAAAAATAGTATCTTTAGATTAACTGTTTGAGAAAAATTTTTGTTTTGCCTTTTTAAACTAGACTATAAGCATGTTTAAACTGATTAGGTCTTGAAAATGTGGAGTACTCCATGTTAATACAGAAATTTAAAAATCCTTTATTTTCATCATGGAAATAAATTTCAGAAAATATACATCTGCCTCAAAGTAAAGCCTGTCAAATTTAGAAGTCTGTTCCCAGAGCTGTTAAACAGTCAAGAATGGGGCTAAAGGGAAAGAGGTATTTTTACCTCTCTGTATTTTTAGTTAACACATTTTGTGATGAATTTTTCAAAATAAAATGTTCCTTCAAAACAGAAAGAAATTTTCCTTTCTTCCTGTCAACTCTAACCTCATACTCTTCCCTCTTACATGATTAGTTGAGGGGTGGGGATGGTGAGCAGCTTTCCACCTCGAGATACAAGGTATAAATTTGAAGTTTTCATACCTTGTGGTGGAGAAGTCTGTAGGATAGTCTGCAGCTCTGAAACCAGGCCAGTTGTTCTGGGTCCATAGGGGCCTCTAGGAAAAGAAAAATGGATTTATTATATCATTGTGAGACAGACCAGGATTTAAATCCTAGATCCTATACCACTAGCTTTGTGACCTTCAGTAAATTGCTAATCTCTCTAAGTCTTTATTTTCCCTCTGTAAAATGGGGCTAATAACGCCCACCTTATTTACTTTCATTTGGGGACAGGAGGAATTGAAAGGTGGGAATATTGTACTGTAGCACAGTGCCTGACACAAAGTATATATTTAATAAATTAGAATAATAGTAGTAGTAGTTTTTTTAATAGTTCTACTTCTTATATCTTACTATGTCTTGTTTCCCTACTAAAATATAAATTTATTGAGAACATGAACTTTGAAATTGAAGTATTTAATAAATATTAGGTCATTGATGAATATTGTCATACATGAAAGGCTTTTTTACATATGTTAAATAGCACCTTGTAGGTGCTCTCATCTGGTTGCTTGGGTACATTTTTAAAGTGATTCTATGCAGTATAGACAGTATATTTGAAGAATAATAGTGTGTGTTTATTTCAAATTACTTTTGTGATCTATCTTCTAAGTTTTAATATATCGGTCAAAAATTAATTAGTGGTAAATCACAATGAGGGTTTAGTGTTTGGAAATAGTAATCAATAAACTTATTTTTAAGGGTATATCACTTTTTGAAAGAAAGATGTTTCTAAAATATTTTTAGTCAATGGGAGAATAAGATTGCTATTTATAAAGCTTTTGTTTGTACTCAAATTTTCAGGAACATATATCTTTTGCTAACCACATTATATCAGTACTAGACTTTTACGTAAATGTGTTAACTTGTCCTTTTGGAAGACTATTTTTCTCTACTCATGATTATATCATACATTCCTTTCTAGAGCATGAAGGGAAAAAGCAAAAGTAGTCATGACTTGCTTAAGGATGATCCACATCTCAGCTCTGTTCCAGCTGTTGAAAGGTTAGCATGGTGCTAGTGTGATCCTAAGTTCTTATTGTCTGGCTCAGATCATTTTCTTGCTTCCTTTGGAAGTAAACAGTCAGTTCTCATAAGTCAAGTTTTGTCAACCCAACCAAAAAACTAAAGCATTTTGATAATGGGGGTAGTAGAGCTACTAGCATAATGGAGAGAATCACGCTAGTCACATTCATTCTCCTTGCTATCTATCAACCTCTGCTGAACTAATTAAATTTAAAATTAGCTGTTAACCTTTTAAATCTTGGGATAGTTTGAATACTAGGAAACTGTCTGCTTTAACAATTTAATGTTTAATTGAAAATTTCTTTGCTAACTTTTTCCTTGCATAATTTTTGTCTCAGAATCATGAGTAAGCAAATCAGATTTGAAGGGTTTTATGAAGAAGTCACCACATTTTGGGCCAATTCACTGAGTATTATTCCTTACATATTTCAGGAGTTATCAGAAAATTTTTGCTGCTTCTCTTTGATAAGGGAAGATGTCTTACTGTTAAATATAATTGCACATGATTCACTGGGCCAGTGTGTCAAAAGGGGACTAAAATACTATTGTACTCACTATTGTAGCTCATTTAAAAAAATTCTATATTAAAACAATCTTTTCTTAATATCCTTTCATTTGAGGGATTTGGCTTCTTCAGCCTGAATACATCAAGCCAATAGAAGAAATTGTTGTCTGCAGCCTTTTGTTCATGAAAATAACACTATTGGTTGTTTGCTTTTTTAAAAAAATTCTAGTGAATTTGTATTTGTGTTAATGGAGCATACCTTTTATTCTATGTATAGAAACAACTTCCCTTTAGAATGTTTCTATTTGCTCTACAATGCCATTCTGAAATTCCTGTGTTGAAGTGTTTTTGAACTATTAATCCCAGCAAAATATTCTAAGTTTTTGGATAATTGAATAATTTTGTTAGTTTCATTTTGAAGCTAAAATTTGTTTTCCTTATTTTTTTGTAGTGAAAAAGGGGATGCAGCAGGAGATTCAGATGATGTAAGTATTAATTTTAGTATAAATATAGTTGAACAATTTATAGAAAATTCAAAATCTATACAAATTATTAAATTATTTTTCCTAAAAGGTAATATGTATTACCTTTTATAATTATATATTGAAAATTTTGAAAAAAAATGGAAAGATTTGAAAAATATTTATTTTGATATTGGAATTTTCCTTCATAGTATGTGTGTGTTTCCTTACAAAATCAGAATCTTACATATGAATTTCTAGCCTGTTTTTTCTCCCTGTCACGTAAGATAACATGAATACTCAAAATTTAGATGTCATTGATTTTATTTTGTTATGATAAAAGTTTAAATGTTGATGCATGATATCCTACATGATGTATGGGAAATACTTGGATACCAGTCATTTATGGTAGTTTCCTTCTTCATACACACATTTTGGAAGATTCTCTCTCTCAAGACTGTAGTGACCTTTCTTCATTATTTGTACTGGCTATTAAAGCTGATAAAACAGAAGGCAGAGTTTCCTTTATGTATAAGAGATCAAGTTTTTCAAGTCATTCGTTTATCACTTTATATAAAAACCCATTGATCTGTGTGTTGTACAGAAGGAAGTACATACCTGTCCATGCAAGGACACAGCTTCTTCTATTACCATAGTCAAAAGAGAGGATTCTCTCTGACTATATATAATAGAGAAAGGATGGCTATCTAACCTGGTCAAGAAAACCTTCCGGGAAGAGATGATCCTGTGTTGTGTCTTATAGGAGAATTAGGAGTTAACTAGATCAAAAAAGAAACTGGTGAAGGGTGGGATTCCTCAGAGAACAGCATATGCTAATGCATGGTAACAAGGAGAGAGTATACCTTATTTAGGAAGTACAAGCTAAGATTAAAGTTTGAGAAGGAACTTGCCTTGGGAGGAGCAGTGAAGAAGAGTGTTAAAGGTAGAGGGAACTACATGTGCAAAAGGCTCTGAAGTAGGAGAGTTTGATGTGTTCCAGGAGCTGAAAGCAAACTAGTGTGACCAGAGCATCATGACAGGAGGGAGAGTGGGTGAGGTTGGAGTGGGAGGAAGAAGCCAAATATTACAGAGCTTCCTGGGCTATGGGGAGAAGTTTGAATTTCATCCTCAAAGTAATGAGAAACAGTGAAGGGTATTAGTTAAAAGGAAGAGTATATTGTCAACTTTGCGTTTTAGGAAGATCACTGTTGGCAATATTAGAGAGGACAAATTAGAAGAAATAGGCTGGAGTCAAGGAGACCTATTGGGAAGCTATGGCAGGAGGAGAGCTTGATAGAAGACCACAGGTGTGAGATGGGAGAGAGACAGATTTGAAAGAGGTCCAAGAGGTGACTGATTCCATACTATGAGTGAGGGAGAAGGAGGAGTCTAGGACAACCACAAGGTTTCTGATTTGGGCAACTTGTTAGATGGGTACAAAAGATAGGTGGGGAGGGCTTCCCTGGTGGTGCAGTGGTTGAGAGTCCGCCTGCCGATGCAGGGGACACGGGTTCGTGCCGCGGTCCGGGAAGATCCTACATGCCGCGGATCGACTGGGCCCGTGAGCCATGGCCGCTGAGCCTGCGCGTCCGCAGCCTGTGCTCCGCAACGGGAGAGGCCACAACAGTGAGAGGCCCACGTACCGCAGAAAAAAAAAAAAAAAAAAAAAAAAAAAGTATAGTGTTCAGATCAAGGAAGTATAGTACTCGGATCATGGGGGATTTTAGTCCTTTTATCCTGAGACTAGCAGAGCATACCCAGAATGTATATTCAGTTCTAAGCATGGAACTTTTAAAGGATTTTGACACTCAAAAATGTGCATTAAATGGGCAACAAAAAGATAAGGAAGGTGGGAACCATCTCATAAATAAACTATGGAGAGAACTGAGGAATTCAGCCTGGAAGACAAAATGCTGAAAGGGATTATACAATAGCTGTCTTCAAATACTTCTGCTGTGCTTTTTAAAAAGGCACGAGTTTTTTCTTGGTGGCTCCAGAAGACAAACTAGGAAAACAGGAGTGCTCAGAGGGAATGAAGGCGTGTTTACTAGCTACTACCCCTTCTGCACCGTTTGAAATACTTAACACAGACTTAAACAAATTATCATGTTAATTACACTGATAACTCATAAGGAGGCAAAGGCTGAGATGATAATCCAATGACTTTATCACAAAAGAGCATTACTGGCAATCCCCAATGTACCCAGTCTGAAATTTCTTCCAAGGTTATGAGTTTTAAACTCTTTGTTTCCTTTATCTTGCTAGCTACTTCACGTTATTAACTGTTATCAAAAATTAAAAATCAGGGCTTCCCTGGTGGCGCAGTGGTTGAGAGTCCGCCTGCCGATGCAGGGGACACGGGTTCGTGCCCCAGTCTGGGAAGATCCCACATGCCGTGGAGTGGCTGGGCCCATGAGCCACGGCCGCTGAGCCTGTGCATCCGGAGCCTGTGCTCCACAACAGGAGAGGCCACAACAGTGAGAAGTCCACGTACCGCAAAAAAAAAAAAAAAAAAAAAGGTGGGGAGAACAATGAAAAATAATGTGCTTAATAATGTGCATTTTGAGATTCAGATAACTTGGAGACATCTGTGTAACAATGTGGGTCTGTAAGATAGGCTCAAGGCCTAATGTAAAATTATGTTCTTATGGTCTTGAGGGAGTGAGGTCATCTAAGGACACTGTATAGTTTTTAATCTGTTTTGTGTCCCAAGATCCTTTGCAATCACTAAGACTGCAGACCTTCTTTCCAGGAAATATATTACATCCACAAACAAAATTTTATGAATTTGCAGGGCATTTTCTTTTTTTATATCTCCTGAGGACCAAGCATGGAAGACCTAGGTCAGTGGTTATCAAGTTTTAAGGCTAAGAATTTCTTAAACATCTCATTGAAAACACTCACAATTTCCATCCCTAGAGATTTGGTTCAGTAATACTGAGATGAGGACTAGGATTTTACATTTTTAGAGCCAATCCATGTTTTATAGCCTGAGGACTAGACTTTGAGAACCACTGCTCTAAGGTCCACAAGCCTCAAGTTAAGAATCCTGCCTCACCATGACTCACCTGGAGAATCACAAGAGAAAAAGATCCACTTGGGTAGTTTCTTCCTTCTCCTTCTCTACCCTCTTCCCTCCCTCTTTCCTCCTTTCTCCCTCCATTGCTCGCTGTCTTGATGCTGGGAGCTATTCTGGAAGTTGAAGATTTAGCAATAAGCAAAACAATCCAGAATTTTAGTTCTAATGGACTCCTTCCTCTGATTATGGGAGAGAGACAATAATCACATAAATAATTAAAATGTATAGTATGGGTGATAAATGTTTTGAGGAAAAATAAAATAGGGGAGGGGAATAGAGAGTACTGGAGGTGGGTGGGTGGCTCTGCCATTTTATTCGGGGGATCAAGAAAAGTGTCACCAAAAGGGTGGCATTTGAGCAGAGACCTGAAGGAGATGAAAGAGTCAGCAATGCAGATACATGGAATAGGAGAGTTTCAGGCTGGAGAGAAGAGCAACTCCAAAGTTGGCTAGTGTTGCTGGCCTGGAGTTGTAGGAGATTATGTCAGGGAGGTCCAGATTGTGTAGGGTTTGAGTGAGTTGGGAATCCACTGGAGGGTTTTGAGCCGAGGAGTGATTGCTATGACTTAGATTGTAGGAAGAAATACCAGTTTCTCTACCTCCACCTCTTTTACTTGCATTAATCCCTGGGTGCGGTCAGTACGCTGGCCAACTGCCTCCAAAAGCCACATTTCCTACTGGGAAGGAATAGGAATGTAGATAGACAATATCCTGGGCGATCCAGAGGGAGCATAGTCTGCTGTGCAAAGGAGCTGGGTGTGGATCGAGCAACAGCCCTTACTAGGCTATAACAGTACTTATATAGCCAGCCTAGAGCAGATCCCAGGGGGTATTCCTGCCTGTAGCAGATTCTTCAAGCCCTCACTAGTTCAAAACAAAACGAAACAAAAAGTAACCTGGCCTAGAATGCAACAAGGAGAGTTTGAGATGGACCTCTGGAAGTGAAAGAAGAAAATGGAATGCCCAGCAAATACTCCATTTCAATTTTTACAGGATGGAGAATATGGAAGTGCAGAGCATGATGAATATGTTGATGGTGATGAGAAGGACCAGATGAGAGAAAGAATTGCGAAAAAGTTGAAAAAGGGCACAAGTGCAAATGTTAAGACAGCTGGAGAGAGTGAAGTGGAGAAGAAATCAGTTAGCCGCAGGTGAGTCAAGCGTTGTGCTTCTAAGTATCAGAGTTTTGTTTTTGCTTTTGCTTTTGTGTTTTAATTAATTTTTGTTAGAGTATAGTTGCTTTACAATGTTGTGTTAGTTTCTGCTGTACACCAAAGTGAATCAGCCATACATATACATATATCTCCTCCTTTGGATTTCCTTCCCATTTAGGTAAGTATCAGAGTTTTTGTCATTTTATAGTTAATTTTAAATTAAGATTGAGCCCTTTATTCAACTTTCTTTCTAACATACTATTTTCATAATGTTTGATATATATACCAGTCATGCTAATTTAGCCCATTCAGAGGCCTAAAAGAAAATAGACCAATTTTATTTACAGCAGTGGTCATGTGAGTCAAATTCCAGTTCATTCCTCTCTGATCTCTTCTTTAAAAGCCTCTAAATTGTTCTTATATTTGGGACAAACAATGTATTAGCTAGATGTGGAAGGTTGTATTTGTTTAAAACCAACAAAAGCAGTAAAGCAATTGTATGGAACAAAAAGAGACATCCTCAGATTTGAGTAAAATTTGTCTAAACTGGTTAAGAAATGTATGGGCCTGAAAACCCTCTTAAATGTCTTTTCAAGTCTGATTTATACTGTCTATCCCTCCTAATCTCAGTGATATCATAAAAGAAATTTCAGCAAATGTCTGAAATCATTAGTGCTTTCGGTCAGTTATACCAGCTTCACTACAGTTTGGCTCATGTTAATTTTATGTTAAAAGAAAAACAGAAAAACTTCTAAGAATCTTATAAAATTGTAATGTGGTAAAAAAGGATAATTATATTTAAAGGAAAATCACTGCTCAGTCTAAGTTGAATTATAATGGGTATACCTGCTAGCCAGATAGGATGTCAGTGTGAAATCATTATCTATTAAAAAAATCAGTGCTCTTGGTATATACAAACGGTTCATTTGTATGTGCTTGAAGTACTCCATTATCCTGCAGTCATTTTCTGATTCAAGCAGTAGGATCAGGGACTAGACTAGCCTCCCAGCCTTTTAGGCAAGGAGCCATTCAAAGTATGATATTACTGAAAATTTGTGGTATTGCTTCTATTTGTAAAGAAACATCTGGAATCTGTTAAAGCTGCTCATCACTTTGGATAGTAAACCTACAAGCAGGTTTCTTGAGTACTTAATATTTAAATTGGGGAATAATATTTAACAATATAATTTTCAACAAATTCACACAGAGTAGATTATTTCTCTAATTGTTCTATTGAAAAGTACTTAGGAGTTCAAGCGGAAAAAATCCAAAGCTCTTCCTACCTCCTCTCCTTTCTTTTCTCTCATTGTACTTATTCTGATTTCTTGAGGATTTCTGTCCCTTGCCTCCCTCCTCTTCTAAATGCATCAGTCTCACTCTTTCTTACCCAGTCCACTTTCTGTAAGCCTATACCTTGACTACTGAATGCTGCTGAGCAGAATCACACAGCCGTAGACAAGTCCAGCCTCAGCTGTGCCTCCAGTGCTTTCCCTTCAACCTCAGGTTCACTCTCTCTCATTAGGTCACCTGGCTTCCTGTTCTGTGAAACAAGAATAACTTCTTCAACTCTTATTCTTTTCACTTTTCGCTGTACCTATTCAGACCAATTCTTATCTCCTCTTCTGTTTTAAAGGGAGGAATCCCTCTGCCCATTCAAAATGATTCCATCCTCTTTGCTCTGTCTTTAGTTTTCTCTCTTCACTCATTCCTTTCCTTCAGCTTGTGGATAGACTTAAGCCTCTTCCAGCATTCGAGAGTAAAAACAAAAACACCACTTCATTATTTCCTGTCCCCACCACCTTAGTTCCCATTTATTTTTAAATACACATCATTTAGCTTTTCCCTTATCACTCCCCTGAAACTACTCTCCCTAAGGCCATGTACTTGACAAATCTAATGGCTACTTTCCAGTTTTTGTTTTTCCTGGTGTATCTGCTGTGGAATTTGGCATTTTTTGCCTTTTCCCTCTTGAAAACCATCTTCCTCAAGAACCTGCTACTTAAATTGCGACCTGTGGACGAATAGCATTAGTTTCTCTTGGAATCTTTTTAGAAATGCCAAGTCTCAGGCCCCACCTCACACTTTCTGAATCAGAATCTGTGTTTTAATAGGATCCTCAGGTGATTTGTACATTAAAGTCTGAGAAGCACTTCTCTAGAATACTAATTTTTACCACCAGTGCCACTGGACTAGTACAAGTTTGTATCATCTTAGCTCCAAGGTCAGCAACTTCTGACTCCCCAGGGTATTCCCATAGTACCTTTTTCATACTTCTGTGATATTATGACATCCAGTTATACATTTTTTTTCTTCCTTGTGTACCCTTATACTGTACTTTTCTTAAAGGCAGAGATTGTATCCATTTACCACCTGGTGGTCAAACATCATAGGTACTCAGATGTTTATATAAATGAATGAACAAAAAAAAAGAGTGAATCCTTCTTTGACAAATCACTTTCTCCTCCAGATCTTATAAGTAACTTCCTTGTATGTGTCACATGAGATATATTGCTTTGCCTACTATCCGTTGCCTATAATGAGCTCCTTTGGAGACTGTCTTACGTCCTCCGAGTCTTGTATAATAAGCACGGGGTAATTGGTCATTAAAGTTTGTGTAATGAGTGGGCGAATAAATACATTTGTGATTCATTAGAAGAATGGTTTTCACTCCTGACTCCACATTAGATTCACTGGAGAAATGTTGAAAAGAAAAAATACTGATGCCCAGCTCCCAATCCCAAAGATTCTGAATCATTTGGTCTGCAGTGAAGCCTGGGCACATGCATTTTTACTTTTTAACTTTCAATTGAAATATAGTGTACGTGCAGACTATATCTGTATGAACTATATTTCATAGTGCACATATAATAAATACACCAGTTGCTGAATTTTTACAAGCCAAATACACCCCTATACCCATCACCCAGATCAAGAAACAGAAAATTGCCATTACCCACAAGTCTCCCTCTTGCCCTATTCTGGTTGTTTCTCCCCTCCTCCCCTGATAGTAACCACTTTTCTAACTTCCAAGAACATAACATTAATTTAGGGCAATAAGACTTTGTAAAATCTCTCCAGATATTCTAATGCGCAGCTAAGGGTTAAGAACCCCAACCCCCACCAAACACTCGCTCTCTTGATTACTTCTGAGGCACAGAATAATGTAAAGGTAGATTTAAAAAATTGTAGGGTCACCTCAGGTCTTTTTTGTGGTCTAACAGAGATAAGACATTTATATCAGTTGAACTCAGTTTAATCTCTGAAAAAGGTGAAAGGATCAGTATAGTGAGAAGTCATTTTAGAAGGAACAAAATGATATTTGAGTTTTCCTAATGTTTTTCAAGATGTGTGCTGGTAAAGATTCAAATCAGTGTCTCTCAATGTTTTCCATATATTTGAGTCACCTTACAAGCCCCACCCCTGATCAAGTCAATCAGAATTTTTCGACAATGAGAAGCTTTAAAAAGCACGGGTTATTCTAATGTGCACTTAAGGTTAACTGAAAGGCGGTAGTTACAGCCTGTCTTTGGAAAGTCCTGTTTTAAAATTTATTCTAAAGAATCTTTTCTTTGCCTGCAGGTGGAGCTCACCTGCTGCAAGTTAATCATATAAACCAAATTGAGTCGTCTGCCCTACTTGTTTTTAGCATCTGTTTACAGATTTATAATAAATGGCTAAACAGTAAAATCAGATGTAGGAAGCAAACTGGAGAGTCAAAAGTCAGTGGTTTGTTGTGCTGATTACAGTCATTAGGGAAATTCTGTCTTTCATTGTGTAATTTCTGTCATCTCTAATTTTATTTTGATTACTCTTCTAAAGTATTTTCATCAAAATGAAATATAAATCAAAGAAATCTTGACATATACCCTGAAATCGCCATTACTAGTTTTGGTAGTAGTCCTTCAAGGTTAACTAGAGTACGTTAGTTTTGGTGTTTGAACAGGTTCTGGTTTGATCAGCTGTGTTGTTTACCTGTCATATTTAGTTGACTGTGGCATTATTCCTATATCATAAAACAATTCTCTTATTTGGTAAAGTCAAGTAGAATTTGTGTTTTACTCATGAGTTGTGTTACGTTGACTGAATGTGAAATATCTTATATGATAGTATCAGAAATTTAAATATAAATATTGAAGTTGAGTTTGAAATCTAATGAGTTGGATTGAACTTTAAATTATGAAGCAAGGGATAATACAATCAGAAATACCTCCTTTGGCCTGGGTGAACATCCAAATGAACTGCTGCTAATTTTAATCTTTCAAGTCTCCTTTTGTTGAATTTGAAATATGGGACCACGTTTTCTTATGGAACTTTGAATACTTTTTTCCCCCAATATTTCTAGCCTTCTCAAAAATATTAATTAAGCTTTCTCTCAGCCTTAGGGAATTTTTTGAGTCTTAATATACTTTGTATTCTGGTTTCTCTTACTTTATGATCAGACTTTAGGAAGTACATAGCTGTCTTTAGTACATAAACTTGGTTTGCTTTAGCAAATTCAAAAAGATAGTGTCATATTTAAGTTTCAAAAGTTTAAAAGCTAATACACATATAAAAATGATAGTACAAAATTTAAAAGATAGTACAATAACAAAGGTTGAAGTCCACAGGCATTCCAAAACCCTATTTAAATCATTAGAATCACCATCTCTAAGAAGTCCCCCTCTTTCCTCAGAACTTTTACAAGCAAGGAATGAAATTAACCAGTTAGAGCATTTTTGCTTCCTTTCACCTTCTGTTGCCCCAAGGTATTGAACTGAAGCAGACAGTAAAAAAAGAGAAAGAGAAAGAAATGCGAGATCTATACATTGCGGAAGTGGTCTCTGAAAATTTGAAGGTATTATTTCTTTCATATAGAGTAGTAGTGGTCTAAATACTGTCTTTTCAGGAAATATTTGGGTTTAACAGCAGATAGTAAGCTTTGGAGCAGTCTGGTAGCAGTTAGTTTGCATACTAACTCTTACTAGAACTTGACTTTTCTTTTTTATATGTTCTTTCTTAACCTATCATTCTATTCTCAAATATGTGTTACTCTTACTGTCACTTACTGTGCAAGAACTGCTATATGCCAGACAGTGCCAGGCTCCAGGAACATGAAAAAAAGGAGAAATGGTTTTTGCCCACAGATGTTCACAATATAGCATAAGAATTATAAACAATTAATTACAATTCAGTATGGTATGTGCTCTAATAGAAGTGCATGCAAAATATTATAGATGATAAGTAGGCAATGTATCTTTCAGGACAAGATTAAAATACCAGGTTTAAAAAGGGATGAATATAAAATTGCCATTTTGGGGCTTCCCTGGTGGCGCAGTGGTTGAGAGTCCGCCTGCCGATGGAGGGGACACAGGTTCGTGCCCCGGTCCGGGAAGATCCCACATGCCGCGGAGCGGCTGGGCCCGTGAGCCGTGGCTGCTGAGCCTGCGTGTCCAGAGCCTGTGCTCCGCAACGGGAGAGGCCACAACAGTGAGAGGCCCGCATACCACAAAAATAAATAAATAAATAAATAAAGTAAATAAAAAATAAAATTGCCATTTTTGTAGATCAAGAATAGTCAAATACAGCAACCTCATAAGTTTCATCCTAATGCTAGTACGATAAGCCATTTTTTGGAACCACTATTTAAAAGAAATAACATTTTAGCATTGTAAAGTCCTTTAAATTAATGTTGCATAATCTCCCAATGTAGACTAGATGGTTTATCCTGTTGTCTTTACCTATTATGTTTAAAATTTTGGAATAGTAACAATTATAATATAAACCACACCATCATCTGGCATTTCTGGCGAGCTTCCATTTTTCTTCTTTTTAGGTATTTATAGCAAGAATTTTTGGATGTTCTGGGTAAAACTGTTTCTTGGGCTGTTTGAAATAAAATACCACTTTAAAAATGTCCAGTTAGTTCATTGAGAACCTTAATCCATATCCAAGGAATCGCTTTCAAAATAAAACAAACAAAAAAATCCTTGGACTTCAGTTATATACTTAGGAAATACAACAACCCTACCGTTTTCACAATTAGATTTTGTTTGGCAGGCAGGAAGCAGTGAAATACATACGTGGGGGAGGTTCTCCTGTCAAAAGGGAGAAGAGCTGTTTGCATCTCTTTAGAGTGTATTGATTTGTGTTACCCTAGAGAGTTACCTTCTACTGACCTTGCAGTATCAGTTGTTTATAGGCAACGGAATTATACATTTGAAATGTAATATTGAGATTATGTGCAATTATATTATTGTTCTTTAAGTTATTCAGCATTTGAGGAAATGTTCTCTACCCTGGAACAAATGTAGTCACACTGAAGAGTTTTGAAACATTCATTGCTTTCCTACCTTCCTTATCTGTATATTGTGAATTCACCTGTAAATTAAATTGGCAAGTATACTTTGGGTAAAATACAGAAGAGAATAGCCACCCAAGATACCAAGTTCTTGTTTAGCACAAAGTTAAAAGCATATGAAGTTACACAAGGGCCTGAGGAAGATTTATAGTTATTAGTGATTGTACTCTGTCTGACTCTAGCCTTTCTTTCTGTTCCCTTCTCTAACTGTTCAGGGATTTTATTTCAGGGATCACTTAGCTTTTGCACATTAATTGAATTCCTCCTTTGTACCAGGCACTGTGCTAGGTCCCAGGAAGCTCAGATTAGAAAGGCTCAGCCTCTTCTCAAGTTGCTTAGTTTCTAGTAAAGGGGGACAGTTGTATAAGCAAATAAGGGCTGTGAAGTGTTCATAGGTGATCTAGCCAGAGAGTTGTTCTCTTATTCCACAAGTATTTATTGTTCTTCTACAGTGTGACCAGGCAATACATTTTGCCAAGGCAGTTTATTACTCTAATTTAACCCCTAGAACAAATCTACAAGTTACAGTTTATATTATGATTCTCATTTTACAAATGAAAACAAACAAACAAACTGGATTTGAAGAGGATAAGTGGCTTATGGCCCAAAAGTGGCAAAGCCTGTACCTGAACATGCAATGGTCTGACACCTCTACGGAGCCTAGAGAGGGATTGGCCAGGGCCAACTCGTACATGTCCAGCTAAAGTGTAAGTCTCATGTGGAATGTCTCTGGCCAAGGTATAACATCATTTTAGGAATATGTATTACTCCATATAAATGTAGGGGGTGGATTAGAGGAAGGAGACTGAAGCAGAAAGACAAATTAGTGGAGTATTAGATTAGTCCAAGGGAGAGGTAATAAGGATCTAACTAACTAAGGTAGTATCTGTGGGCATGGATTCGAGAGATATTAAGGAGGTAATAGATTGGATGTAGGAGACCTGAAGGAAAAAAATATATTCCAGATGACTCTGTTTTGTGGCTTAGATAACTGGCCAAGTGGTGGTTGTAACCATTGAGATAGGAACCCTGGAAGGGTCCTAGTGCTTACGTCATACATTTTTGTCCTGTTAGTCCTTTCTGTTTTACATCGACGTCCTGACACATAAACATACATCCTGAATTGTTTCTTACTTAATGTTCCCTTTATAAGTCAACTTAGGTTAGGTTATGGTAACAAACAAACCCCATATCTCAGTGGTTTGAAACTAGTGTTTGTTTTCTTGCTCTGGCTACATCCTGGTGGGATCTGTGCATCTCCTCCATATCATCTTCATTCAAGGGCTGAGGATGAAGGGACAGCCTCTTTCTGAGAGGAATGGCAGAGGGAAAAGAGTGATGATGAATCATATGCTAGTTCTTAAAGCTTCTACTCAGAAGTGGCATAATCACTTCACCATTTCACTGGCCAGAGCAAATGATATGGCCAAGCCTGATGTCCATATGGTGAAGTATAAACCTTCCACTGAGAGCTTAGAAATAGTAATGCAATCTACTACAGTCTCTGTGCTTTAGCCAGGAATTGCTATAAGTACCTGTCACTGTGTAATAAATTTATTCATCATCTTCCTGGCAGACAAGACAAAAGAGATGTAATAAGGATTACATAATTGCCATTATCTGAATTTTAAGAAGAAAGGTATCAATTCCTAATTATTTCAGTCTTTTAAAAAGTACAAAATTCTAAAGGAAATTCTATCCTATCAGTCTTTACACAAGGGGTGGAGAAGAATATAATGATTGTCTTCTACAAGTTTCATAGAAGATGCAGAAACATAACATTATGCACATAACATTAAATCATAAATAACATTAAATCATAAATTAAGTCAAATTATCTCAAGTAAAGTGATTTCTATGTAAGGGAATAGAGGAGTTGTGCAGAATCCAGATAGAAGAATTGCACACAGTCCTCACAGGAAAGGAAGTTGTCAGAAACTTATATTTTCTCTCCTTCTGCAGCCTCAACTCTCTGCTTGCCTTTGTTCATTTGTTCCCTTATCTTCTATAATCTTGTGTTTTCTCTGTAAGGCTCTAGTCTGTTCCCTCTTGCACTTCAGCTCTTCAGAAGTAAATTGACCTGCTTTCTGTGTCCCAAATTCTTGGGAGAGAGAATCTTATTGGCTTGGCTTGGGATAAGTGTCCATTCATTCTTGTTATTGGAGAGGATAATGGTAGCAGAGGGGGAGTTAAAAGCCATGAGATATGTGGGTGTGACAGAAATAAATAGACCCTCTATCATCTATCCTTCCCTTCTTATTTAGTAAGGAGAACCCAAATTTTTAGCTGGATTCGTGGCTGCCTAGCTAAAAGACATTCACCAGTCTCCTTTGTAGCTAAGGATGGCCTTGTGACCACATTTTGGCTAGTGAGATAAAACAGAAGTGTGTCAGACTTTCACGCAGTCTTTTTATAAAGGAAAGAAGGGCAGTCTTTTTATAAAGGAAAGAAGGAAGAGGCTAGCCCTCCTTCATCCCTTCCTCTTGCTATCAGCCTGGCACACAGGTTGGAGCTATGGATGGCAGAATGGAGCGGTTGAAGGAGCCTGGGTCCTTGAAGACTTCATGGAATTACAATTCCCGCTTGGATTGCCTGTCTAGGACTTTTTCTATGTGAAATAAAATAATCTTAACATTGTTGAAGCCACATTATTTGGGGTTTCTGTTAAGTGTGGTAGATCCTAAACCTAACTGATAGTATAAGGTTGTTTCTTCCAGGGCTGTGAGTAGGGTAGGTTCTCTAAGGTGGGAATGTGAGCAGGGAGGAAATGAATAGCTACTTCATTATTTCAAATAGCTTTCTTAGCTGGTTTTCTCATTGTTCCTGGAAGAGAATCTTCTGAATTAACAGCACCCAACATGTCCACCCCTCTTCTCACTTTTGGCTGATCATGTTGCTCCTTAATTCATTACGGAAACAGAAGTAGCAGGAGAACTTCCTCATTTTCCCACCACCAAATCTACTCATCTGCATCTGAATCCATATTCTTTTAGCAAAGGCAACCCCTCCACTCTCTGCTCTGGTCCTTACTTTCTTACACATTTTGGCCAAGCTGTTATCCACCTTACTCCTGTTGCTCACTTCACACCAGGCATATTGTTCTTCTTACTGTTCCACAGACACATGAAGGTCATTCATCTTTCAGGCCTCTGCACTTGGGGTTACCTCAGCTTGAAACGTTCTTCTCTGAGATATTCTTAGTAACCATTCCTTCTTTTCATTCAATTCCTTATTCAGGTATCATCAGAGAGGCTACCACACTACTTAAAATAACTGCCTCCATCCCTACCAAGGATACATATCCAAATGACCTGGGGACAAATTTTAAAAATTTGTTTGACTTTTACAAAATGCGTATGCTAAGACTACTCCCCTCGGGGGGCAGGCGGGGGGAATCTCATTCAGTAGGTCTAACGTGATTTGCTCATTTTTTGAAGCCAGTTAATTAGTGATGAAAATACATGTTACTTAACCTTTTCCTACTGTTGGGAACATAGGTGAATAAAGGTAAATAAGTTTAAAAGCAAGTTTGGAATTAGATTATCTGTCCTTTTCAGGATCAGATGTTTGTAGAAGACAACAGTCACTCTACTCTAGGGAGGCAAAGTTAGAGGGTCTTTTTTCCTAGACCAAATCACTTTTTCTACAAGTTCTACAACTTTTTAAGAATGACTGATATATTGTTTCATCAACATTAATCTTCTAAACAGGTGGATTTTGTTCTATTTTTTTAGCCTTATTGCATCTTTGCCTTTATTTAAGCTTGTCTTTTTAAAAGTAGACACAATATAAATTATTCGGTAATGACCTACTTTGAAGAAGAATCTCATAGAATTCACTACATTTCTTTCCTACCTTTTTGCCAATTTTGATATGTTAGTAATATTTGATGTCTCCTTCCTCCTTAGTTTTTATTATTTAGATATTGCTATACCATGCGTATCAGTTCATTCAATATAAGTGTACATTTATATTGATTTCAATGTGCACACTATTTAAGTGCACATATGTGAGTGTTAAACCTTAAATAGGTTTTCCATTATTACTTTGAAGTATAGCTTCAGTGGCTTACTAGATTTTTAATGTAATTTTATATTTGATTTATTTTTCAGTAAGCCAATAAAAACAATAAGCCTATTTCTTCCAGGGCTGTGAGTAGGGTAAGTTCTTTCAGGTGGGAATGTGGGCAGAGAGGAAATGAATATAAGCCTTACTTATATTTATTATCTTCTACTCAATTTTTTTTTTGTTAAAGGTCCTTAATACATTTTTCTAGTATTGCTAATTGCAAATTTTGTGATGTCAGCGTAGTTTGCTTTCCATTTTAAAATTTACATTGTTGATTTAGCTGCTTCTTTAAGAATTATCTTGTTTAAACAGCCTCAAATTTATTACATGTTAATGGATAGGATTCTGTTCCTACTGAAAAGTACTTTTCTTATAGTCAAAGGCAGTTATTAATTGGAATGTGAGCTTAAGTACTGAATTATTTCTTTTTGTGTTTTAAATTTGTTCTAGAAATTCATTAGATCAAAGGTATATATGTACTCAGCAGATAGGAAGTTAGATTTGTTCTTTGCTGTATATTTGATTTCCTTGATTCTAAGAAAATGTCTTCTTAACGTCAAAAGTTATATAATGACTTCTTGCCAATTTCTTTTTCTTTTTAGATAAGCATTTACTCTTTTAATTTTATTAATCATTACAAATTAATAGAAAATTTCTGGATATGCTTATTTGTTTGCAATATTGACAGTAACTTCAAATGTCTTAAAGACGGGCTTTATGTAAGGGAGTTAAAATGAAAAACCCTTGGCTTGACTTCAGAGAGTTTAGAAAGATATCATGTAGGCCTCAGACAAAGACTTGAGTGTTACAGTCATCGTATTTTATGTCCTTGCTGCTCTTTGGTAAGATTCAGTTTTAGGTGCAGTTTGTATGCACTTGCCTAGTCAGGTAGAAAAAAAGATATATAGCTGACCTGTGATAAAAGGTGAGAATGTCTAATCCTGATGCTGCTGGAGAGTAGCCCAGAAATTGAAGGCCAGGATAACATTGCAAAGTTATCACCAGTCTTAATTATTTGACTTTATGCTCATCATTATACTCTTAGGTAGGATTTATCCGTATCCTAGTGAAGTTTAAAAAATTATGATTTGTACCTTTTATTGTTTTAGCCTATGCTGTGTGGTATGCAATGAATTTTGGAACAAAATGTGTTTACATTTTAGTAGATAGTTAACAGTCTTTGCTACTAGTTTTGTAGTAGATTAATTAGTGATAAAAATACGTTACTTAATATTTTCCTATATGTTGAAAGTATAGATGAATAAAGGTAAAAAGGTTAAAAAGCAAGTTTGAATCTAGATGATCTGTCTTTTTCAATGTTAGGCTCAGATGTTTGCAGAAGACAGTGGTTACTCTACTCTAGGGACACAAAGTGAGAAGGTCCCTTCTCCTAGCCAAGCTAGCCTTGTTTCTAAGCTGTGCCACTGAATAGCAACAGTTTTCGCTAGGAAGAAAGGAACGTAACACCTGTTATAGTACTTGCACACAGCCTTCAACAAAAATTAAACACATAGGGCCCTGGCCTCTAGAGGTGGGCTACAACCTAAGGATGGTTCAATTGCAGCATCACTGCTTAGGGTCTTTGGTGCTAGGGCCATAAAATGGAGAAATGTTTGAATTACCTTAATTCATGGAGTTTAAGGTAATAGCCTTTTACATGTATAAAAGCTCCTACTAACTCAAGGTACTTTTCATAAAATACTGATAAATCACTGTTTATTCCACCAAAACAGCATATAAAGCGTATTTGCATATGAGAAAATTAATTTCAGTTCTTTGAAAAAATTTTTAAAGTAACATTTTAAGAATGTTTGTAAGTTCATACTGTATGTATTTTTGAATTGTTCTTTTTTAAAACACTATAACTGTTGAAGTTTAGTATAGATGAACACCTGGCACCTAAACCAGGTTAAAACAAAATGCAAACAATTAAAAAGCAATAAAGCTATAAATCTGATATGGAAATAGATTATGCCAAAGGGATTTACCTCATCTGGGCTCTTTAAGGTTGAAAAACTCCCAGTTTCTAGGCAGAGCAATTGCCCAGCCTTAGTATATTATTGCATGCTACAGCATTCTTTTTCTGCTTCACATTAGTCAAGTTCGGCTTAAGGTAACTTTTTTTCATTGTTGTTAGAGTTCCATTTTCGATTGTTTTGACAGAAAGAAATTCATATATAGAGCTATGGTACCTTGAACTAGAAGGGGTACTTAAGTATATGCTGTTTGCCAAATCTAGAGCATTACATACCTATTAAATCTTAAAGAGAAAAAAATAATAGATGGCTAGAGAGAGAGATTGATGGAACAGAATACAGAGCCCTGAAATAGACTCACACAAATATGGTCAACTGATTTTTGACAAAAGTGCAAAGACAATTTGATTGAGAAATGCTAGTCTTTTCAACAAATGGTACTAGAATAGAGTTCTATGTGCCCCAGAAATGAACCTTGACACATACCACACATTTAAATAAAAATTAACTCAAAATGAGTCAAAGATCTAAATGTAAAACTTCTAAGCTTCTAAAAGAAACCATAGGAGAAAAATCCATATGAACTTGGGTTTGATAATGAGTTTTTAGACCCAAAAAACATGAAGTACACTGACAGATTTAAAAACTTTGGCTCTTGGCTTCCCTGGTTGCGCAGTGGTTGAGAGTCCGCCTGCCGATGCAGGGGCATGGGTTCGTGCCCCGGTCCGGGAAGATCCCACATGCCGCGGAGTGGCTGGGCCTGTGAGCCATGGCCGCTGAGCCTGCGCGTCCAGAGCCTGTGCTCCGCAATGGGAGAGGCCACAACAGTGAGAGGCCCACGTACCGCAAAAACAAACAAACAAAAACTTTGGCTCTGCAGAAAATACTATTAAGGGGATGAAAAGACAAGCCACAGACTGGGAAGCAATATTCGCAAATCACATATCCGATAAAAGACTTGTATCCAGAATATATAAAGAACTCTCAAAACTTAACAATAAGAAAACAAACAAAGCAATTTAAGAAACGGACAAAAGATCTGAACAGATTTCACCAAAGATGTATGAGGCAACAATATATGAAAATATGCTATATGTATATCCTTGGTGAGATAGACAACTATTATAAGCGAAAAGTATTTAAAAATTTCTCTGGGGCTTCCCAGGTGGCGCAGTGGTTGAGAGTCCACCTGCCGATGCAGGGGACACGGGTTCGTGCCTCGGTCCGGGAAGATCCCACATGCTGCGGAGCGGCTGGGCCCGTGAGCCATGGCTGCTGAGCCTGAGCGTCCGGAGCCTGTGCTCCACAATGGGAAAGGCCACAACAGTGAGAGGCCCGTGTACCGTAAAAAAAAAAAAAAAAAAAAAAAAAAAAATTCTCTGTATTGTTACTTCACATTTTAGTATATAGTGAATAAGGAGCTAGAAGAAAACAAAGATTACAGCTTATTTGTTTTTAAATCTGGAACTTTAATTAATTACTTCTACTGACAGGGAACCTAGAGCTTAGATTCTAATGCTGGCTCTTATTTTTGTATTTTACACAAAATGTTGAAGTTGTCCACCTAACCACTAGAGCAGAGTGGTATTGCGAAGAGAGCAGGGTAAGAATGGTGAAGCTAGAGAGCTTTCCAATCTTCCCTCAATTGTATTTGCAAAATTTAACTTACTCAGAACTACTCTCCAAGTAACGGACAATCTAGGATTTAAACACAGGTATGTTTGACTCAACTGCTATATTATACCTCCCCTGAGATGAGGCACAAAGAATGAGCTATTAGTAGAATGGTGAACCAAGGATGCAGATGTTCATGCAAGGGGATAGGTGAGAGTTTGATATCCTGATAACTGTGGGAGCTTGAGTAAACATGGATGCACATCTGCATGAATTAATGGTACAAAGTATTAGAGAAGTAGACTAGGGCCAGATCAAGATGGGCTTGGTATGGCATATTTAGAAACCAGACTCTCCTTTAGACGGTGGAGAACAATATAAAGTAAAATTGGAAAGGGACGCGATCAGATTTTTGTCTTAGAAGGATCACTGTGTTAGTAATGTGGAAAATAAACTGGACAGAGCCAAAAGTAGAGGTTGAGGAAACTGACCAGGAGACTGCTTTACTAGTCCAAGTCCAGATAAGATACGAAAGCCTGAACTAAGACAGTGTTCTGTTTGCTAGGTAATTTGCATTCAGTAAACATTTTTTCAAACATCTACAGTATGCATGTGGCAGATATAAAGATAAAGAACGATACTCCCTTGCCACAAAAAAGCTTTCAGCTGAGGCAGATATATAGCCATGAACTACAGAACAGGATGAACTCAATATGAAACAGAGGTTCAGAGAAAGTACAGTAGCTTCATGGAGGAGGGAGAGATTAATTTTGACTTTAGGGATCAGGAAGTCTGCATGTATGCAAAGTAGATAGCATTAATACCAGTCCCTGAAGAAGGGCTAGAGTTTGAATAAGAGGAAATGGGTGGGAAAGGGTATTTCCAGTAGAGGAAACTGAGAAAAGTACAGAGTGTATTTGAGGAACAATCTGTTGTGACTAGAGGAGAGGATATAGTTGGAAATAAAGCTGGAAAGATAGTTTGGGACCAGATCCTGAGGTACCTTCCAGGATAGTAAAGTGGAAATATAACTGATTTTGCTCGATTTTTGTGTTAATTCAAGTGTACAAATAAACATAGATCAACCTCTTTTCTTCAGCTAGAGTAAATCAGTTTGAAAGATTCAAGGTTGGGTGAATGTTGGATTTCTACATTTTTGGAAAGGAGCAGTATGGGTAGGAGGGTTTGGTGAGATTACTCTAGCAGGTAGTTATGTTTATTTTACTTTTTATCGTTTGAAAATGAATGCCTATAGTAAATGAGGTGGTAGTTTAAGGAGAGAAATGAATCTACCTAATGGCAAGATAAAAACAATAGTATCTGTGGTACTATGCTAAAAATTTTATTTGTATAATGCAAGTTACTCAAATGTAATGACAACTGTGATCTATAAAGACTATGATCCCAGCATTGTTTACTCTAAATAAGATATGAACAAGTCAACATTTCTGAATCTGTTTCCTCATCTGTAAAATGTGATTAATACCTGTCCTCCCTATCTCAGTAGGATTGTGGTCAGATCAAATGAGATAATGCATGTGAGACAACCTTTAAAACATGATGCTATTGATGGCCCATGATTATAGAGTTTAAAGCCTCTTTGCTACCTCACAATCCAACCCTCTCTTTAACAACCGTAGGGCAGCTCACATTCTGGTACTCCTTCCAACCATGGCATATTTTAAAATAAAATGAAAAATTAATTTGTCAGGTAATTGACAATAATTATTAAGCATATATGGCAACCATAGTAGTATTTAAGGGGATGTATATATCTAAGGGGTATGACACCAACAAAGTAGAAGAGATGAACCCAATCCATGGGAACAAGGTAGAGAGACAAGCCAAGCCTACCTAGAAAGAAAATGAATCACTGCTGTTCTTCATAAACATCCTGGTTATCTGACCTCCCACATCCCTCTGTTAGCTACAGAGAATGTACTCTGTCTGTATCAGATGCGATTAATGCCTAAATCATGCTCTGTAAACCATGAGCACATGAAATTACTTAAGAAAGTAATACATTAAAAAGTACCAAATGGCGTAGACAGACTGAGTACTCTAAATATATAGGAAATCTGAAGTAAAATATTGTTAAGTCAGATGAGGTTAATTAGTTTTCCTGAAGGTGTGTTTTAAGGCAGGTTTCTATTGCCAATAGCCAGAACCTAAACTGGAGTAAGTAGATTGTAGGAGTAACTTTGCTAGTAAAAGAAATCTTCTAAGATAATGCATTTTACTGAAATTGTTAATTACTATTTTTTCTTTCATTTGTTTCATTTTGAATGTTTATAAAAAATGGAAGTATTATTTTTGAGAACATCCTGTTTATAATAAAAACTTAATGACAACTTCATAAAACAAAAATAGCATGTGTCTACAAATGTGATTATGGGCATGTTCACTTAAGAAAACAAATTTAAAAGATAAAATTCTAACTTTAGCTAGTGTATGCAACTGTTTTATTTTAGGATGATAAATGTCCTTGCTGAAAATTCAACGATGACATTTATTGCTTAGGAAAACATGTTGCTTTATTTTTTCCTTCCATGTGATTTTTTAATACAGCACTTACAGAAACACTTCAAATCTTACTAAACAACACAAACATAAAATGTCACTTTTTAAAATGAAGTATTGGTAATAAACTTTTTCTGTCTACTCCTAACTTTGAGGTTCTCCTTGAATATTTATAATATTAGTACTTTAGTATGCCAAGAGTTTTAAGATACAGCTTAAGAGTTTTAAGATGTTGCTTTTAAAGTTTGTTTTTATATACATTAGACTCATTTATGAACGGAGTATTTTTATGGAGTGACATTACTTGGTTTTGTGCATTTGACAACATAGCAAATGATTGATAAGAAGGGCTGCTAAAGACAGTTGTGCCCATTGTAACCTGAAAAAGGGGGCTCAGCCATGGAGTGTGAGCATGGGCTGAAATCTAGCTAGAGCTCCACTCAAAGCCTTGTGTACTGGTGAGGGGCCACATCAGCCCCAAGAAATTGGGTGCCTTTTTCTAATCTTTCAGCTGAGAAAAGGTGTTTATTTCCTAGTGGGTTTCCCAGAGGGAATTCACATAGAGGTGCTTTATGTGCTGACCTGTGGATAAATTTAAGAAGTGAAAGAAAATAAGCAGATAGGTATGGTGATACGTTTTCCCAGTGACATGTAAGGCAACTGGGAGACAGTATATTGCAGTGGGAAGAGCTCTGGGAAGGGGTCTTGGAAACCAGCATGCTAGTCCTTGCACAACTTTTTCCCAGCTCTTTCACCTTGGGTATTCTTTTCTTGAAAACGAAGGGATTGAACTGCGTTCTACCTTCAAGGGTACATCCAGCTTTCAACTTCTGTGAACGTTGTATCTGGAGCATGGTAAGCAAGGAGAAGTTGGAGCTGAGAATTTTCCAAATTGGCACAACATATGTCATTAAAAGTCTTTGAGATATCTATTTACATGATCTATAATATATAATAGTCTTGAAATCAAGTACTCCTCCAGTTTCCTTCTTTCTACTTACTTTCTATTTAATCTCGTCATTCTTATCTTCTCCTTTTTCTTCTTCTTTTCTGTTATTTGTTGTTGTTGTTTTGTTTTTTAGCTTCTTATTCTGGAAGCTTAAATAGTTGATTTTGGAATTTCTTTTCTAATATAAGCACTTAAAGCTCTAAATTTCCCTCTAAACACTGCTTTATCTTCATCTTACCAATTTTAACATGTTATGACAGCCAGTTTCATCAGCTGTCAACTTGGCTAGGCTATAGACCCTAGATGTTTATTCAAACAGTAATATTGGTGTTGCTGTGAAGGTAATCTTTTGAATTTTATTTTATTTTTTATACAGCAGGTTCTTATTAGTTCTCTATTTTATATTAGTGTATATATGTCAATCCCAATCTCCCAACTCATCACACCCCCACCACCCCCATCCCACCCCGCTTTCCCCCCTTGGTGTCCATATGTTTGTTATCTACATCTGTGTCTCTATTTCTGCCTTGCAAACTGGTTCATCTATTCCATTTTTCTAGATAGACGCAATAATATACAGTATTTATTTTTCTCTTTCTGACTTACTTCATTTGGTATGACAGTCTCTAGGTCCATCCACATCTCTACAAATGACCCAATTTCATTCCTTTTTATGGCTGAGTAATATTCCATGGTATATATGTACCATATCTTCTTTATCCATTCATCTGTCAATGGACATTTAGGTTACTTCCATGACCTGTAAGTAGTGCCACAATGAACATTGGGGTGCATGTGTCTTTTTGAATTATGGTTTTCTCTGGGTATATGCCCAGTAGTGGGATTGCTGGGTCATATGGTAGTTCTATTTTTAGTTTTTAAAGGAACCTCCATCTGTTCTCCATAGTGGCTGTATCAATTTACATTCCCACCAACAGTGCAAGAGGGTTCCCTTTTCTCCACACCCTCTCCAGCATTTATTGTTTGTAGATTTTGTGATGATGCCCATTCTAACCAGTGTGAGGTGATACCTCATTATAGTTTTGGTTGGCTTTTCTCTAAAAATTTGTGATGTTGAGCAGCTTTTCATGTGCCTCTTGGCTTCTGTATGTCTTCTTTGGAGAAATGTCTATTTAGGTCTTCTGCCCGTTTTTTGATTGTGTTGTTTGTTGTTTTGATATTGAGCTACATGATCTGTTTTTATATTTTGGAGATTAATCCTTTCTCCATTGATTCATTTGCAAATATTTTCTCCCATTCTAAGGGTTGTCTTTTCGTCTTGTTTATAGCTTCCTTGTTGTGCAAAAGCTTTTAACTTTCATTAGGTCCCATTTGTTTATTTTTGTTTTTATTTCCATATCACTAGGAGGGGAGTCAAAAAAGATCTTGCTGTGATTTATGTCAAAGAGTGTTCTTCCTATGTTTTCCTCTAAGAGTTTTATAGTGTCCGGTCTTACATTTAGGTCTCTAATCCATTTTGAGTTTATTTTTGTGTATGGTGTTAGGGAATGTTCTAATTTCATTCTTTTACATGTAGCTGTTCAGTTTTCCCAGAACCACTTATTGAAGAGGCTTTCTTTTCTCCATTGTATATCCTTGCCTCCTTTGTCATAGATTAGTTGACCATATGTGTGTGGGTTTATCTCTGGGCTTTCTATCCTGTTCCATTGATCTCTGTTTCTGTTTTTGTGCCAATACCATATTGTCTTGATAACTGTACCTTTGTAGTATAGTCTGAAGTTAGGGAGTCTGATTCCTCCAGTTGCTTTTTTTTTTTTTCTCAAGACTGCTTTGGCTATTTGGGATCTTTTCTGTCTCCATACAAATTTTAAGATTTTTTTTGTTCTAGTTCTGTAAAAAACGCCATTGGTAATTTGATAGGGATTGCATTGAATCTGTAGATTGTTTTGGGTAGTATAGTCATTTTCACAATATTGATTCTTCCAGTGCAAGAACATGGTATATCTATCCATCTGTTTGTGTCATCTTTGATTTCTTTTATCAGTGTCTTACAGTTTTCTGAGTACAGGTCTTTTACCTCCTTAGGTAGGTTTATTCCTAGGTATTTTATTCTTTTTGTTGCAATGGTGAATGGGATTGTTTCCTTAATTTCTCTTTCTGATCTTTCATTGTTAGTGTATAGGAATGCAAGAGATTTCTGTGCATTAATTTTGTATCCTGCAACCTTACTAAATTCATTGATTAGCTCTAGTAGGTTGCTGGTGGCATCTTTAGGATTATCTATGTATGGTATCATGTCATCTGCAAACAGTAACAGTTTTACTTCTTCTTTTCCAATTTGTATTCCTTTTATTTCTTTTTCTTCTCTGATTGCCATGGCAGGACTTCCAAAACTATGTTGAATAATAGTGGTGAGAGTGGACATCCTTGTCTTGTTCCTGATCTTAGAGGAAATGCTTTCAGTTTTCCACCATTAAGAAGGATGTTTGCTGTGCGTTTGTCGTATATAGCCTTTATTATGTTGAGGTAGGTTGCCTCTGTGCCCACTTTCTGGAGAGTTTTTATCATAAATGGGTATTGAATTTTGTGAAAAGCTTTTGCTGCATCTATTGAGATGATCATATAGTTTTTATTCTTCAATTTGTTAATATGGTGTATCACATTGATTGATTTGCATATATTGAAGAATCCTTGCACCCCTGGGATAAATCCCACTTAATCATGGTGTATGATCCTTTTAATGTGTTGTTGGATGCTGTTTGCTGTTTTGTTGAGGATTTTTGCCTCTATATTCATCAGTGATATTGGTCTGTAATTTTCTCTCTTTATAGTATCTTTGTCTTGTTTTGGTGTCAGGGTGATAGTGGCCTCAGAGAATGAGGTGGGTAGTGCTCCTTCCTCTGCAATTTTTTGGAAGAGTTTGAAAAGGATGGATGTTAGCTCTTCTCTAAATGTTTGATAGAATTCACCTGTGAAGCCATCTGGTCCTGGACTTTTGTTTGTTGGAAAATTTTTAATCACAGTTTCAATTTCATTACTTGTTATTGGTCTATTAATATTTTCTATTTCTTCCTGGTTCAGTCTTGGAAGGTTATACCTTTCTAAGAATTTGTCCATTTCTTCCAGGTTGTCCATTTTCTTGGCATAGAGTTGCTTGTAGTAGTCTCTTAGGATGCTTTGTGTTTCTCCGGTATCCGTTGTAACTTTGTCTTTTTCATTTCTAATTTTATTGATTTGAGTCCTCTCCCTCGTTTTCTTGATGAGTCTGGCTAATGGTTTATCAATTTTGTTTATCTTCTCAATGAACCAGCCTTTAATTTTATTGATCTTTGCTATTGTTTTCTTTGTTTTTCTTTCATTTATTTCCATCTGATCTTTATGATTTCTTTCCTTCTACTAACTTTGGGTTTTGTTTGTTCTTCTTTCTCTAGTTCCTTTAGGTGTAAGGTGTAGATTGTTTATTTGAGATTTTTCTTGTTTCTTGAGGTAGGATTGTATTGCTATAAACTTCCCTCTTAGAACTGGTTTTGCTGCATCCCATAGGTTTTGGATCATCCTGTTTTCATTGTCATTTGTCTCTAGGTATTTTTTGATTTCCTCTTTGATTTCTTCAGTGATCTCCTAGTTATTTAGTAACATATTGATTAGCCTCCATGTTATTTCTTTCTGATCTCATAGTGTTGTGGTCAGAGAAGATGCTTGGTATGATTTCAATTTTCTTAAATTTACTGAGGCTTGATTTGTGACCCAAGATGTGATCTATCCTAGAGAATGTTCTGTGTGCACTTGAGAAGAAAGTGTAATCTGCTGTTTTTGAATGGAATGTCCTATAAGTATCAATTAAATCTATCTGGTCTATTGTGTCATTTAAAGCTTGTGTTTCCTTATTAATTTTCTGTCTGGATGATCTCTCCATTGGTGTAAGTGAGGTGTTAAAGTCCCACACTATTATTGTGTTACTGTCGATTTCCTCTTTTACAGCTCTTAGCATTTGCCTTATGTATTGAGGTGCTCCTATGTTGGGTGCATATATATTTATAATTGTTATATCTTCTTCTTGGATTGATCTCTTGATCATTATGTAGTGTCCATCCTTGTCGCTTATAACATTCTTTATTTTAAAGTCTATTTTATCTGATATGACTATTGCTACTCCAGCTTTCTTTTGATTTCCATTTTCATGGAATATCTTTTTCTGTCCCCTTACTTTCAGTCTGTATGTGTCCCTAGGTCTGAAGCAGGTCTCTTGTTTACAGCATATATATGGGTCTTGTTTTTGTATCCATTCAGCGAGCCTGTGTCTTTTGGTTGGAGCATTTAATCCATTCACATTTAAGGTAATTATCAATATGTACGTTCCTATTACCATTTTCGTAATTGTTTTGGGTTTGTTTTGTAGGTCATTTTCTTCTCTTGTGTTTCCCACTTAGAGAAGTTCCTTTAGCATTTGTTGTAGAGCTGGTTTTGTGGTGCTGAATTCTCATAGCTTTTGCTTGTCTGTAAAGCTTTTGATTTCTCTGTCGAATCAATGAGATCCTTGCCAGGTAGAGTAATCTTGATTGTAGGTTCTTCCCTTTCATCACTTTAAATATATCATGCCACTCCCTTGTGGCTTGTAGAATTTCTGCTGAGAAATCAGCTGTTAACCTTATGAGGGTTCCGTTGTATGTTGTCATTTTTCCCTTGTTGCTTTTAATAATTTTTCTTTGTTTTTAATTTTTGTCAGTTTGATTACCATGTGTCTCGGTATGTTTCTCCTTGGGTTTATCCTGCCTGGAACTCTATGCACTTCCTGGACTTGGGTGGTTATTTCCTTTCCATTGTTTGGGACCTTTTCGACTATAATCTCTTCAGATATTTTCTCAGGTCCTTTCTCTCTCTCTTCTCCTTCTGTGACCCCTATAATGGGAATGTTGGTGTGTTTAATGTTGTCCCAGAGGTCTCTTAGGCTGTCTTCATTTCTTTTCATTCTTTTTTCTTTATTCTGTTCTGTGGCACTGAATTCCACCATTTTGTCTTCCAGGTCACTTATCTGTTCTCCTGCCTTAGTTATTCTGCTATTGATTCCTTCTAGAGTATTTTTCATTTCAATTATTGTATTGTTCATCTCTCTCTGTTCGTTCTTTAATTCTGCTAGGTGTTTGTTCTTTAATTCTTCTAAGTCTTTTTTTTTTGCGGTGTGCAGGCTTCTCACTGTTATGGCCTCTCCCGTTGCGGAGCACAGACTCCGGACGCGCAGGCTCAGCAGCCATGGTTCATGGCCCTAGCCGCTCTGCGGCATGTGGGATATTCCCGGACCGTGGCACGAACCTGTGTCCCCTGCATCAGCAGGCGGACCCTCAACCACTGCACCGCCAGGGAAGCCCCTTCTAGGTCTTTTTTAAATGTTTCTTGCATCTTCTACATCTTTGCCTCTATTCTTTTTCCGAGGTCCTGGATCATCTTCACTATCATTATTCTGAATTCTTTTTCTGGAAGGTTGCCTATCTCCACTTCATTTAGTTGTTTTTCTGGATTTTATCTTATTCCTTCATCTGGTACATAGTCCTCTGCCTTTTTACTTTGTCTGTCTTTCTGTGAATGTGGTTTTCATTCCAGAGGATGCAGGATTGTAATTCCTCTTGCTTCTGCTGTCTTGAAGGTATTCTATAGATATGATTAAAGTCCATAATCAGTGACTTAAAGTAAAGGAGGTTATCCAAGATAATCTAGGGATCTAATTCAATCAGTTGAAAGGCTGAGGAGCAGAGCTGAGGCCTCCCTGAAGAAGAAATTCTTTGAGTTCTGTTTCTCTGGTTAAACCTGGACTGATACAATTGTGTTTTCAATTTCATTCAGGTCTAATGCTTCCTAATTTCCCTTGTGGCTTCTTCTTTGACCTGTGGGTCATTTAGAAGTGTGCTGTTTATTTTCCAAATATGTGGGAATTTTCCAGATATTTTTCTGTTACTGATGTCTAAATTGATTTCCTTGTGGTCAGAGGACATATTCTGTAAGATTACAGTTATTTTACATGTATTAAGACTTGTTTTTTAGCCCAGGATATGGCTTATCTTGCTGCATGTTCCATGTGAACTTGAAACGTATATGTATCCTGCTGTGGTTTTTTGGAATGTTCTATAAATGACCCCAATATTTTTGATGGCACCTTAGACTTGCATTTTAATGTTTAAATTATACCTGTTAGCTTATAAATTTCTTTGATCAGATTTTTGGAAATGATCCTATTTTTCAAAAACTAAAAGACTGAGTAGTAAGTTCTGACTTTCTACTTCATTAGTTATTTGAATTAATAAGTTAATAGTTATTTTAACTTTGTTTCTTACTACTTGATTATTTGCAGTAGGTCAAAATGTAAGACAACTATTAGCTTCATGTCTTTCCTTTCAGTTTTATCTTGTATAATACTTTGAAATCTTTCTGTTTCCTCTTGATTATCCAAGAATAAATTTTTAATTGGTAAATTTTCTTGGACTTGTCCTATTTAATTTTCTTCAGAACAGTGTGTGTGTGTGTGTGGGGGGGGGGCAAAATTTTGTTCTCTCACCCTAAGAACAGAAAAAGTATGTGGAAATGAAAAATCAAATCAGTATATTCTTCTTTGGAGCAGGTTTTTCCCATCTTTAAGAAAGCATTATTAGCCAGGGTTAAAATGGCCTTTTGAGTTTTCAGTATTTTTCTTTTAAACAAACTCAATGAAAGAAAATAGAAAGTCAAAAGAAAGCAAGTCTTTGGATCCTTTTCTTAACAGTTTTCCAGTATTATTCCTTTTACTTATATACTTATTATTTGTGATTAATCTCCAATTCATGTATATAAATTATAAATTTATGTAATGAGTGGGAAAATGGATTAGATAACCTGTTTAAGCTTCAGTGAATTGAGAATACTGCTTAAATTTGAGACTTGGAAAGGGCCTAAGAAGCCATCTGATCTAGAATCTCACCTTGCCCCAGAGCTCATTTTACTAGAATTTATTCTATGTCATAAACTGTTCTACCATGCTTTTGTGGGATTTGTTTTTCCATGTTGTTCCTTTTCCCATTACCACTAGCAATTAAAACTTGACTATAAAAAAGAGACTCGGGCTTCCCTGGTGGCACAGTGGTTGAGAGTCCGCCTGCCGATTCAGGGGACACGGGTTCGTGCCCCAGTCCGGGAAGATCCCATGCCGTGGAGCGGCTGGGCCTGTGAGCCATGGCCGCTGAGCCTGCGCGTCCGGAGCCTGTGCTCCGCAACGGGAGAGGCCACAACAGTGAGAGGCCCGTGTACCGCAAAAAAAAGAGAGACTCATTTGTAGGAATCAAAATGCATTATGTTGTTATAGTAGAAAGAGTATTGCTTTGTAGTCAGAAAAAGAGTATTGCTTTTTAGTCCAGACCCAGATTGGAATACCAGTAGTGCCATTATTTAGCTTAGTGTCTTTGGATGAATTATTTAATCTATCTCAGCCTCAGTTTCTTTATTTTAAAATAGGAATAAAAATACCTATTTTACCAGATTGTTATATGATGAGATGAGTTGGTAAGGCATTCAGTAAATCAGCTGGTAGGCATTTAGTAAATCAGTTATTAAAATTACATCAGTCATGATATTTTCTTTTTGTTTTCAAGAAACTTTGTACTTATAATGATATTCTCTAATATATTTTCAGAATTTTTCAAGTGATTCTTTCTGAATACTATTCATTTTACTATTTAGTTTCTTAATTTAAGAAAACATGAATAATGTATAGTATATTTTTTTAAATAGCTAGATGAGTCATTTATACTACTTTTGTTTTCCTACTAAGTAGCATATAATCTCCTGTCTCAATCTTTCTATGCCAAATGTTCACAGCACCTAAATAGAATTATGTAAGTTTAAAGCTGGAAGATCCACACCAACTGTCATTCTGTTTCCTCATTTAACAGATAAAACTAGGTAGTCTCACTGAGTTTGAATGTGAATCTGATGTACTTTTTCATGTACTTCCCTCTGAAAGCTTCTAAACAACTCACCAGTCTACAGCAACATGTTAATTTCTGGAAGCAGCTATTAAGTTCACATTATTTTTCCTCCACTGAACTAAATAGTTATTAAAAGGGTACAAGCAAGCAAAAGGCCAGGAAGCCACCTAAAGAACTAGTCACAGCTTCTACCAGTGGCCATCTGGTATATGATAAATATTCAGCCATTGTTAAAGAATGAGTGAATATTGAATCTATGATTATGTAAATGATAATCCCAGTGATTGTGCAAAATGAAAGTGTGATTTTCAGTATTTTTATATTTATTTAAAATAAATTTGATTAGAAAAGAATAATTAAGCTGTTAATATGACTTATAAAATGATTTTTCTTGATTTGGGTTTTCTAAAAAGTTGCCTCACCTTTTACCTTTTATGACTCATATGTTTCATTCTTTTTTTGTGAAGTTATTTGTTGGGTCCAGGAAATTCAGTCAGTTTCCAACTTTAGAATTATTGGCTCAACGTCAGGGTGCTTACTGACTCATAAATGGATCATATTTGCAATTTTATTTGTGTTTTATTTAGAATTGAAGAAAATTTTCCTATAGAAAGAGGTTGTAACTTATAATTGGTTTTCCTCAATTTGCGAAATTTGGGATGTATTGGAATGCCACTAGGATCAAGAGATAAATATGTAACTTTATTTGTATACATATACAAAAGAATGTGTATGTGTAAAACTCTATGAAATGCCATTAGAACTACACATAAGGCCCACATACATGATTGCTGAAGATATCCTGACAATAATTTCAATGGTAGGTCTGAGGAAGGAGAATCATTTTAATCAGTTTATTCATCTATTTTTTGTTTACATCTATTGAGCATCTGCTGTGTGTTTAGGGCATATTTTAAGAAGCTTATATCTCAGCTGGATCTTCAAAGATGGGGAGGATTTGAACATGTGGTATATTACATAATGTTTTACTTGTGTAAGTGTTTGCCTTACATTATGAATATGGCCTGTTTGTGAATCACACATTTAATTTTGTGTTCTTCAGATATTCGGGAGTGCTCACATAGGTTTGCTGGTCATTTGACCCTCATAGCTTTCTAAGCTACTATTACTACGTTCTGCTTAGTCAGAATACTACTTTTTTTTTAATGCTTAACAATAGTTTCTTGAGTTATAGAATTATAATTGCCAAGATTATCTTCATGTTTGTGGTCAGTACGTTCTCTTTCCAGTAAGCAAGTAGAGAATCCTACTTCACAAGCAAAACAAAGCTCCAGAAGTTTAGTAGTGAATATAGAAGCAGCCAAGGGCTATTGTTTTCCCTCCATCCCCCGACGTGTGCATGGATATACACACACTCACATGTATAGAAGAGTGATAGTATAGCTTTGTGCAGCAGTTCTCAACTTTTTGGTTTCAGAATCCTTTATATGCTTAAAAAATTATTGAGGACCCCAAAGAGCTTTCGTTTTGGGGGGTTGTATCTATCAGTATTTACCTTACTGGAAATTAATACAGAGAAATTTTTAAAAATATTTATTAATATAAATTTAAAATAGCAATAATAAACTTCATTATATTTTAACATAAATAACACATGTGTTAGAAAAAAATAACCTTTTTCCCTAAATAAAAGCCATTTAGTTAGAAAAGTGGAATTGTTTTACATTTTTGCAAATCTGTTTAATGACTGGCTCAATAGAAGGCAGTTGGATTCCCGTATCTGATTCTTCATTCAGTCTGTTGCATGTACTGTGTTGTTTTGTTTAAATTATAGGAGGAAAATATGTTCTTACACAGATATGTACTTTGAGGAGAGACGAGTATTTAATAGCCTTTTCAGTTAATTATGGTTGTTCTTCTTTGATAATTCACCAAGACTCAACAAGTACTAACTTCTTACAGGTTAAATGTAATATGAAACCAATAAGCCCTTCATATTCTGTTATACATTAAAATCCATTGGTTTTTCTTGCACTTTATATGGATCTTTTACCCATGCATGATTTTGTAATATTATGCATTGGCCATTTGGAAAGTATTGATCCACTGTGTTACGCAGATCTACAAAATGTTGATACAGTTTGGCATACAATTAAAAAAGGAATACATTCATTAATATCATCACTGATCACCAGAGTCTCCCAGAGTAGTTGTAGTGTGGTTCTGAGTTTTCTAAAATTCAATTTCTTTTCCTTGAAAACTCATATTTTATCATTGTCAACAAATTTGTCATTTTCAATCATTATCCTTGAAGTGAGAAGATCACTTTTTTCCCAGATCAGAATAACCACTTTGTCAGTTGTTTGTTCAAATAAAAGTGGTGTATTATAAAAACCAAACAAACAAAAAAACACCTGACTGTTTTAGCTTACAATTCAAATGATTGCACGTCATTTGTTGTTTTTCCTCAAAACAACTTTACTTCTTTATGTAGTGAAAGTGCTTTATACATACTTGAGTTTCATCACATAAAATATTGTGCTCAAGGGTTGGAGTTTCATAAAATTAATAATTTTTACTGTTTCGTCAAGGATATTCATAAGTGGAACTGTTTTTAAATTTTTTTTCTTTACTGTGAGTGCCCAGCAGTGACAAGTACAATGACCTCTAGCACAGTGTGCTGCCACTGCCTTGATTCATGTTACGGTTCCAGCAGTTTTACCTATAGTTGCTTTTGTACCATCAGTGCAAATGTCAAAACATTGAAAAGAGAAAAATCACATCTTAATCTTATTACTAAAATAGTTTTGAGGTTGTGGACTCTTTTGAAATGGGTTTTCCAGGGCTTACGAACCACACTTTGACAACTGCTTATGTAGTTCTACCTAGCTACGAGATCTAGAGCAAGTCATTACGTCAGCTTTATTTGGAAAGTGAGCTTATAATAGTACTGTATCACAGGATTTGTTGGAGGGTATAAGTTAATATATATAAAGCTCTTAGAACACTACCTGGCATAGAGTAAGCCTATGTGTTTGCAAATTATTATTTTGTATTATACAGATTTATGTATGTATTCCTTTAATTCTGGATATTTGGAAACTCCAGGTTCATCTCACTGCTTTCAAATCAGCTCATACTTAAACCAAACCAAATAGATGACACACTTTCGTTCTGAAGATGCTCAGAGACAGTTCTTTGTATATTTTGTTTACACTACTTCAGTTTGAAGAGTATACTTTGAATTCCTTCAATAGCAGTAAGGGAGGAGTAAATGCTTCCATCTATGTGCTATAAGTGGATTTTCTTATTTATCAGTTGATTAATGTGTGCTTTTGAGATGATTCCTTCTGCAATTTAAGTGGCCTTAAGAGGTATTTTCAGTGGTATTAAAGGGGTTGGTGAATTGTTTTGGCCTTCAGTGTTAAATGATAGCACAACTTGGCTAGTTCTGAAGTTAAACAACCGTTTGTATTGCTTTCTGTAGGCTTTTGCTTTCAGTTCATACGTTCTTCACGACTTGGATATATTTGAAAGTTGTTAGCTCTGTGACAGCCTCAGAGTTTTGATTCTTTCTTTCCCATGGCCTTCACCCAGAGCTTTGTACTAAGAGGCTAATTATCATCTTTGCCACACAGTGTGGGAGGAAAATGTTGAGTCTCTGAATATAGTCAAAATTAGTCTTTGCCTAATTTAAATTCATCATTTATCCAGAATACACAAGGTATTGTTTGCTTATCTTTTTTGAATATATTTGCCATAACTTCTGATTGAATATAAAATTAGCTTAACCATATTTTTGAGGCCAATAGGAGCCTTTATGCTATTGATCAATCACATCAAATGAAACCTCAAAATTTGCTGCTTGCCTTTTTTTTTTTTTTTTTTTTTTTTTTTTTTGCGGTACGCTGGTCTCTCACTGCTGCGGCCTCTCCCGCCATGGAGCACAGGCTCCGGACGTGCAGGCTCAGCGGCCGTGGCTCACGGGCCCAGCCACTCCGCGGCATGTGGAATCTTCCCGGACCAGGGCACGAACCCGTGTCCCCTGCATCGGCAGGCGGACCCCCAACCACTGCGCCACCAGGGAAGCCCCATTGCTTGCCTTTTTAAAAGGAAGTCATGTTGTATCATTAATATTCAAATTCTAAAGAAAGTAAAGCCAAATTATTTCTTTGAAAAATTTAAACATTTATTGAATTACATCTGTTTGCATAAAAGGGTAATAAGTACAGTTTTTTTCTGTCACTTTTGTAACCAGAAACAAACCTCTGTTCTTTTCTTATTCGAACTTTAAATGAACTCTTCTATAAAGCTCTATTATGTTTCCTTGTACTACCTCACTATTCTTCTACACATCATAACACAAAAGGAACTTTTTTTTTTCCTAACCAAGGGGACTTTGATGTAATTTGCTAGGACCCTACAAAAGGTCTGGAATAATTTTATATTTTGTTTTACCTCATGTTTATAATTTGGTTTCTGGAGTTCTATGAAACGCCTTTCACTCTAAGTTAGACTAGATGATAATCACTCTTCTCAGTCTGGCCAAAAGGTAATGCTCAGTACAGTGACACATTCAAAAGGAAAGTGGAGAGATTTCCAGGCATTTATATCTTAACTTTATTTTTACTGATGTATGTCCTTTCTTGTATTTTCTGCTGTTTGCTTTGATTGAAATTAAAGTTTCTTTTTAAACTCCAAGGACACATATGTATACCTAGGGTCTAAAAGTTTCCCATTCATATGCTTATACTATGCTGATTCTTCAAGGCTTGTGTACACCTAAGCTCTTAATCCTTTCCCCTGAGCCATCTCCAAAAGCAGGCTTCATATTTGGTAAAGCAAGAATTGTTTCTAAAGATTGTCCTTGGATTCAGTTGTAGAACAGGAAAAGAATTTGCAATTCTGGGAGTTCCCCTGGCTCCCCTGGCCAAAACAACTGAAGGTTTCTGGAGCCTGCATATGTCCCCCTCTAAACAGTGCAGAGACACTCTTTTAAAATCTGAACTAACAAAACAGAAATGGAGAACATTATAATAAATGTGCATGGTTTTTAGATTTACAAGTAATTTTATTTATTTTGATAAATAAAGAGCTACTCTTTCAGGCACATAAATAGTAGAATGAAGAAACTTTTCTAACAATAGGGTATTTCCACTCAACTTCATCAGTATGTATTAACATTGTGTCTTTAAATAGTAATCATCTTCCAATATTATAGTTGGAAAATTTACTTTTCAAAAAGTTACTAAATAAATGAATGATAATTTTCTATGTAAAGTAGAAGTCTAAATCACATTTTTAGAGGATTATAGGCTAAATCTGTGTTCCTCCTTCCCATTACATGCCTGTTTATAAAACAGTTGTAATCCTGGCTATGGATATCTTATGCATTCAGACTCTGTAGATTGCTGAATGTTTGGCAAAGATAATTATACGCTTTGGCTTGGGATTTGGAAACAGCAAACTTTTCCACTTTCCATTATGTAAATTAGCAGTGGAAATAGCTGTATATTTCTCTATGATGTTATCTTGCTAAATATAGGTAATGCGGATTCATTTCTATTAGAAGGAATAGTTTGCCACGAATTGATGGTTAAATTTTTGGCATAACAGATTTTATATTAATATTTTTCATTGTATGGAAGACCCAGTGTCTTTCAATAATTTATTTTTTCTTCTAAACGTCTATGGAATTATAACCTCTAGCAAAATTAATCAGACTTCTCTGCTGATTTGTTTTATAGGATATCTTCTTATTTTTTATTTATTTATTTATTGAAGTATAGTTGATTTATAATATTATATTAGTTTCAAGTATACAGCATAGTGATTCAGTATTTTTGCAGGTTATATTCCATTATAGGTTATTACAAGATGATGACTATAATTCCCTGTGGTATACAGTATATCCTGTTGCTTTTTTTTTTAGAGACCACTGTATTCTTGCCTAAGGAGAAAAGACTTTTTTTGTCCTGATATATGTTTCTTCTACATCTCTTGTTTCTTTGTGAGCCTGTCTTAATTCTTGGTACTGTTGAGATGTAGGCAATCAAACCCAAGCAAAAATTTAAAACTTGCCAGCTTAATTTTGATGATAGATAAAATAGACAGACAGAAATTACTTCATTATTTTCTTCTTGAATTAAGCAATCTAGTTTATAAATTATATCCTACATCCCGTTTAACAGATATTTGAGTACTATATTCAAATTAATTATTTAATTATCACATTTAAGGTATTCAACTGAGAGTATATTCTTCTTATCCATTTACAATAATTGAATCTGGTGAACCGTCAGCTAATGGCTTACAATGAAGTTGGAATATTGCTGAGGTACCACTTTGTTTCAAAGTGTTTTTAATTCCTACACTTTTGAAGTAATCTAATGTTCCTTGGTGGTTCTAGAAGACAATGGACAGGAAAGAGAAAAGAGGTGAATCTGAAACAGGCACAAATAGCACAGATTGTTTGCTGTGGCTTTGCAGTGCATTGTGTGATATGTTCTATGTTTTTACTTTCATTCAATTGCTAATCAAGAGTTTCCTCTGTGAAGATGTTTTTGCTATTCTTGGAACCACACAGAGTTTTCCCTTTAATAATAATACTGTTTGCTGTGGTCCCAGACATATGACCTTTAAAAAAAAAAAAAAAGGCAAATCATTCTCTTAGTGTGTGGTTAGGAGTGAGTTGGCCCATTCACATCAAGCCTAATTTGATGTTAGTACTAACCTTTGACAAAATCCATGGTTTAAAATTTAGACTAGAAAGAGACAATAAATCTTACTGTTTAAATCACCCAAAAGGGTAGCAGTACTGTTTGTAATGTTTCTCCAGTCTTCATTCCTAAATCTGTTATTCTGTGATGTAAAGCTTTGGTTGCTTTTCAGTTCTTTTAAATTTGTTTGCAGAAGGTGGAGCCCAGAAAATGTGCCCATCATTGAATGCTCTAAGTTTAGCTGAGGAAAGCAAGGCTGCTGTAATATTCATATTCTAAAAAAGTTGTATTTATCTGAGTTACAGGACTGGTTTACATAAATGAGAAACTAAGTTTTTCCATACACCAGGAAAAGTTTCAAAAGGATGGCTTTTGTGCTTGCCACTTCATACCCACCAAATATTACAAACTAATACTCATGTCTGCAGTGGGCCATTTGTGGGTGTACGTAATTGTGGTTCTCAAGTCATTCAAGCTCAAGACTTTTCCAGGTACAAATGAGAAACCCTTGGAAAATTTGTCTCCCTCTGCACTTCTGGAATGAAGTTTCGCTTTTAAGATTTACAATTTTTGTAATTTAATTTTTTTTTTTTTTGGCATAAAAAAAGGCATATCAGAGGCTCACTTTATTTCTGGAAGGAATTCTAATGCCTTTGAGGTGAAATGGCACTATTATAATCTTTATCATATGTAACTACATTTTTGGTTGTTGAACTGGGATTTAAAGATGTTAAAATCTTCAATAGCTTACTTTATTTTAGTTAACTTTTAAAAAGAACTGTACACTGATAAGTTTTTAATGTGACTCCATTGCTTACTTTGGCTACTAAACTGCCAAATGTGGTTTCAAAACTCAGGAGAAGATTTTAATCAGTCTTTTTTTTCATAAGGAAACCAGAAAAGATTTCAGTGAAGTCGTGTTTAACACCTAGTGTTAGTCTTATCTTTTACTCTGTAGCAAAACGGCTTGTCCTTAGGCCAACAAGAAAGAAATCCAGGCTTAACAAAATCCATTTTACCACTCTTTTTTCCATGTTGGACATTAAAAAAAACACGCAAACAAAAAAAACCAAACACCACTCCCAGGGATCTTTCTTATTTAGTTTTACAACTTTACAACTTATTTAGTGTGTAATTTTGCTGAACTTGTTCCAAAATATAAAATCTGAAGTAGTTGTTGCTGGTTTTAGAAACTCTTTTCCTTTCAAAGTATTTTTGAAGTTGAAAACTTTTAATAGTATTTCCTTTGGAAGACCTTTTTAACATTTTCTGTCTTTTGAGGCATCATTTCTAAAAAGTTGAAGTATCTCTTATAAAGCACCTTACTAACACTATGTTTTTCCTAGAGATTCACGAATTATCTACATTTTGTTTCCTGGGCAGGAGTACTCCCTACTTAAGAGTGACTCTCTTCAGTTAATCAAATGAGCATTCTCCACAATTAGTATAGATCACGTAATTGATATATTCCTGAGTAATATAAGTAACATTACTTATTTAATCCAAGCAATTAGACTGCCTTTGCTGTTTCAGCTTTTCTCTAAGTTAAGTACAGTGTTTTGGGTGGGTTGTAGATTGACAGGAGGATAACATATATACATACATGTGTGCTTTTTAGCTTAAGTTCTCAATTAAATTAACCAAAGATCCAGTATTTTATTAGAAGTAAGGTCAGGGCAAAAGCAGATGCAGCATATCTCAGCAAAGCTTCTCTTAGCCCACAGTAGGGATCAGCAGTTGCTAATAACAATATACATGCGAGACAGGGTCCCTGAATCAGGAAAAGTTCATTTATTGCTATGTCACTACCCTTTTAGATTCACTCTTCTGAAAAGAACTAACAATCTGGGAACTATTCCATTTTCATCACTATTCCAGAAGAACTTGAACTAACAATCTGTGGACTTGCTTTTAAGGGAATGTTTATAATGACCAGACTCCTGGTTCTTGAACCAAACTCTGCGTCAGCAAGGACATTTTCTCATCCAGAGGGAGAAAGCAGAGTTAATACACAGGTGTCCTCTGCCTCTTAACTTACAAGTGTTCTGGAAAGCCCATTTCCCCCTAAGTATTAAAGCTGAAATTTATAACTTTGAATCTTAGAATAACTTAGTAAGCTCTTGATTTTTTGCATCAGAGAGAAGGAACAGAAGTATGCTAATCTAAATTAGCCAAATTTATACAATACTTTGTTTGGATTTAGAATGATTTTCATACTCAGATTTGATGTGGTCACACATGCCTAGGGTACTTATGAAAAATAATGATTCATATTATGAAAACTTGACTCAGGAGGAACTGAGAAGCTGTCTGGTCTCTCTCTTCTTTGACAGGAAAAGAATCTTTCAAAACAATGCGAGGTGGCACCTTAAAAGAAAAAACTATTTCTCACAACACGTCTGACACCAAATGTGTGGGTTTTCCACAGTAAGCAATTCTTCACCAACACTAACTGGGTGTCCTACAATTTAATTCAGTTCTGATACTTACTACACAGAGTTAGCACACACCGTACAGGTTTCATACATGCTTACTCCTCAGCTTCCATTCCCTGCCCAATCACATATTTTCTTATACTATAGTCTTTTTACGCTAAAGTTCCACAAGATTGTCCCCCCACTTCAGACTATAATCGCAAGTTGTGGGTTCCCAGCTTACCCACACTTCTGTCTGTCCAACTTGGCTACAAATCTGGGGCTCCCACATCCCCTTTCTCATGTTCAATAGTTTGCCATAACAGCTCACAGAACTCAGGGTAACACTTTTGTTTACCAGTTTATTATAAAGGATTCTTTAAAGGATACAGGTGAACTACCAGATGAAGAGGCACATAGCATGAGATCTGGAAGGGTCCCGAGCACAGGAGCCTCTGTGCCCATGGAGTTTAGACTCCACCACCTTCCCAGCACATAGATGCTTTCACCCACCTGGAAGCTCTCCCAAACCCGTAGTTTAGGGATTTTCATGGAGGCTTCATTACATAGGCATGACTGATTATTAACTCAATCTCCAGCCCCTCCTCCCTCCCCAGAGGATGGAGGGTGAGGCTGAAAGTACCAAGCTTCTAATCATAGTTTGACCTTTCTGATGCCAGTCTCCATCCTGAAACTATCCAGTTAGCCCACCAACAGTTGCCTCATTAGAACAGAAGAACAAAAGATACTCCTATCACCCAGGAAATTCCAAGGAATTTAGGAGCTCTGTATAAGACACTTCTCTCACCCCCATCATTCAGGAAATTACAAGGTTTTAGGAGATCTGTGTCAAGGACAGATCTTATGTCAAAGACCATTTTCATAATTTCAATTCAGTCCTCTGTGTGAACTCCTAACATCTGTGCCTGACATATACTAGGTGCTCAGGAAACATTTGTTGAATGAGTGAATAAGTGAAGTACTTATATCTATTAAGAAATTTCATTAGGTCCTTAATTAGATGTACAGAGGTTAGAGATGTGAAGACAAATTCTTGGTCCTTGAAACATTTGTTGAGAAGAAACATTCATTCAGTATTCATCTACGGTACATTGAACTATGTTGGCCTCTGTGAAGATTCCAAGACTGAAGAAAATGAGGGTAAAATAGCTTTAGTAAAAGGCAGTATACTGGGGTAGGGGACAGAAGTTGGGGAGTTAAGTATTATCGTAGGTTTAGTAAAAGGCAGTATACTGGGGTAGGGGACAGAAGTTGGGGAGTTAAGTATTATCGTATAGGCAGTGTTGAAAGAATTCAAGTTGACTTTTGTGAACAAGGAGAGCTTAACAGAGTAGGTAGCGTTTAGCTGGGCCTTAAAAACTGAGTAGGATAAAGACAGGTAGAAGGAGGTCATTCCTTTTTGGAGGGGATTTGAGAAAGTACCTGACAGCAGGACAACACAAGGTCTGGTGAGGGAACTGGGAGAGGCCCAACTATCTCCACAGGCAAATACTGGGGAAAGAAGTGTTGGGCTGGAGTGGAGTCTGAGGCAGACTGTTTCAGCTTTCTTTGGAGGGTTATTTAAGGTTTCTAAGTGCTGCATTCATAAGATGGATTACAGCAGTGGAAGACTGGAGGCGAAAAGATCAGTTAGGAATCTGGGGCAGTTATACAGGGAAAGATTAAAGAACTTGAAAAGAACATAGAAAGGAAAAGATGGGGGTGTGGGGGGGAGTTGATTGTGAAAGAAGAAATGGCAACTAGACATGGCAACTGATTGAGTGCCCAAAGGAGATAGAACAAAGAAGAATCCTGACACTGCTTGTAAGGGGCCTGGTAACTGCCTGAGCAGGGCCATCTGTGGCCAGAAGACTGCAAATTATAGATTTTCTCAGACCTAATCTCAAAGGACTCTTCTGGGGAGAAAACTACTGCAGATGAGCTCCCTGCCAGGGACACAGCCCTTCAGGCCTGCCCTCTCCTGAGCCAAATCTCCGAGTCTGGGTCTGGGAGTCAGCGTAGTAGGAACAAGTAGCTGAGTGTGCCAGGCGGAGAACTAAACTCTGCAGGGTGTTCAGGAGGACCGGCAGCAGCAGCCGGGCAGGGCAGGAATGACTCCACTGCCCCAGAGCACCGTCCTCACGGGACAATAGATGCAAAGATGGAGCAGTCGCAAGCACTGAGCAGAAGGAGTTGGCAGCAAAGGGCATTTGTTGTTGCTCTTGTAGGTGTTTTAACTTTCTCTCCCTTCTCATTAAAAAAAAAAAAAAAGTAATATACTAATTTAAGACATTTTAGAAAACAAAAACAGGTTAAAAAAGAAAAAGTTTTCATCATCTATATAGAGTTGTTCATGTTTTTGGCATAATTTTTGTAAGTCTTTCTGTGGAGCAGGTTTTTGCAGCTGCAGGTAATGGTGTGTGCTATATAAAGCAACAGAGAGCTACTTTAACTGCTTGTTACTATTTGTCAACAAGTAGACAGGAGTCAGATCCTAAAAAGGCTCATGCATTGTTGGGGAGCTGTTGAGGAGTTTTAAGCAAGGGAGTGCCGTGATCAGATTTATGTTGGAGAATGGTTCCTTTGGCCATAGTGTAGACAGTGTAATAGAGGGCCCAAGGCTTGATGCCTGGGAGCCAATTCTGAGACCACTGCAGTAGTCCCCGTCATAAAGGGCTAACCAAGGCATTGGGAGTGGGGAGTAGCAAAGGAACTTGAGAGTTCTGTCAGGAGCAACTGACAGGACATGGTGACTGATGAGGTGTGGAGGTGGAAAAGCATGCTATACTTTACCCTTTCTGCTTTATCATATCCCCTCACTTTAAAATTGTCTCAATTAGGTGTCCCACAGGAACTTGAAGTTCAACATGTCCAAGACAGAAATTGTCACTATTCTTACCAAACTTACTCCCCATCCTAGGTTCCCTCTCTCAGCAACCATGTCCTCACCCACCTAGATGCCCAAGCTACAAATTTGGAAGTCATCCTAGACTCTTTATTTCTCTAATATCTACCTCTACATCTAGTCAGTCACCAAAACCTACCAGATCTTCCACTTAAATCTTTAAGATCGATTTCTTTACATCTTCATTGTCACTGTACTTGCCAAGTTCTAGTTTTTATTTTTTACTTAGAACAGGGATTGGCAAACTACAACCTACAGACTAAATCCATCCTGCCACTTGTTTCTGAAAGTGTTGACTGAAATAAAAACACAACATGAGAGCTATGAGTTTCAATTTTATTTGAGGACTTACTGAGGACTGTAGCCCGGGAGACAGCTTCTCAGATAGCTCTGAGGAACTGCTCCGAAGAGGTAAGGGGAGAGGTCGGCACATATGTGGTTTTGGCAAAGGGGTACATGCAATCAAACACACATCCCAGTAGAAGCTTGCTGCTAGTTATGAAGCACAGATATCTTAGTTAATGATTTTAGTGCTTTTCTAAGTATGGAAAGATGCAAGAAATTCGGTTCATAAAATATTCTCCTGAAAATATCTAACTATTTGAAGGCCTGTTTTGCCAGTTTTCCCAGAGCACAGAGTACCTCATTCCTGATCTCCACCCTGAATTCCTTTCAGGCTGTGTTGAAGGTCAGCGACTGCAGTGGCTAATGACTCAATCCTTGTAGAATGGGTGGCTAGCGACATTCTTTAGGTTGGCAAAAGTTTTAATAGAACACAGCCACACTCATTTGTTTACATTTTGTCTGTTGCTGCTTTTACACCACAAGGGCAGAGTTGAGTAGTTGTGATCAAGACCATGTGGCCTGTAAAGCCTAAAATATTTACTATCTGGTCCTCTACAGAAATATTGCTGGCCCCTGGCTTATAATGTGGTAATACAGCTGGCCTCCCTGCTTTCAGTCTTCCATCTGGCCTTTACCACGTTGAGGGAGTGACTTCCCTAAAACAGTTGTATTCATGTCAACCCCCGTTGCTCATATTTCTTTAATGGCTCCCAGCAGCCAACAGAATTCAATCTACAACTCCTTAGCATAGCAGGTGATGAGTTCTAGGACAGTTTCTCAAATCACAATTCTTCCTCAAAATGCCTTTGCCAATAAACCTATCTCAGTCAAGTCCTTTGTAATGGTTCACTTTAAAGGGATCATTTACATGAGAACAATCTCCATTAATGTGAATGTTATGAAGTTTAATCTTTCAAAGTCTCGTATAGAGATTCTTCGATGAATCTATGTTTTTGTGAGATGATATTTCTTAGAAAACCCCCATCCATTGGTTGTCAATTGTATATGTCAGTGAAAAGGAAGAGAGTAAATATTATTGCCAGACATTAGCTTTACTTGTTCAACAAAAAACTCTGAAGCTTGCTAAGATTTTTTTTTTTTAACATCTTTATTGGGGTACAATTGCTTTACAATGGTCTGCTAAGATTTTTAACACCTCTGCTATTTTCACTTACTTTGTGATTCTGAAAAGACCACTTCTACATATTATTAGGAAACTCAGAGAGCCTTTTATGGACTTCCAAATTCACCACAGTGGGAGAGTTAAAGATAGCTTTCTACGCAAGAGAAAATAGAATCAAAGTTTTGCTGCATAAATGAGAGAACATTCTTTTCAGCATCTCAATTCTAAATAAATCATATTGAGGCTTTTTTTTTTAAGTGCTAAGGCATTTTGTTTGCAAGTTTAGTCTCAGACTCCATTAATGACGTATTATAGAAGAGATTGGCAGTACCCAAAAATCATTCTTCTTTTTACCCTCTATCCCAATAAAACTTAATACTATGTAAATGTTTTGGAATATCTGCATGTAGTTGAAAGAATTCTAACAGAAGAGAAGAACCTTGTTTTCTAGATTGAAAATGAAAGGAGCTGATGGATTTTGATTTGGGAAAGGTCACAGATGCTTCAAAAGGGAAATTAGTTTCTTGTCTCTTTCTGAACATTAACAGAACTTTTTATAGTACTGGAAAATCAAAATGGAAATGTAGTTGTAGCCATTCAAGTACCTAATGTAGGTTTTTCTTCTTTTAAATAAAATTCACTGGAAAATTTTTGAGAAATATCAAACTTAATTACATGACTTAATTTAAATGCTAAACAAGGTACAGTAAAAATCTTTGCTCATTTTGATTTAAGATTTATTGAACACTTAGTAAGTGCAAGGTAGGTAGATGCTCGTTTACTGAATACTTTGTTGAAAATTTAATTGCATTTAATTTATCGTACTTATTTTCATTTCCCTTTTCAGGTAAATTTCAACCCTTTTAGAAGCTAATAAAAATTTCAATTAAGTACGTGAAGCTAGACTTTTCAAAAAAGTTTATAAGCAATTATTTCAGCGCATGGCATAGCCTGTCAATACAGTTTAGAGAGCATAGTCTATCCGAATAATTTAGAAGACATGATAATGTTACCTAAATTACTTTCCTTAATTCCTGAAATAAATTTTCACAAGTACTGAAATACAGGAGATTTCCTCAGAGATGAAAACGTAAGTAATTGGTTAGAGTGCTTCAGTAATTTAGATAGGCTGCTAACAAATACATAGTATCAGTTTATATTTACACAAATGAGCCCAATCATCACAGTGACCAAAAAGTCTTAATCACTTTAGACTGTGTGTAAGCGCTGAACAGGTAAAATCTCCAACACAAATGAAAATTAAATAAATGGCTACTAATAAGATACTATACTTCTGTCACAACCTTCGGGCTAAAGCACTTTGCTAACAGCATTTATAGAAGTCTGGGAGCTACTTGGAGGAAGGACAGAAGAGCCAAATGGAGTTTCAGGTTCTGGCTGCTGGTGATTCAAGAAGAAAAGCCCTGTTGGTGATTAAAGGCTTGCATTTTCAAATAGAAGGAAAACCTAAAATTATAAGTGATTTCAAATGAATTAGCATTCCTTTGAACTTCTAATAGAGCTTTTTGAACTCTATTTTAAGAGAAAATGACTTGGAATTATATGGGTCCTATTACCTGTCCTTCAGGGCAACAGACTAATGAACTTGCTAGCAAAGAAACTAGAGACTATGGTATTATGGCGTTGTCTCCAACCCCTTTATACTGAAAGGTGTTCATATGAAAGAACTAGGTTATTTCTGTCCTCTCTAGAATTCCTAAAGGCAGAACCAGAATTAATGAGTGAAGGTTACTAGGAAGCAGCTTTGGGTTCAACAATAAATAAAAACTTTGTAACAGGTAGACCAAGCCCCAAATGGGTCGGGGTTGCCATATCACAGAGCGGTACAATTTTCCAAATGGCAATTAATGGCCCTTTGCCATTTGTGCTGGGGTGGGGTGTGGGTGGGGAGGGAGTGGGCTTTTTATTTTTGAGTATAAGAAATGAACTTTAAGGCTCCTTTTGACACAAACAAGGAACCCCTGCTTTCCTCTGAGGGAGCAGTGCAAAACTTCTGAACCTTATTTCAGCATATCATCAAGAAGTTAATTGACTTATTAACTATATACTGAGCACTGTCATATGCAAAGTATTGACATAATATTGGCCCCCTTCCCTTAGAATTCACTTTTTAATTTTTTTAAAAAAATTTTTAAATGTGGTAAAACACAGAGAACATAAAATTTACCATCCTACCCCTTTTAAGTGTACACATCAGTAAAGTACATTCATGTTGTATAACCAATCTCCAGAACATTTTCATCTTGCAAAATTGAATGTCTACACCCATCAAACAGCTCCCCACTTTCCCTTCCTCCCAGGTTCCTGGCAGCCATGATTCTACTTTCTGTTTCTATGATTTTGACTACTGTAGATACCTCATATAAGTAGTAGTATCATACAGTAGTTGTCTTTTTGTGACTGGATTATTTCACTTAGCATAATGTCCTCAAGGTTTATCCATGTTATGTGTCAAGAGTTTCCTTCTTTTTTAAGACTGAATAATATTCCATTGTATTTATGTACCACATTTTGTTTATCGATTCGTCCATCAGCGGACACTTGGGTTGCTATTGCAAATAATGCTGTTAGGAACATGAGTGTGTAAATATCTCTTTGAGATCCTGCTTTCAGTTCTTTGGGTATATACCCACAAGTAGGATTGCTGGGTCATAAGGTAATTCTACTCTTAATTTTTTGAAGAACTGCCATACTATTTTCCATAGTGCTAAACCATTTTACATTCCCACCAACAGTACACAAGGGTTCTGATTTCTTTACATCCTTGCCAACACTTGTTATTTTCTGTTTGTCTGGTATTTTTGATAGTAGCCATTCTAAAGGGTGTGAGGAGTACTGATCATTTTGACTTCAGTGCCTTGTGCAGTTTCCTACACATAGCACCTACTTTGTAAAAATTCATGCTTGAGAAGTACTAAAACTTTATATTATATTTTCATAAAGTGTTCATTTTATAAAGTTGATCTCGGATAAAGATTATTAATGGAGTCAATATTCTGTGCTTTAGGATAAAATAAGGAAGAACATCTTAGTTCTTCTTACAATGGTAGCTCTATTAATATTAGTTTTCAGCACTGATGTTAACTTATATGTGTTATTCTCATAAATACCCATCAATATCCTAGCTTAAGGTCATAAAACATCCCTGGTTTTAGCAGTCTGCTTCACACTTTTATTCTAGCAATTTTTAAATAACACTTGTGAAAGACAAACATACTGATTTCTCCACAAGAAAACTATTCACTGTATCTAGGAATTAAGGTTTTTTTGAGTTTTTGTATAAAAGAGTCTTGTCAAGAAAAGAATCTGGTTTACTACATTTGGAGCTGTGGTGTTTAGTTTTTCTCTTCTCCTTTCTTCCCCTGCAGTGCCTACAGGCTGATATGAGATCACTGGTACTTTGAGCCAAGTTTATAGTTAGTGTGGTCATGTTTAAACTTTTGCTATCTTGAATAAATGCTTGGTAACCTTAGTATTAATGGTCTAACAATTAGCAGTTGTTGGCCTTTTGAAAAAGAGGTTTTATTGTTGTTGTCATATTTGAAAAAAAATGATTTGGGAATAAATAAGAGAGCTGAAAGTTTTCACTCCTAAATAATTATGGCAGAAGAATGTTTTCAATAGTATTTTGTTAGCAATGGGTGAAATCAACATTCTCAGAGACTTTTGTGTTTGCAGGTAGAAAATATATATCTTTCTCTGAACATGTTGGCATAATAAACAGGTACTTCGTAGCTATTTAACCTTGTATAGATAGTGTTGACATAGAGCAGGGCTCTGTTCTATGTTTAAAATGAGGAGCTTTCAATTAATTTATTGCTTCTTTGAGAGCAGTATAAGAAATGTGTAAGGTATAGTTATACTCTATTTATGAATCAAAACCAAGTACTATGAGGCTCAAACAAGTGGAACGTCTTCTAACCTCCCAGGGATAAATGTTTATTGAATAATAACCGAAGCAAGCCTACACAGTGAGCAGTTGGGAATATGTGGTAATAATGTACGTACTTAAATAGTGTTCCATCATGACCATTTCACAAATAACGTTTGGTTGAACACAAAAAGATTCTTCAGAAAGCTTCTTCAGGTTCTTTTTATTTTAACAGGACAAGACAAATGAGGGTATGCAAGTACAACTATCAGATTGAACACATGGGAGTAACCTTTTTTATTCAGACATTTTCCCTCACACTTGCTTTTATAGAAGAAACTTCTTTCTTGATTTAATGCAGTCTTGTTTTAGGTCTCCGAGGAATAAGCAAAGAAAGAAAAAGGCTATTTGTAAGAAATCCATAATATGAGCAGTTCAAACATAAATTTGGCTATCAGGAAGAAGCTTGGCTTGCAGGGAATTATTAACATCACCATCCCCTTCAGGCCAAAAGCTTACAGATTGTTCTTTTTGGATGCAGATTCTGTAGTTTTGTAGATGACTGCAATCTCCAACATTAACAATTTTTTTTTAAACAGATATCTCACATTCTCTTAAAAAAGCAAAAAGTGTCCTTTAATGAGCCAATTACATTACTTGCACACACCACCTAATATCAGTACTTATAGACACAATTGATTTGTTCTAATTGTCTTAGCTTTTTTCATGCTAGTATATTTATGCTTTAATTAAAGCTTTTGTAGAGTATATTTTCAAAAGCAAATAAAAAGTTTTCCTAATTAGAAGAAATATTATAAAGCATTTACTGTAAAACTTTAAGAGTTAGCTTTTTAACCTTTTCTCAAAACTATTTCCTGTATTTATATTTTGAGAGCTGTTATGCCACTTTCATACTTATCTTAAAGAAATTTAGTGTATATATATATATATATATATGTATGTATATATATATATGTTTCCTAGATTTTAGTCTGAATTTTTAATAGTTTGACTTTTCAACAATTTTTGTTTTTGTTGAAACAGAGCAGAATATTTGGGGTAAGAAATTTGTGAGGTTTTCTTATTGCTCTAGTTGTAAAAAGTAATTCCAGGAAGAGTTAGGGACTTGGATCATTCAAGGATATCATGTTCATTAGAAGAAAAGGAGATCATATTAAGTCAGTGGTAGTTTTAAGAGGTAGACATTGTTAAAGATAAGCATTTGAAGGAATATTTGGAGGCAGTAGAAACTGACTTTTTCTTAGTTGTCTTTTCATAGCCTTTCTGTATAATCAACCCCATTTTTTATAATTGCAAAAATCAAATATACATTAAGTTTTATTCCTGTAAATGATCTCCATATAGTAACACTTTGTGATGGACCAGGTGCTGCTAGCTGATGTAACTAGTCCAGGTTGAAAATATAGGTATGTTGATAAAGACCTATAAATGTGTAAAAGCCTATAAAGAGTAGTAATATTTTAGTGGCAAAGAGAAAAGTGTCAGTTGACAATGCATTTTCCAGTCCTTTCTTTCTGAGAAGGTATCAGATTAGAGACTTCGTAAGCTCTTACTTGATTTAAGTTTTGAGTAAGTTAATAGCTGGGTGATACACTGTTTTAAAGAATAAAGTCTAGGCGGCACCATTTATTACCAGTTTAAATTTCAGTATTCAGTTCATTCAACACAGCCTAATATATTAAGACTGTCCTTCATTTTTCACTACATTTACTCACTGACTGGTGTTCTACCACTATCCCAAAAAAGACAAAAACAAATGCCTATGTGTGGGCAGAATGCGCTCAGTCAGGATTTCACCTTATGGCTACCAGGGTTAAGAAATCGAGCAATACAAAGCCTATAAAATGGAACTCTTGACAGGAACTGCTGTTAGGTGACTTAAGGATCACACCCACAAAGGAACTGTTAGCAGCTTTTGGCATCCGGGAGGGTATATTGAGTGCCTGGTCCATGTGAATACCCAATTTGTTGACTTTGAAAAAAGGAGTCAAGATAATATTCAATATATTTGTACAAATAAGGTAACATTGCTAAAATACTAGAAGTCAGATTCAAAATAACCTTTGTGACCACCTAGAGGGGTGGGATAGGGAGGGTGGGAGGGAGACGCAAGAGGGAGGAGATATGGAGATATACGTACATGTATAGCTGATTCACTTTGTCATAAAGCAGAAACTAACCATTGTAAAGCAACTATACTCCAATAAAGATGTTTAAAAAAATAAACTTAATAAGTCAGAAAAAAAAAAAAGACTTAAAAAAGGAAAGCCCACTTAGGTCAGATGTATTAAAGTAGTGGAGCAAATCATGGACCAGAAATCAGTGACAGATCTACATCTCCTATTGGAAATTCATCTTGGGCCTCATTATGTTTTCTTCTGGATTTAATAAATGGTTATTAGAATTATGATTGCACTTTGCATAATTTCAGTATCAGTTGCACTTTAAAGGGATAGCAAGGACTTCTACAAAATTTAAAATTTCTACATATCAAAAGACATCATTAAAAAAAATGAATAGGTGACCACAGATTTGGAGAAATATTTACAACATGTATATTTGATAAAAACTTGTCTCTAGAATCTTACCATTCAAAAATAAGAAGTCAGTTTTTCAAATGAGGAAAGGACTTGAACAGACATTTTACAGGAAAACAAATGAGTGGCCAATAAGCACATAAAAAAATGTTCAACGTCATTTTCAAGGAAGCAAAATTAAACCACTGTGAGATAACACCCACTTGATTGACTAAAAAGAAAAAAAAGACGGAGAAAACATAATTTTAGCAAGGATGCAGCAAACCAGAACTGTTAAACACCAATCGCTGGTGAGAGTATAAAATATGATAAGCAATTTGAGAGTTTTTAATAAGGTTCAGCATACATGTACCATGTGTCCCATCATGCCCAGGTGTTTTATCAAAGAGATATGAAAGCATTTATCCACAAAAAGACTTGTACATGTGCATTCATAACAGCTATATTCATAATAACCAAAACTAGAAGCAACCCAAATTTACATTAACAGGATAGAGGTAAACAAACTGTTTGTATTCATGATGTAATACTACTCGGCAATAAAAAGAAGCAAACTACTGATACTTACTATAGTAGTTTCTATGAATCTCAGAAAACACTTTGTTCTCTGTGAAAGAAGCCTGACACCAAAGAGAACATACTGTGTGATTCCATTTGTATGAATTGTTAGAACATGCACATCTAGTCTATAGTGATAGAAAACAGAACAGTGGTTGTGGGCAGGGCATGGGGAGGTATCAGGGATGGCAGAGATTATGTGCAAAGGGGTACACGGGAACTTTCTCAGATGATGAAAACATTCTAGGAGCTTGGGTTACACAGGTGTAAACATCTGTCAAAACGTATTGAATTGTGTACACTTAAGATACAGTTCATTACACTGTGTCTAAATTATACCTCAAAGAAAAGAAATTTAATAAGATAGCAAGACCTGATTAGAATTCAGAGTAGCATAGCAACGTCACTAAAGTGATGGGAAGTAGACCTACCAGGAATGATAAAGTTACTAGAGTAAGGAAAGTTTGTCTAAGGAAGATACTACTATGTGTTCAAGCAATAAGAAGGCAACATATTCTAGAAGCAGAATCAGATGATTTCTTAAGATCCTTTCCTATTAGGATCCTTATTGTTGTAGGTATTTTTTCTGTCTCAGGGACTATACTGAGTCCTTTATGTTGATTTTCTTAATCTTCGTGAGACCTTTTCCAGAGAGTGTGAAAGTTTAAAAATGTTATTGTTCATTTAATTTTGACTTCTGAAACTGTAGTGTCAACATTTTATTGTTGGTAAAGTTAAAATGTAACAATAACAAGTATTTATTGGGCACATCTTTTTTTTTTTTAACATCTTTACTGGAGTATAATTGCTTTTCAATGGTGTATTAGTTTATGCTTTATAACAAAGTGAATCAGCTATACATGTACGTATATCCCCATATCTCCTCCCTCTTGCGTCTCCCACCCACGCCCCCTATCCCACCCCTCTAGGTGGACACAAAGCACCGAGCTGATCTCCCTGTGCTACCTGCATGTGATTTTAAAGCACACCACCATGGTGTGATGGATGTCATCCGATAAAGCTGAAGTGCTAGTCTAGACTCCAGGTTTTTGGGCTAGATTTTCAATTTTTATCTTTGGTTGTTTTGACTGTGTTTTATTTTAAATATGTTCAATGCAAGGCTCTCAATGGGGAGTCTTTTGTTTTGGTTTTTAATGTTGTTAATAGTAACAGTATCAATCTTTCTAGCTTAAAATTTCACATCAAATTTGTGAGTGGCTATTTTACATATATAACAGTATGTTTTAAACTGTTGTAATATAAACATTTGTATTTCCTCTTAACTTCAAATACTTTGATCCAACTCTTTGTGGGCACCATTTGGAATGATTAATAATGGTGAATTTCTTCAAAAGATATCATTGCTAACTTATGAGTACTGTTGGTATGTTATCAATATCTATTGCTGTGCGGAACTACCCCAAAACTTAGTGACTAAAACAAGAAATTGTAATTCTTCCAGTCAGGAATTTGGATAGGGTACAAAGGTGATGATTCATTCTGTCCTACTCTATCTGGGGCCTCAGCTGGCATTGCTTAATTGGCTAACTACTGCCTGGGACAGCCCATGCCATGGCTCAACTGGAGTCGTATGTCTGGGGCCCTGATTCTGCCTGTCAGACCAGTTCCTCAGTTCTTTTCTCCATGTATGACCTCTCCACACATGCTAGCTTGGTTTTTCTTACAACGTGAGGGTCTCAGGTTCCAAGAGGGCATATTCCAGAATACAAACCCTAATGTTCAAGTAATTATCAAGCCTCTCTTATCACATTTTCTGGTGTCTTATTGGCCTAAGTAAGTTTCACAGTCAAGGCCAGAGTCAGTGTGGGAAGGGACTACACAAGGATATGAATACTGGGAGTTGTGGTTTACTGGGAGTCACCAATGTAACAGTTTACTAGAAGAGCTTAGCACACTTCTGAGTTCATATCAGGTACTTGGTACTTATTGATTGTAAAATCAAGGACATTTTTTGCATATGCTTTTTCTGTTATTGTTTATATGAATTGTTTTATTTTGCTACATTAACCATTAATATATGAATAAGGTTAGAAAAATACAGGGACTTGAATAGGTGACTATTTTAAATGAATATCCTTGAATAGAGGTCCTTCTATTTGCATAATTTAGCAGCAGAGATAATACCAGATCCCAACTGCCATTATGCTGCCTTATATTACACCTCCATACAATATTTGCATCTCTGTAAGAATTTAGGTAACTAAAGTATCATTCTCATTATTTTCCAGGAGGATGTTCAGTGTCATGCTGTTTGAAGGCTAAATATCGTAATGATTTAATATAGGGTCTTCCAATATTATTATATAATACCTTGTAATAGCCTATGCATCTTGGTATGAAGGTTTAATAATCCATCTTAGGGAAATGTTTTATGTGCAGAGCACAGAGTACAAGACATCAAATAGGTTTGGTGTATAATTTCAAATTCTTGGAGGCATATAACAGAAACCCTTTCGGTTAATTTAAGCCACAAATGAACATATCAGAAAGGTATCAGCACACTGATGAAACTGACATGAAGGCTGCAGAGCCAGGCTGAGGCAGGATGCAAGGCACAACCTAGGTTCCCCCAGCAGGCTGTTCCTTCTGGTAGCATTACTACTATGTATTTGCCACCACAGGTACAGTGCAGTCCCATAGGATATTCACCACTATGTTACTGGGCTCTATGCCACTATGGCCAGCTCAAATAGTCTTTTTGAAACTTTTTATTATAAAAAGTATGGGCACACCAGGAAGTAAGAGATAATAGTACAGAAAAAAAAACCCCCATGTATCTGTCACCTGGATTTAACAATTATTAGTAGTTTGCCTTATTTGCTTTAAAAATCTTTAGCAAAGAAATAAATTACAGAAGTCATGATGTTTTACCTTAAAAAAAGAACTTAGGTAACCATAATACCACTCTTGTATCTAATAAAGTTAATAATAATTTTCTAATAGTCATCTAATCCCTGGTCCACATTCAGATTTTCCCAGTCGTCCCCCAGATGTCTTTCACAGCTCTTCTATACACATCAGGAATCAGTCAAGGTTCATATGTTGAATTTTACTGTTAGTGTCTTTAGTGTCCCCCACACTCTTTTTTTTTCTCATACTATTCACTGTTGAAGAGACCTGGGGCAGGTCTTATAGATTCACCTTCTAGATTTGCCAGATTTCTTTTATTATATGGTATCGTGTAACTTGTTCCTCTATCCTTTGTATTTTCTGCTAACTGAAAGTTAGATCTAAAAGTATGGTTCAAACTAAATACTCTTGGGTTGGGTGATATCATGAATTTCCTAAACTGTCACATCAGGGGGGCATATGATATCTGGTTATCTCTTGCTTAACTCAAGACTGATGAAATAATTTCAGGTATTTATAGCCAGTCTACTCTGTTGTAAAGTTATGTTTTTCCTAGTATATATTCTATGAGGTTATACTTTGGTATCACATGAGTATCTAGTATTCCATAAAACATTTATGTAAAGGTTTTCACATCCATTGGTGATTCTTGTCCTGAATCAGTTACTTCAGTAAAAGTTGCAAAATAATGATTTTCTTTTTCTATCATTCCTTCTATATTTATTAGCTGGCATTCTTTTATAAAGAAGAGCTTTCACTCATTAGCTGAGGCCTTTGTTTACTTTGAGATATTGTTACCATTGAAAAGGCAGGCTAAATCCTTATTTCTTTCTTTTCATTACCAAATTTTCTAGCAACAAGTATAATAGTCACTTCTAAAGATGGCAGATGAGTTTTTTGTTTGTTTGTCTTGGCTTTCTTTTTTTGAGTGTTATTTATGACTCATGGATTTTTATAAATTGATGAATCTGTCCAGTTATCTTCTTGGAATATTAATCTTACAATAATAATATATCTAGAATCATTTTCTAAAAAGCTCCACTTACTTCGAAGTCTTCCAGATACAGTACATCTGTCATGTATTGTGACTGTAAGAAAATCAATCTGGATTTAAAATATTTGGAACTAAAAACAAGTCATTATAACCAAAGCATGTTAGAAAGGCTTAGTTAAAATAATCACAAACATACATAACAAAGACTTCAAAATTTTCTGGAACTTGAGACCACTGTCTGTCAGGAAGCTTTCTTAGTTAGAGCCTCAGTTTTTTCATCCATGGAACAGATGATAAGCCCATGCCCTGCCCACTCTCTGAGACTTCAGTAAGATTATGTGTGTACACAAACTTTGCTGGTATAATTTGAATATGTGATTCAGAGACCAAGGCCAGTGATTTTTATCTCCAAGTTATCACGTTAACCTTTAGAACCCCCCAGAATTATAATTCCCAGTTAGCAAATGACAAGAGGAAATTATTCACTGGTTGATTCTTATTATATGGTCCAAAGTAGGAAAAAAATACCAGAGAAAAATTACTAGGCTATGAGTATCATATTGATAGCTTATGTTTACTTAAGGCTTACAATGTGCTGAAGCAGTAAAAAGCACTTTACAATTATCTCATTTGTTCTTTACAGCATCCTTATAAAGTAAGTACTATTATTATTCTCATTTCCAGATGAGGAAATTGAGGCTTAGAAAACTTAAGTTACCTACCCCAGGTCATACAGCTAGAGTGTGACTGACCTAGAATTTAAATCCCAGCAGCCTGACTCTAGAGCCTACACTTTTGTTGTTTTTTGGTTTTTTTTTTCGGTACGCGGGCCTCTCACTGTTGTGGCCTCTCCCGTTGCGGAGCACAGGCTCTGGACGCGCAGGCTCAGCGGCCATGGCTCATGGGCACAGCCGCTCTGCAGCATGTGGGATCTTCCCGGACCGGGGCACGAACCCGTGTCCCCTGCATCGGCAGGCAGACTCTCAACCACTGCGCCACCAGGGAAGCCCTAGAGCCTACACTTTTGATAGGAATGGAGTTCAATCTGTAGATCAATATGAAGAGTATTGCTATTTTAATATTAAGCCTTCGGATACATGAATATTGAAAGTTTTCCCAATTATTTATGTCTTCTTTAATTTCTTTGAACAATGTTCTCTAGTTTTCACTATACAAGCCTTGTACTTCTTTTGTTAAATTTATTCCTTAGTAATCTATTTTTGATGCTACTATAAATGGAATTTTTTCCTTATTTTCATTTTTCAATAGTTCATTGCTAATATATAGAAATATAATAGATTTTTGTATATTGATTGTATCCTGCAATCCTGCAGAGCTTGTTTATTAGTTCTAATATTATTTTTATGGATTCCTTATGATTTTCTACATGAAATCATGTCACCTACAATTTGGCTGTCTTTTATTTCTTTTTCTTTCTTAATTGTAATGGCTAAATCTCCAATACAATATTGAATACAAGTGGCAAGAGCAAATAATATAGTCTTGTTCCTGATCTTAGGGGAAGACATTCAGCCTTTAACCTTTAGGTATGATGTTAGCTGTGAGTTTTATGTAGACACTATCAGGTTGAAGATGTTCCCTTATATTTCTAGTTAAGTGTTTTTATCATGAAAGCGTTTTGGATTTTTAAATGCCTTTTCTGCATTTATTAAGATTAAAATATGGGTTTTGTCCTTTATTCCATTGATATGGCATATTAAATTAATTGGGTTTTAGATGTTAAACCAACCTTGCGTTCCTGGGATAAATCTCACTTAATGATGGTTATAATTCTTTTTATCTGTTACTGGGTTCAGTTTGCTAGTATTTTGTTGAGGATTTTTTTTTTTTTTTTTTTTTTTTGTGGTATGCGGACCTCTCACTGTTGTGGCCTCTCCCGTTGCTCCGGACGCGCAGGCTCAGCGGCCATGGCTCATGGGCCCAGCCGCTCTGCGGCATGTGGGATCCTCCCGGACCGGGGCATGAACCCGTGTCCCCTGCATCGGCAGGCGGACTCTCAACCACTGTGCCACCAGGGAAGCCCCTTGTTGAGGATTTTAGGTACAGATTTTAGAATCTGTATCCACAAAAAGTTTTGATCTGAAATTTTCTTGTGATAGCTTTGTCTAGTGTTGGTATCGAGGTAATACTGGTCTCACAGAATGAGTTAGGAAATGTTCCTACCTCTTCTATTTTCAGGAAATGTTTATAAAGAGTTGGTATTAATTCTTCTTTAAATATTTATAAGAATTCACCAATGAAACCATCCTGAGTTTTACTTTGTGGGAAAATTTTCAATTACTAATTCAGTCTCTTTACTTGTTATAGGTCGTTTCAGATTTTCTATTTATTCTTGTTTTGGTTTCAGTATTTTTTTGTCTTTCTAGGAATTTGTCCATCTCATCTAGGTTATCTAATTTGTTGACGTACAATTGTTCATAGCATTCCCTTATAATCCTTTTTAATTCTGTAAAGTCAGTAGTGATATCCCCTTTTTCATTTCTGATTTCAATAATTTGAGGTTTTTCTCTTTTTTCCCTTGGTCAGTCTAGCTAATGGTTTGTCAATTTTGTTGATCTTTTCAGGAACCAAATTTTGGGTTAGATGATTTTCTCTATTTTTTTATCCTCTATTTCATTAAGTTCTGCTCTGGTCTTTATCATTTCCTTCCTTCTGCTTGATTTAGTTTTAGTTTGCTTTTCTTTTTCCAGTTCTATATTATTGATTTGACATCTTTTTTAATATGGTCATTTACAACTGTAAATTTCCCTCCAAATGTTGTTTTAGCTGCATCCCACCAGTTTAGGTATGTTGTATTTTCATTTCCATTAATCTCAAAGTACTTTAATTTCCCTGGGACTTATTTGATTCATTGGTTGTTTAGGAGTGTGTTGTTTAATTTCCATATATTTGTGAATTTCCCAAATTTCTCTCCGTTATTGATTTCTAATTTCATTCCATGAGTTTGGAGAACATACTTTGTATGATTTCACTTCTTTAACTTAACTACATTGAGGCTTGTTTCATGGCCTAGCATATGGTCTATCCTGAGAATGTTTTATGTACACTTGAGAAAAATGTGTATTCTGCTCTTGTTGGGTGAAGTGTTCTATAGATGAGAGCCCATACTTTCGATCACTCACTACAAGACATGAGAAGGATTGTAGGAAAAATCTATGATACTTTTGCTTTGACATTTCTACTGAAGTACTTTATAAATATTTCACAAACCTAAGGATTATGGATAAATAGAATTTAGTAGCTTCTAGCAAAGAAGGGAAACACTTTGGGTTAGTCTGAAGAATGGAAGAAAAAGAGAATCAACATTTGTTGAAAATTACCAGCAATACTATGGGCATTACTCCTTTTTACATATGAGGAAGCAGCCTTGGGGATTTTATATAAACTTTTCTAATGTCACACAGCTCATGAGTTTTTGAGTCAGGATTTGAACCCACGTATTTCTGACTGCAAAGCTTCTGAACTTATCATATAGAACTTACAGATGGGAATACATGTGAAACTTGCTTTTGGTATTATTACTGTTGTTGTTGTAAATAGATATAAAGTTTCAAGAGATAGTCAGTGTGAATTTGCACTTTAACAAGAATAACTTTCTATTTTATTAGCACACTTTTCATGTGGATGCTGACAGGAGATGAAATCTCCTATTAAAGCAGTCAGTGATTTATCATTAACTTATTCCTAACAGCTGGGAGAGCAGAGCTAATCAGAATCTGAAACATGTGGTAAGATCACAGAGTCCAAGTTTATAGACTAAATCAGGGGTCCTGATTTTTTTTATCAAGAAAGCGTTGTTAGGCATTAGGACAGACCTCCAGTGTGAATTATAAAGAATTACCCTGATTATCAAATCAGTGGGACAGGAGAAAGTAATCTCCGCCATAATATTCCAACACTTTTTAAGTAGACTTGATGTGTGAAGTGTGAACCATACTCCACTGAATGACAGTGATCCCACGCGAAGATTCCTATAGCATAGTGAGAGTAGGAGGTTATTTTTAATGCAGAACATTAGGACTTAACCTCTAACCCTAACCTCCTCTCACCCAGAGCTAAGGAAGCTCCTCAAAGGGAGAGGAGGAGGAAAGTACTTTAGGAGATGCCTCCAGAACCTATTTGTTATGGTTCTTTGTTCTGTTTTAGACATTCACTTCTATGTCACATGCCAGATTTGTGTCCTTTTGAACCAGTTATAGTGCCAGTTCTGAATGCACATCATAAAACCAGAGGGCAGTAACATCCGTAAAGCTAATGGTAATGTTGAAAATTCATCAAGAAATTACCAAGACTCTAGAAGACTACTCTCCCCACCCCAAGTTTATTACGCTCTTTTAAACCACATATTAGAAAAGTCATTCTGAAAACTCTCCATGTTAACTGCAACAGTGAAGGAGCATTAAGCATGTAGAGAGGGACACCTGTGTTCCTCTGGCCCCTAGAAAATTGTTTATTGAGGACCTTGCTTGAGAGCAAAATTATGTGTACATACTTATCCACCATTTCCCAGTTGCCTCTGAAATTTTTAGATCCCAACTATAGATACTGAAGTTTGATCAAATGTAAACTAACTCATTCTGTTCAGCAGCTGGCCTAGGTTTATTTTCAAAGCTAAGCTAATATTAACAAAATTTGATTTGCATACGTGACATTTCTTTGAGCCATTTGTTCTCAAAGTGTGGTCTTCAGACTAGTAGCATCAGCTTCCCCAGGGATTTGTTGTAAACGGAAATCTCAGACCACACCTCAAACTTGTGGAAGCAGGAAGCTGGGGAGTAGAGACCAGCATCTCTTTTTTAACAAAGCCCTCAGGTGATTCTGATGTATGCTAACATTTTAGAACCACTATATTCCATTGAAAATACTTTCCACCTGCCCCCAGTGTTATCTTAAGTGGTGTTTAAGCTCCTATGTCCAGTCAGACTCTTTTGGTGTTGAGGTTGAAAAATGTATGAACTATGTCATTTTTATTCTCCCAGGTTTATAGTTGTAGTTTTAGTTATAGTACACTATCTTCCAGGTAAGCTGAAATGTTACCTCATTTGCTTTGCTGTTTCTTGCCTCATTATCTCTGCATATATCATTCCCTCTATCCAATTCCCCACAACATTCCTTCTGTCCAGTCTTCACTTGTGAAAATAAAACCCCTTTAGAGTTTGACGTGAGGTCTAAATGAGATAGTATATATGGATGTACTTATTAGCATAGCACTTGGAACATATTTGGAATAGACAAAAAGATAAAAGTAACTGTGCATTCTGATCATATTACTTTATTGATTATAATTTTTTAATCAGTTTACTCCATAAGAGAAAATTTTAGTTTATTGACAAAATGAAGGACAAATACTGAATCTTGCCACACATCTCATATTAGTTTAACGAAAAGCAGTAGGGGTACATGAAGGCCAAATGTGCACCTTATTCTATAAAATGGTGGCTTTTATTCATGAATCATGAATCAAGCCTAAATTAAGAACTCATGTAAATATAAATAAAGCATCTTTTCCATTTAGACCGAGCTAGTTTGGATTTCACATTAGCTAAATTAAAAATATGTTTTTATTAGGTGCAAGTAGTTTCCAAAGTGCTTTTCCTGGCTCACATCTTGTCCTTATTTTCTTGAGGGGTTGCTCTAGCACAGTTCAAGCAAATTTTTTGGTCCTGTTTGTCTGCCACGTGGTAACAGAGTAGGAAACCTACAGAGAGGTTAAGTCTATATAGACTTGCAGAAAAGAAAAACTGGCCTTTTCTGCAGCAGTAGCCTGGGAATGAGTCGGCCCTTGCATCCAGCCACTAATGCTCTGAGGATGCCACTTGTTTTCAGCTAAATACCAGCTAGGGTTTTGGAAGTAGAGAATCTGCAGATTAATTTAGAGCACACAACGTAAGTGAGAGTTTTTACAAAAGTCAGGAAGCCCAAATTGATAGCCCCTGCTGTGGCTCAGTGCCTATTGTATCCATAATACTTGCATGCTGTACTGTGTATGTTATGTAGCTAGAGAGGAAAAAAAACTAGTGAGGGTTTTTTCTCTAAATTTAGAGCTTTACTGTTTACTGTTAAAAACATTACAAAATCTTTCCTCTTCTCCCCTTATTGTCTTGTCTCCTTGCTTTTCCCCCCATTCCCTGCCCCCATGGCTCTTAGGATAGGAAAGAAGCTTTAAAAAAATGTAAAGGTCTATGTTCATTCTCCAAAACACCCTCTTAGTGGCATAGTGGCTGTGGAACAAAAGCATATCAGTGTAGGTCCCAAAGTTTTTAGTTTTGAGAGGTGAGATCAAATTTGAGCAAAAATTTTTTGACTAATTTGGGTTTGTAATTTTATCAAATTCGTACATTAAGTTTATTTATCCATAGTGACGGAAAATAAAATTGCAGTGGAAATTTTAAGAAACCTTTTCTTAAAGTCTCAATACTGCCATTGTGATAGTAAACTTAATACTTAGTACAAATTGTAATATGCCCTATGATAGAATTTGTCTTGCAGATAGGAAAATCTAAACATTGTGTAAGCATTCAAATATGCCACACTCTCTCTTCTCTTCTTTTTTTTTTTTTTTTTTTTTTTTGCGGTACACGGGCCTCTCACTGTTGTGGCCTCTCCCGTTGCGGAGCACGGGCTCCGGATGCGCAGGCTCAGCGGCCATGGCTCACGGGCCCAGCCGCTCTGCGGCATGCGGGATCCTCCCGGACCGGGGCACGAACCCGTGTCCCCTGCATCGTCAGGCGGACTCTAAACCACTGCGCCACCAGGGAAGCCCTCTCTTCTCTTCTTGACTAACATACTCTATTAATAAGCTCTAAGACATTTGAGATTATTCAGTGAGACTGTTGTGGAAATCAAAAAGTTCTAACAAATGGATTCTTAAATTGGTAAAAATGATGCATTAAGTGTGCTGGACATCAGAGAAGTTTCAGTTGATTCAATTTAAATTCTTAGTTGTAATTTTTAATTTTCTTTTATTTTAAAGAAGGTCAGGGAAGGAACATTAGATCATAATACTTACCAAAGATATTCAGGGAAAATTATTAGAAATATTCTCCCTGAAAAAGAAACTTTTCTTTTTCTAAACAAATAGGTTTATCTTTAGAATCAGCATTGAGAGTTTATAAAATCATTAAGTCACATGGTATTATACTCTACAGAGCTAATCATTGTTTTCATTCGGTAAATTTACCTTCAAATCTTTCTCTGTTTTTGTTTTTGTGTGTTGATATGCACATACAAACACATGGTTTTATATAAATTGAATGACACTTTGTCTTCATTATGTAATCTATATTATATAGTGTAATTATTTTAAATAGACATTTCCCATTTTTAATGGTGTTATAATAAACAGCCAGCACCTTCTCTTTTTTTTTTGCACTTGTCCAGGTGCTTGAACACTTTGCAGTCCTTAGGATGAATGTCTGGAATTGCTGAGCTCAGGGTACCTACATTTAGTATTGATACATGTTGTCAGTGATTAAGAGAAAGGAATTATTTTTTAGTGTTAAATGTACTTTTTTCACCTACCAGAATGAAGAAAAATTGCTGCGCTAGGCAAATTAGAAGAAAAATTAGTGCCACCAGCAATTTAGTTCAATTTGACATGTTTACTGAATGCTGAATACTGCTTATGTGTCAGATTCTGTGCTAGTTATTAGGGTTGTAAAAGTGAAGTGACTTGGACTTCCGTGGTGGTGCAGTGATTAAGAATCCTCCTGCCAATGCAGGGGACACAGGTTTGAGACCTGGTCTGGGAAGATCTCACATGCCCCAGAGCAACTAAGCCCATGCACCACGACTACTGAGCCTGCGCTCTAGAGCCTGCAAGCCACAACTACTGAGCCCGCGTGCCACAACTACTGAAGCCCACATGCCTAGAGCCCTTGTGCTCCGCAACAAGAGAAGCCACCGCAATGAGAAGCCCGCGCACTGCAACAAAGCGTAGCCCCTGCTCACCGCAACTAAAGCCCACATGCAGCAACGAAGACCCAATGCAGCCAAAAATTAATTTATTTATTTATTAAAAAAAAATGAAGTGACTCAGTTTTATTGGACTAATGGAGATTACAAAGAAGTAACAGGCAGTTAAAATACGATATGGTAAGTGTGACAGTAGGGATAAATATAGGGAGCTTGTGTACCAGTATCAGGAATTCAGAAGTCTTTGTGGAGAAAGTGACATGAAAGCTGAGATCTGAGGATAAATGTATGTGGAGGAAGGATGTAAGAGGGACGAGTATTTTAGGCCATGAGGAGTAGGTGTCAAAGATTATGACACGTTCTACGAACTAATAGGATTTTAGAATATGTGGAATGTACAACGGGAGTGAGGCACCAGAACTAGAGCTTAATAATAAAACAGATCTGAAATCATGAAAAACCTTGTAGTAGAGTTAATGGATATGGACTTTGAGGATCAAAGGGTGCTGTGTAGCAAGGAAGCAATGAGATCAAATTTGAACTTTAAAAAAATTATCCTGGGGCTTCCCTGATGGCACAGTGGTTGGGAGTCCGCCTGCCGACGCGGGGGACACGGGTTCGTGCCCCGGTCTGGGAGGATCCCACATGCCGCGGAGCGGATGGGCCCGTGGGCCATGGCCGCTGAGCCTGCGCGTCCGGAGCCTGTGCTCCGCAACGGGAGGGGCCACAGCAGTGAGAGGCTCGCGTACGCAAAAAAAAAAAAAAAAAATTATCCTGGCTCTAGTTCGGGGAGTGATTTGAAGTCAAGCAAACCACAGCCCCAGGGTCAAAAGGATATGGTGAGCTTGATTTAGGAAGGCATCTGTACCAGAAGAGTACAAGCTTGCCAATTATACAAGGCAGTAAGGAAGGGCAATTTTCAAAGTCAGGTAAGCAAAAGCATCATTTATCTAATGGCTCTTCTCTCCTGAAAAAACACACAGAGTACTTCCCGGAAGACTTGGGAACTCCCACCCACACAGTGAGGAGAGTCTGAAATTTGAGTTAGAAAAACAAGGTACATTAGTAATATCATCATCATCGTGGTCAGTATCATCACCACCACCATCATCTTGTAGTTATTATCAGAAAGGCTACACTTAGGTATACTTGATTATAGACCTAAAACAGAGTGACTCATTCTTGAGTGTAATAGAAGCTCATAATATACTTTTTGTCTTCATCATAAATGGTTCAGGAGGCATGTGAAGTGGGCTTGTAGATGAAGGAGGGACCTCAACATCTCTGCATGCATTGTCTAAGAAAGGCAGGGACAGTAGTCCCTAAACTTAAAATGTGAAAAGTTTCAGTGATTTAAGAGGAACATCTACATGCAACTCTGTTTGTAAAACACTGTATAAAACTTAATGGTTCTCTAGAAGCCAATTTATATAATTCTGATCCATACTGATAAAAGTCTAGATGAATGCCAGAAAAACTTTTGCCTCAATTTCTTTTCCTTATATAATCCATACCATGTACTGTACTTAAAATCATTTGTTTATGTTTTCATTCTTTTACATAATGTTGAAATCATTTTGTCAGGAAAGCAAACTTAACAAGGCAAGAATACTGTGGGAAGTAGTAAATCTTTAATAAATAATTTACATAATGCTTTTCTGTCACTGAGTAACTACGACCTTCACAAAAACGACCTCCTTTTTAGGTAGACATTATTTTATCTGAAGTCGTTTTCTTAGTGATTTTTATCCTATGTGCTACATTTGAGATGTCTTTCTTCTCACAAAATTTCTCCTCTTTCCTAGCTCCCACACCTCCCTCTGGTGGTTTCCAGGATTAGTATTCTGATACCATTTCTCCCTTAATTTATGCCTATTTTTATTTAGCATATACTACAGAGCATACTCACAGTGTCAGATACTGGGATAAATGTAGCTCACTAAATATTCTTTAGTGACTTTAGTTTTTTTGTAAAAATGATGCCTGCTCATAAAAAATAAAGGCAGTATATCAGAGAGAGAAGAAAATAGGAAACCCAAAATGACAACTCAACTAAAAACATCCAGAAATAACTATCATTAACAGTAAGTAAACATTATTCCAACCATCTCTTGAACTCAGGACCAGAGAGAAGTACTGGGGTAAGAGAGATGGTGGTGAACAATGAATTCATTTAAATAGAAAACTAAGACAGTACAACTGAAAATTTTGTGCATAGATGCTGTGGACATTGACAATTTAAAAACACTAATATAACCCAAATGAAGGAAGGAAAAGGTGGAAAAAATGTTAAGTATACTAATTTCCTCAACCTTTAGGGCAGTTTAATCAGTATAAACTAAAATTAAATCATGTAGTTTAAAAAAGTGACTCCATTCTCTTAATATTTTCATAACATTTTTTCATAAAATGGAGAAATTTCTTAGGAAACCTCTTGAGACAAAAACATTTATATAAAAATTAGAAATTTCTTGGTCTACTTCCATTTAGTATTTTTGTGTTAAATTCAAGTAAAATAAAATATAATATTCTCTTTTAATAAAATTATCTAACCTTGCTTTTCTCTCTTCTTGGATCACTAAGAGATGTGAGGACACAGGGCAAACTGCTGCCCCCCAAGATTGGAGGGACAGACAGGTGAATACAGGGAATTTAGTTTATCTGAGAACGAGGAGAAATTGCATGGGAACCAGTGCTGGGATAGGAAACCTGAACTGTAAATAACAAGTTGCTGGAGGTACAGTGTGGCTAAGTTTGAGAGTTAAAAACTCCAGGGACACCTGGTCATGGAGTGGGGGGGGGGGACAATATTGTGAGATTTACCTCTGAGAGCTTAACTAGGATCTCACAGAAATAAATCCCCTACTACTTCCTTCAGGGGGAGAGGAAAAGGAACCATTTTGACTTATGCCAGAGCACTCTGTTCTTTTTGTTTTCCTTCAGGGAAAACCAATTACCCAGAGCTCAACCTGCTGTGGGTTATCAGAGCTTAATGGACCTGGGAGAAGGGAAATAACCAACTTCAGCTGGCTCTAACCCTCCATGTTGGAGAATTGAAACACCCAACTGCAGCCCATTCTAACCATCCTGCCCCCACCTAAGGGAGGAGAAAAACCTGAGAAACATGTGTGAAGTTCACAGTCCAGAGGAGTAGTGTCACTAAAAGACTTGAGGCCTAATCATAGGACCATAGGACACATCCCCTTTCCCCATACCTCACTACCACATTAGTAAAGTCCTATTTACAGCAGTACCTTTTACCGGTCCATAATATCTGGTTATCAAGAAAAAATTATAAGGCATACCAAAAGGCAAAACACAATTTGAAGAGATAAAGTAAACATCAGAACCAGACATGGCAGGGATGTTGGAATTATCAGACTGGGAATTTAAAACAACTATGATTAATATGCTAAGGGCTCTAATGGATAAAGTAGACAGCATGAAAGAACAGATAGGCAGTGTTAGCAGAGAGATGAAAATCTTAAGAACCAAAAGAAATGCTACAGATCAAAAACACTGTAAGAGAAATGAAGAATGCCTTTGATGGGCTTATTAGCAGACTGGACTCAGAGGAAAGAATCTCTGAGCTAGAGGATATTTCAATAGAATCCTTAAAAACTGAAAAGTGAAGAGAACAAAGACAACAAACAGAACAGAACATCCAAGGACTGTGGAACAATTACCAAAGGTGTAACATACACATGTTGGGAATACTGTACTTCTCTTAATGAGACCTAATGACCGTACACATTTTTTGACAGTCACATCACAGTGTTGACTCAGATTGTGCTGTCAACTAAATGCCTCACAGTCTTTTTCCTTCTTGCTGCTGCTGTTACTCCTCCTACCTCCTGGACCCATTCATATACCCTCTACCTGTAATTGGTTTGTCTTCTACTTTATATTCAGTGCAGCATCATATGCCAAAATATGGTAAGGACCTAGTGTACAGTATCTTAGTAGAAACATATCTAAAAACTAACTTTGACCTGTTACTTAGCATTCTCGGAATAGTTGCACTAGTAAAGACTAATTCATAATCATTTTTGCTTAAGCAGCCAGGCATTATTTGTTCTCTGCTTTAATGGCTGTAATGAAAGACATCATTTATGTCTTACGTTGCATAAGTCCATGACTACTTTATTCTCACAATATGGCAGTCTACTTTCTCTGTCCAAGAAAAAGGTGAACTTAATTTGAAGTGATTTATCCTTATTAATTTCTGCTGGTGGTTTTATGGTGCTCTGCATTTTGACTATGATATGTCTACATTTGGATTTTCCTTTTATTTATCCTGCTTGAATTTATTGAGCTTCCTGAATCTGAAGACTAATGTTTTTTATCAGTTTTGGAAAATTCTCAGACACTATTATCGCCATTTCATTCTATTTTCTCTTTCTGCAATTCCACTTATACATGTGGTGGACCTTCTCACTCTGTCTTCCATGTCTTTTAATCTCCCATAGTTGTTGTTGTTTTTCTCTCTGTGTTTTGCATCCTGTGTTATGCGTGTTTTCAGATATGCGTGTTTTTAGTGAGCTAAGCTATGCATTTTTTCAGATATGCGTGTTTTTAGTGAGCTAAGCTATGCATTTAAAGTTTTGGGTTTTTTTTTTTAATGTACTTTATTCAGCACTCCTAGGTATTTGTAAGGGAGTTTTTGGGTTTTACCTGGTATGCTGCCTTACTGGAATTGGAAATCTCATTTGTTTTTCATATTGAGTTAATATCATTTTGTAAAGTTGGATTATGGAATAGACATATGGCTAAAGACCAAATTTCTGCCACAACAGATTTACTCCACTTCTGTCAAATATCAGCTAAGCCAAGTTCTTGCTGTGAAATAACATGTTTGATTGAGAACTTATTACTTGGTGTTTAGAGAGAATAACAATATCACCTATGGTTATCATGGATATTTTATGATTTGGTGCAGGATTTACTCTTTAGTCTGTTTTGGAAAAGACAATAAGATTTTCTAAGATTTGAAGGAGGTCTTGCAAAGATTAATGACAATCTATATCAAACGTCTCAACTTTTTATTTAAAAATAAATGTGATCTTCCATACGAAAGGATTAAGATTGTAAATCTAAAGGCCAGATGCAGGTGCATTTAAATTCTTCCTTCTTTTCAAATTTCAGTATACTTATGGATAGGGATTGTGTACTTATGGATAGGGATTATAGTCTTTCTTTTCCTACATATTGATGTAACAATATAAAGGACATGTGGAACATTATCTCTCATATTAAATTTTATCTCCTGATAGATGCTTCCAGGATCACTTAGTTAAAATAATATAGGTTCTCTGTTAATCTTCCTCTTAGAAATTATATATATATATATATATATATATATATATACATTTCCTTGTTGACTTATTTACTCCTTAACTTCTCAACTAGACTATAATGAATGAAAATAAGCAATTCCATTCCAAGTGTTTAGTGACCAGAATTAAGGTATAAGAATTTTGTAATTTTTAGGGTTTTTTTCTACTGTTATATTTCTTATTTTCATAGTATATGATATTTAATCCAAGCAGTACATCAAACAGAAAAACTTATCGGTAAGCTTTTGAAATCTGTGCATCCTTGAGAAAAATGGAAGAGTTTGCCTTTTTGATTTCTTTAGTTAGCCTGAGGTCTCATTTTGTCGGTAATTGATTCTGTAAATAGTAAGAATAGAAGTAGTGTTGGTGCTGGAGAGGAAAATGATAATGATAATAATAGAAGAAGCAAACTCATGTAGAGCACATATTTGGGCCAAGTACCATGTTAAGTACACTAAGTAATTTCCATGGAATCATGTTTCCTCCTTACAACCTTACTTTTATTCTCATTTTAAGATGAGAAAACAGACTTAGATTGGTTAACTTAGTTGTCTAACACCATACTGCTAATAATAGGTAGAACAGTTTGAACACACAAATCAGGGATTCCATGATTTAATTTGTTTTTTTATTTCCTGTATATATTTTCAAAATTAATGTATAAACTATAACATATTGAAATACTTTCCTGATACATGTTTAACTTGCATCTCTGCTCCTGCTGATGATACCATACTACAAATCGTGCCATACATTTTTAGTTTTAATACTTATGATGGGCTTTTATTACAGCTATTTTATGATTTCATCAACAGCCAAGCTGTTGTTTCATTACAAACAGATTCGGTATCTTTGTGATTAAAGCGACAGACTAAAAACCATGAAGGCTGTACTGTTTGGCTTGCAATCTTTTCCATGTGTTATGAATTCTTATCAGATGTTGGGAAATAGCAGACTTAAGCTAACTGCAAGTACTACATCCATGGTCCAAGAAGCAGTGATCTGTAATGGACATGTGTTTAGCCATCAGCTTGCTTAACAAAGTCTCTAAGCAAATTCATTTACCATCGTATGTATTAAGGAGATATGTATACATAGTCCATTTCATTTTTGTAGATTAAAGTTCTCTTCAAAAGCATGTCAAATACTCAGGTCTTGATAACTTTACCTTTTTTTTTTTTGAAGGTGAATGTTAGAGGAGGTCAGTGTTTGAGTTCACCACCCTTATATTAAGATAATATTTCTCATGCCATAAGAAAAAAGAACAGATATAACTCAAAATTTTCCTAAGGCACATTCCTGGAAACTGGAGAAAATGAGAAAAGCATCTGGGAAAATTAAAAAATGACTGAAAATCATGCAGGATACTTGTCACTGACATTTTAAATCCTCAATCTCAGGTTGAAAAGCTGTACGATTAAAAAAAAATTGCAAGATTTTTAACTTTTATAAAGTACTATAAACAGTCTGATAAAAATATAAATATACTGTAGGTATAAAACCTTTCGTGCATAGTTACTTATTCATAGTGTCTTCTGTTGTTCAGCTTAAAAATAAGGTACTCAAGTCTAAATGTACTTTTCATTCAGTGGGTAGTAAGCACATTAAGTGAAAAACTGCATAAAGAATTAGGATGTCTGTATCATATTTACAGTATTGTTACTGACTTAGGCAATATTGAAAAAAAACAGTTACCATCTCTATACTTCAACTTCTTTGTGTCTAAGGTGAAGACTATATTCAGCATCTCACCATTTCCTTAGATTATGGACCTTAAGATCCTAAATCCAGAGGACTTGAAATAGAATGATCTACATAGTATAATCACTTTTTACATTTATAATTGTGATTATGCATTTCAGAAATATTAATTTACACCTTCCTCAGACTATTCTTAGGTGATGATAAAACTGAGGCAAAGGAGGATTAATTGCTTTCCTGTGGCCATATAATGATGTTGGGTCTAGGTGTTCTGATAAACATGTCTCCTTTTTTTATACAAAAGTTGTATTTACTCTTTTGGAATGGACATTGGCCATAAGAAGATAAAACAACCCATCAATGAGATTAGAGTATGCATCTTTAATAGTATAGTAACTAGTATCATTTTCCTTAAAATGATTGATTTTTATTTAAAGTTTTAATTCTTTAAATTGCTTATGTAATTTAATAGTCATGAGTTGATTGTAGTATATTTTATTTAAAAAAAAAAAAATGGGCTTCCCTGGTGGCGCAGTGGTTGAGTGTCCACCTGCCGATGCAGGGGACGCGGGTCCGTGCCCCGGTCTGGGAAGATCCCACATGCCGCGGAGCGGCTGGGCTCGTGAGCCATGGCCGCTGAGCCTGCGCGTCCAGAGCCTGTGCTCCGCAACGGGAGAGGCCACAACAGTGAGAGGCCCGCGTACTGCAAAAAAAAAAAAAAAAAAAAACTGCCTTCTAAGCACCTAATAGTGCTCTGAACTCATTTTAATCCTTAATCATTAATTATAATAATAGGCTGAATATAGTCAGAATTTACAGATGAGAAAACTGAGGTACAGTGAGCTTGACAACTTTGCCCCAAAGCTGTGCTCTAGTGCCATTTTCTCCAAGAAGCCTTGAAAAATGAGGAAGACTTTAGTTGGCAGTAATAGGGAGAAAAGACAATTTTAGGTAATGGAAATGGCATGAACAAAGGCGTATATGTGCTGAAGCTCAAAGTTTGCCACAGTAAGTATGACTAGTGTGTTTTGGCTGAAATTTAGAGTAATCGTAGAGGATCTGTGATAGATAAAGTTGAAAAAGCAGTTTGAAGGTAGCTCGTAAGAGGGACTTGAATGCTTGGGAAAGAAATTAGTGAACAATTCAGTAGGACTTAAGGAGTTAAAAAGATTAGGGAGTAGAATTGTAGGATTTGGCCTAAGTGTGCAAAATGAATGGAAGAAAGGTCAGACCAGAAGCACGTAGACCAAGTAGGAGACTGTGGTCATAGTGAAGTCACAAAAGCCTAAACAGCTGTCACTAACCACAGAAAGGAAGAGACTTTGTAAAGGAGGAAGAATGTGGCTACTAAACAGCTGTAGGGAGTAAGAGAGCAATACTAGAAGATGGGCCTGACAACCAGCGTTCTGGTGGCTTATCAAAGAAAGGAGAGAGAAAATGAGGTGGTGTTTTTTGAGTAGCCAAAATGATCAATCTGACTTTTAAAATGGTAAATTTGTGGATTTGTGGGATACTAATTGAAGTATCCATCTGGCAGTTGGAAATGTGAATCTAAGCTTGAAAGTGGAAATGTGTAAAGAGCATAGGCTAACGATCTTGCTTTTACACTTTGACTGCATTAAGAAAATAGAATTGAAACCCTGAACATGGATGAAATTTCTAAAGAAGAGAAGAAAAAAAGAGAGGGTTGAGACTAGGCTACTAAGAAGCACCTAAATTTGAGAAGCAGGAGGTGGAAGAGTAAAAGCCAGTGGAAACAGAGAAAGAATATCCAAAAGGTAGAACGAGATCAGGCATGGCACTAGGTCTGAGGTCGCAAAAGGTTAGAGGTCAGGGGTCAACAAAGCTGGATTCTTCTGAAGGTCTAAGTTATGATCTAAAGGGAAGCCATTGAAATTTGTGAAGAAGGTACTACTTCTAGGACAGCAGTTTAAGGAATGTGTGGGTTACAGGTAAGATATTAAAATAGGTGGATAGTGGATACAATGAAGACAAGAGCCATTGAGAAATTGGTTGTAAAAAAAAAAAAGAAAGAAATGGACGCTCAAAGATGTGGAAAAAACGGAAGGACAACATTCTCACCTGGGCTCCTCACAAATACCTAGCATTTAGACTTTACCCCAGGCTCTCTTCCTAGCTCTATCTTTTGTTTCTATTCTCCTTTAAATCATCTGTGCTATAGCATAATGTTTTACCATCTCCCGTCTTTAAGACACACTGCTTGGATGCCTTTCATTGTATCTCCTCTTGGCCAACTTCTACTCATCTTTCAGGGTCCTCTTCAAATGCCTCCTCTATGAAGCCGTCCCTTATTTAGTGTATAGTATTCTTTCCTCAGAATTTCAAAATGCTTCAGTCATTTCTTTGTCATGGCAGTTATTGCTTTCTATTATGTACTGTTGTTATTATTTATGTACATGATTTATCTCTCTCCTTGGAATTTAGGCTCCTTGGAGACTTTCTCAAGGTTTCAGTTATACCATGATAAAAAGAGCATAGACTTAGAATTCAGACAATCTCATTTTCAGTTTCTAGCTCTTTCACTTTCTGATAGATTGTGTGACTTCAGGCTTAGTATTTAAGCTCTGTAAGCCTCAGCCTTCCTCCCTATAAAATGCCTATATCTCAGGTTATTGAGAAGATTAAGTGGTAAGAAGGTAACTGATTTAAAGAAGCTAGCAAAGTTAGATTCCTTTCCCTCCTTATTCATCTTGATTTCTGTGTCATCACTCAGAATGGTACAGTACGGATATTAGAGGCTCCAGAAACTGCTGAATGAATTAGTAATTTCTTTGCTATTACTAAGTATATAAAGGCTACTATAGTTTCTAGGCTCCTGATATTTTATTGGGATGATGTTTTTAAGGAATTCTTTTTTTCATTGGAACAGAGTATACGACAGATTTACCAGATTAAAAATATATACAATGCAGAATTATTTGATAGATAATGGTGATGTCATACAAACCATGTTAAAATTCAAATGATTCCAAATTAGAGACCTACCTATTAGGAAAAAATTAATTAGCTTAGAGTTAATAGTAGCCTATAGAAGCTATTTCTTTTACCATACAATTAGAAACTAGGCTTTGAGGGAGCCAAAAAGATGCTGCCTAGACTCAAGCAAGCCCATAGTTTGTATGATTGCTTTGTAAGCAGTATAAGGTGACATATACTCCAGGCTTACAATTTTCATTCGCGTTTTAACAGATTCAAATATATTCTATTACCAATGGATAAAATTATATTCCAGAGAATGTAAGATTGGGAACCCTAAAACTAGACTGTGATCTAAAGACTAGGTTAAAAACTTGCACTTCATTCCAAGAGTTATGGATTCCACAAGTACTACCAAATGGTGTTGTTTGAATAATCTGAAAGATTTTGACAATGTTGTAAATTTTTAATTACTTGAAAAATTCAGTATAATGAAAACATACTTTAATAATCTATAAAGACCTAAACCTTCTCTATCTCACTTTGTCTTTTTTGAGTTCTTATTCATCATTGTTCAGTTTGTATATTATTATGGCTAATTCAATAGTGTATCTAAATCTTTTACTATTTAAGGATAGATTTTTAGAAGCTGGCATTACACATTCTTTGCCCTTTTTAAAAATTACAAACAGGGTTGATCTCCATATGCAGTAGAGGTAGGATTCGTTTATAATAAATAATATAATAAGGAAATATTCCTACTTGACAAACAGCCCTTAACTGTAGTACTGTTTCGAACATAAGATCTAAATAATAATAGCCATCATTTGTTGAACATGTATTGAATGCCCAACACTTCAGATACCTTACTCTGATTTTATAGTTGAGGAAGCTGAGTCTCAGAGAAGTTAAATAATTGTTGTTAGGTCTCCCAGACAATAAGTGATGGAGTTGGCTTTTAAGTCAGGACTTTCTGAACCCTAAGTTAATCATTTTAATGACTGTGCTCTACTGCCTCTACAATAGTTATACTCTCATTGCCTCTCATTCTTTGCATACTTCAGATCACTCTAATAACTAGTTTGTTCAGCCATCATGTAGCATTTCTTCTTCAACTTTCAAAATAATCTTTCCCTCAAGGCCTTAGTCTTCAGAAAATATCATCTGAGTTTCCTGAATTACTTACCAAAGTAAAAATTTTTTAAACTAGTATAATAAAAAAATAAGGGTATTTAGTGGATGGAGCAAAGATGTGGTTGCTATTCTCTGTTTTCACATAACGTCAAGAGATAGGAAGTAATTACATTTATCAGAGAAATAGATCATGAGAGCCTAAACTAGGCATTGATGATGAGAGTCAAGAGGAGCAGTTACATGTGAGAGAGGTTGGAAGATGACATACCTCTACGGTAATTCAGTGAAAGGGAGGGTGAACAGTCCCAGGGGAAGCGCAGAGTTTGGTCATTAGGAGGAAAATGGTTTCACGATCAAATAGGGACTTCAGGAGAAGGGACAGATTTGGCCAGGAAGGAGATGGCTTGGAGTTTTGACATAGAGAGTTTGTAATTCTTGTGACATCTAGCCTCAAGCATCCATCTGGATCTAAGCCCTTGACATGTGGCTAGTTTGAATTGAGATGTCCTGTAAGTGTTAAATATACACTGCATTTGGAAGAGTTAGTACAAAAAAAAGAATGTAAAATATTAATATTCTCATATTGGTTGCATGTTGAAATAATGGATATTTTGAGTTATTGAGTTAAATAAAATATGTTTTTAAAATTAATTTAACCCATTTCTTTTCACCATTTTTTTTAATGTGGCTGCTAGGAAACTTAAAATTGTATATGTGTCTTACCTTATATTTCTGTTGGACAGCAGTAGTGTACACAGAGATTTGTAATAGATAGTTAGAAATGTAGGGCAAAATGTCTAGATTTGGAAATAACCCATTATAAAAGTGATAGCTTATGTTATAAGATTAGATAAAAATGCTGGCGTACAGGGTATAGAAATGAGAAAGATGCCAACAATTATAGGATGAGAAGAGAAAGAGTAATTCGGAGGAGAATTAGAGAATCAAGACTCTAAAGTGGTACATAGTCTGTTAGAATTTCAGAAAGAAGTAGTTCTTATCATTGAATGATAGAAAGGCCAAAGAGGAAGAGGAGGACTGAGAAAAGGACATTGAATTTGATTGATATAGAAGGAGTGTCAATAAAGTATAAGAAGGATAGATTGCAAGAGATTAAGAAGTTAAGAGGTTGATGAATTAGACTCTGTATACAAACTATTCTTTCAAGCTAGGAGTTCACTTGTAAAGATAGCAATCTCTTGATTGGAGCAGAGTACAGGGAAATTTGAGCATGCTGTTGGCTGAATGAAAGGATTAGTGAAGTAGGAGTGCTTGAAGTTATAAGAAAGAGAAGATAATTTCTATAGTAAGGTCCTAATGCATTGGGTCCCAAACCTGAGTTCATGTTAGAGTCACCTGGGTAATTTGTCACAGGAGCAAATTCCTAGGCAACATCTCACATCTAAAGAAATAGTATTTTGTGGAGATGTGTCTCCCCATGTTTTAACAAGTTCTTCTAGGTGATTATGATGTATCCATCAGGCCAAACAAATCAAGAAAATTAAGGGTTCTGGTGAGGACATCAGGGAAATGACTGACCATAGCATCCAGAATGGATAGAGAGACGACTGGGTTAGAATAGACTGGTGGACTGTGAACTACGATTAAGGAGTTTGCTTTCATTATTAAAAGAGTGAGCATAAGTTTAGTAGGAATGAAAGACTGAGAAAGCTAAAAACATAGTGGATTTTGATCAGAGAGGGAAGTTTCAGAATTGAGGACCTTGGAGGCCAAGCTGTGTGTGTTTGATATGGAAAAAAGATGAAAAGAACTGAGTCATGCACATTGTAAGACCTATCAGTTTGGTGACTCTAATACAAGACAGAAGTAAAAAAGTATGAGATTTGGGGTTTAGGAGGAAGCACTAAAGGCTGAATCAGTAGGGAGCTCTTTAGACTTAGGATTTTGCTAAACCTTGATTATCTTTAGAGAACATTCCAGAATGGGGTGCCTCCTTGGGCTACCGTGTTCTTAGTCTCCATGACCCACTCTAGCTTGTGGAAAATAGAATGGGTGCCTGACATTCACAAATATAAAATGCATAGTTTTAACTATTCACAAATGACCCTCAGGGTTAATGACATGGGCAGTTAATAATTTTTTCCAAGGCTTGAATTTGAATCTCCTGCCCTAAAAGTGGCCTGTAGAAACCAGTCACTTAACAAGTGACTTGCAGTGAAGCCAACAACTTACATCTCCATTTGCCTTTAATATATGATGTATTAATTATCAAAATACCTCAGCCTGATAGGTTTCACAGGAGAGGAAATTATTTGGCAAATTGTGATGTCAAATGGGTTAAAAATTAATTGAGTTTAAAAAAATTAGCACTGCTCCTAGCATATAATAATTGCTTAATAAGTGGTAGTTATTGGTGCCAGTTAGGAATTCAACAAGTTTTGAAGCCAAATGTTTTTGTGTATGCCCAGGTTTAGTGAATAGTATTTATATTAAAACGTTTGTTTTGATTTGGAATCTCCATGAATTATTAAACTGAAACTAGATATGTTAAATTTGCAAGTAAATTAGAGGGAGAACAATAGTTCATTTATCACTTACCAACTGTTTGATATATTTGAAGGGAGCTATATTTCATAGTAACTCATATTATATTGCTATTATGAAAATCACAACGTTTAGTATATCCTTTAAGTATGTTTCCATACCACAAATACACATACACAGAAACAAAATTAATTACATTATTCACTTTGTTTTTCTTAGAGATTTAGTGTACCTGACAACTAGATTTAGTTGTTTCTGCTAAACAACTTTCTCTTTCGGTCTATTATATACTTATATAATTGTTTTTGCTTTATAGCGAAGAGCTCAGAAAAGAAGCAAGACAATTAAAGCGGGAACTCTTAGCAGCAAAACAAAAGAAAATGGAAAATGCAGCAAAACAAGCAGAAAAAAGAAGTGAAGGTAAGGGCAGTTATCAAGCTTATATTTTCACTTGGTACTTATTCCCTGTCTCCTGAGTTGAGTTTTGTTGTTGTTGTTTAATGCTTTCTTTGGCCAGTTAGCCAATAAAATTAAGTTTCACTTAGGACTTTTGTCTGAGAAGGAAATTCAATCAAACATGATCGTAACTAGTGTTCCTTAATAAACAGAGTACTTCACATCAAGCAAAACTTAAATGTTGCCATAGCACTTATCTAGAAGTACACAGGATAGAATGTCCATTTTTACACTGCATACCCTTTAAAACATTTAAGAAAAGTGTTCAGGCCCTATATATGAGACTTGTATAGACATTATTCATACGTTGGTTTGAATAGTATTAAATGCAAATTCTTGTTTGTTTTTGGTTTTGCTCTTATGTTTAGGTACAGAAAATCTAAAGTATTGATAAAACTGATCAAAAGCTGATCAAAATAATATCCTGCTTTTTATACAGGTTAAATATTTCTTTATTGTACTGTGATTTTTTTAATAAAGCTCTAGAATAGCTTCAAAAAAGCTTTTTTACTGAAGATCTTTAGTTTAAAACTGTTTCAGCTATAAAACATATAATATTCAATTTCCAAAATAACAGTTGGAACTCTCAAATCTGTCTTCTTTTTACAATAATGAAATACACTGTAGATTCAGTGAACATGATCAGAAATTTGATTGTTACCTTTAATAATGTACACTAAATTTGGCTTAACAAATTTGCTTTGTGCATATGTCTTGTGTAGCCTCATGCTTTTGGAAAGCATGAATATTTTTAACTACTAGGTTCTATAGCAGTCACTGGAAATATATCGAAGCATAAGATGTAATATCTATCCTTAAAGAATACGTATTCCAATACAGAACAGTGGTACAGCATTTGGCCATAGGCATTATTATTTATTTTAAGTAGCACGAGTAATACCACATAACTATCTAAAGCTCATAGTTCTTAGATTATTTGTACCATGTCCCCAGTGACTATTATAGTAAAGGCAGGTACTTGATGTAGAACTTAGAATCACCAAAATATGTTTGAGTGAAACAAATTATTAAAAAGTTAACTCACCAGAATGACACAAATTATAAACGGAATTTGAAGGAAAGGATAAACTTACATGTGACTAGATCATATGGGTAAAATGTAACCCAGATTAGAAAGAAGCTATATTGGCAGTATTGAGATTTGAAAGAGTACAAGATTTCAAATATTGTATTTGAAAGAATACAGTGAGGATTATTTAATTTTAAGTTTATATATAATTTTCCCAGGGGACTGTTTCTTATAATTAAAAAGCATTTTAAATATATGAAAGTAATTCCTTTTAACTGGAAAGATGTTTTATTTTAATTTTTTATTCATTTTTGAGCTAGTAATTATTATTCTCCCACCCCATCTGAAGAGCCATGATGGACTAGGGCTATGAAGTTGGCAATAGATGGTTCTTGCCTTCGTACATAGTTCATGATCTACTAGTAGGAGTGAGAGAATTGCAGTAGGAAATTACCGAAATAGAGTTGTATGGTTAAGGCCTGTATTAGACGTAAACAGTGCTGTGTTGATTTATTTGTCTGCCTTTGAAATACTTAATACAATTAGGTAAAGAAAGACTTGAATCTTAAAAGAATGATTATTTCTTAACACACATACAAAAAGAAGATTCTTCTGGAGCTTATTTCAGTCTATTTATATGAAAGTTAGCCAGGTTAAAAATCTTTTTATTTCATAATTAGAAAGAGAATTATATATTACTTTTATAGTAATATATATATTACTTTTCTGAATTTAATTTTTCTTATATCATCTAGAAATAGCTGGATTTTCCCTAAATCTGAGAGACAGTTAAAATTAACTTCCCCAAAAAAGCGATCATTTGGTTGCTATCATTTTTCTTCTAGTCTCAGAATGGGCCATGTTATTTATTTTTTTATTGTTTTATTTTGAAATAATTTTAGATTTGCAGAGAAGTTACAAAAATTGAGAGTTTCCAGATACCTTTAATGTTAAGGTCTTGTGTAACCATAGTACAATGATCAAAACCAAGCAATTAATATTAACACAGCACTATTACTAACTGCAGACCTTATTAGAATTTCACCAGTTTTCCCACCTGTGCCCTTTGTATGTTCTGTGATTCCTTCCAGAATTCCATATTGCATTTAGTCATCATGTCTCCTTAGTCTCTTCTGATTTGTGACGGTTCCTCAATCCTTTCTTGTCTTTCATGAACTTGACACTGATAGATATTTTGTAGAACGTCTCAATTGAGTTTGTCTCATGTTTCCTCATGATTAGATTGAGGCTACGCATTTTTGGGAAAGATTGCCACATAAGTGGCATGTCCTTCCCAGTGCACTGTACTGGAGGTAACAAGATGTCTGTTGTCTTTTTATTGGTGATATTACCGTGATCACTTGGTTAAGGTGGTTTCTGCTTAGTTGCTACACTGTTAAGTTACTCTTTTTCCCTTTGAGAATGTAAGTACTGGAGGGGAAGATACTTTGCAACTATACAAATATTCTGTTTCTTTTCAAGCTTCCTCACACTAATTTTAGCATCCATTGATGGATATTGCCTATAGACAACAGTTATTTACTGTGGTGTTCTAATGGTGACTGTTTCCCTGATTAGTACTACTTTTATTACTTGGAATTCTTCACTAAGAAGAATTTACTATTTTTGATACAAATTTTGACAGTAATACTAGGTGTTCATTATATGAAACACTAATGGTTGTATGAATGCTTTGGAATATTAGATTTCAAAGTAAACAGGAAAGTATTAAGACTCAATTTCAGTTACTAGCAGTGAGGTTATTTAAGCCTTAGTGACTCCATTTTCTTATCATAAATCCAGGGATAAAATGCTTTGTGCATCCTTCAAGTTGCTTGTAAGAAGTAAATTAGGTAATGAGAAGACCTTTAATAAATTTACAGTGCTATATAAAAATAATAATTTTACATTTGTAAGAAAAAATATAGCTATTCATGGTTTCATTTTGTTTCCTATCCAAATCTACAAATTGAAAATATGAATTTTTTAAGCCTATTTTTTAAATTAATTAATTTATTTATTTTTGGCTGCGTTGGGTCTTCGTTGCTGCACGTGGGCTTTCTCTGATTGTGGCGAGCTGGGGCTACTCTTTGTTGTGGTGCGTGGGCTTCTCATTGCGGTGGCTCCTCTTGTTGCGGAGCACGGGCTGTAGGCCCGCGGGCTTCAGTAGTTGTGGCACGTGGGCTCAGTAGTTGTGGCTCGCCGGCTCTAGAGTGCAGATTCAGTATTTGTGGCTCACGGGCTTAGTTGCTCCGCAGCATGTGGGATCTTCCCAGACCAGGGATTGAACCCGTGTCCCCTGCATTGGTAAGCGGATTCTTAACCACTGTGCTACCAGGGAAGTCCTGAAAATATGAATTTTAATACTATGTTAGAGTTAAAGCCTATAATCAATATGGTTACATATAAATATGACATAAATTAAAACCTCAAAATAAGCTTTCCTTAACTGTGTTTTCGCAGTTGCATTTTTATAATCATATTCTTTCTTAAAAGGTATGTGTGCCTGCACTTATGTACATTCTTAAGTAAAGCTTCCAGTAGTATTATTTCCTGATTCTATGAATTAATCTGGCAAGTCTAACACTTGCTGACTACTGCGACTTTATTTTAGAATTTAATGTATTATTCTCACATTAAAAGCACTTGGAAAGAAACCCATAAGTACAAGAAAGCTTTGTGTTCTAATGTCCATGCATTAATTTACCTAGTTTTGTCCTTGCATGAATGGAGGTCTCCCATTTAGCCAGATGCTCTAATAGATGTGATACTTTTTCAGGGCTTCTGTCATCTTACGAAGTCACCTTTGATCAGGGAGTAATATTCCTTTGGTTTTATAATCTTTATCCAGGGGCTTCCCTGGTGGCGCAGTGGTTGAGTCCGTCTGCCGATGCAGGGGACACGGGTTTGTGCCCCGGTCCGGGAAGATCCCACATGCCGCGGAGAGGCTAGGCTCGTGAGCCATGGCCGCTGAGCCTGTGCGTCCGGAGCCTGTGCTCGGCAGCGGGAGAGGCCACAACAGTAAGAGGCCCGCGTACCGCAAAAAAAAAAAAAAAAAAAAAAAAATCTTTATCCAATTTCCTGGGCTAGAGCCTTAGCCAGATTTGTATAGATAATTAGGAATTTATATTCTGACCATAGTTCTGCTTCTAAGTCTATTCTATTACCTGAGACAAGTTACTTTGAAATCAGGATCCATCTGTTTCTCCATATAGAAATTCTAAGATAAATAAGGTGTGCTATTTAAATTTTTTTAATGTTTTGCTGTATTTGCCCTTTATTAATTCCTTCAGTTCCATTATGACAGATAATAAGATAATTAAAAGTCATTTGAAAGAAAGATTGTTACTTTTACATCAATAAATACTTTGGGCCCCATACAATTAAACAGTCCAAAATAAATTGCCATTTGATATTACCTGATTGTAGTGATAGTGCCGTGAGTATATGCACATGTCCAAACCCATCAAACTGTACACTTTCAAACATGTACAGCTCATTTGTATGCCAATTATGCCTCAACGAAGCTGCCCCCTAAGAAAGAATATTGATCTACAACCCAGAAACCTCTTAACATCTCTGCCCTAGTATGAAAGCATATACTTATAATTGAGTCAGTGTATTAATCTTTTTAACACCAATGTAGTAAAAAGCTTCTCTATGTAGTAAAAATGTATATGGGACCATCCATTTTTCTCTTCAGTCTTCCCAGTAAAGCTCAAGATCTGCTATTTCTTATATCACAAAGATATTGTCAGATAATAAATATAATTATGCCTCTGTGTATGGAGAAAAGCACTACAAAAATATAACCTCATAATTTTTGCCATTGCTTTTCCACCTATTTACTTTTTAAAGGCCTCAGATAATGTATAAAGAAGGCTTCAGTAAATGAGAGAAATAGAATGTGAAGGAATACAGCCATTATTATAGTCAAATAATGAGAATTTTTATAGCAGCATGAAATTTGTCTCTAAAATTCAAAAAAATTACATTTCTTAGTTGAATACAAAGTCTGCAGTAGGTTCTAACATCCCAATTTAAATAAACAAGGAATGTGGTGTTTTACTTTAGATACCAGCAATGTCAAAAGAGATGTACTGCAGGACAATCCTGTTTACAGCCTGGGAGTCTCTTTAGTCCCACTGTAAATCATCCAGGCCTGTGCATAGGATTTTTGTAGGGGGTAATAAATTTTGAATAAGATTGATAGTTAATTGGAGATAGTTGGTTTCCTGTGTTGGCTCTGTCAAGTTCTTTAATAAACTATATAATCCTTTTTGTTAAATTATGTCTCTAAGTCCTTTCCAGATTTCTTTTAAGTTTCATCATATCAGAACCAGCACCAAACTGAACACAGTCACATAGAGATACAGGTTTGGACTTATTCTCTAATCAGCTCTAGGGAGATAAGGTGTCAGATACTCTTTTCAAAGTTTCAAGCACACAATACCTGCTCTATGACTAGTGCCAGAAATTAGAGGAAGAGCAATCTGAGATTGTAAATCAAGAAACAATTTTAAAGCCTCTTCATGAAACACATCCCTGAGGTGCTTAGTACCTCTCAAATTGCACTGTGCCATTTCAGGTCTCTTCAAACTATCTTTTTAATGCTGGATTAAGTCAGACTAGGGCCTCTCAGGCTTGATAGGTTGTTAAAGTATATAGTTTTTGACTACTTTTCATCTATCTAACATATAATGTTAAACTAGCTTAATCTTGGTTTTTATAAGAAACAGAAACCCTTCTGGAATGTTAGCTCTATGTTGTGCCTAATACCATGTAGAATTAATTCCTCTCTGAGCAAACTGGTCCTGTTTTCCAAAGCAGTTAGCTCTCTTCAGGGAGTCTTAAGTCATCATTTTTTTCCTGGAGGCTGGAAGTATCAGACCTATTTTTCCCGTAGTCTACTCTTAATATATTGCTAACTTTTTTTTTTTTTTTTTGCGGTACGCGGGCCTCTCATTGCTGTGGCCTCTCCCGTTGCGGAGCACAGGCTCCGGACGCACACTCAGAGGCCATGGCTCACGGGCCCAGCCGCTCCGCGGCATGCGGGATCCTCCCGGGCTGGGACACGAACCCGTGTCCCCTGCATCAGCAGGCAGACTCTCAACCACTGCGCCACCAGGGAAGCCCTATATTGCTAACTTTTAATGTTATTTACATGGAAAAGTGAAAGTATATTTGCCCTTGACTCATAGAAAGCCTCTCAGTCCAGCCATCAATAATACTCTATTTATTCTTACTTTGGGCATGGTGCTAATAAACTGATTATCTGGTTCTAAGTTAAAAACAGATTAAAGAATAATAAAAGTGTGGGACAGTACTCTTTAAAAGGGTAAACTTGATGGTATGTAAAACGTACCTCAAGGATTAGAAAATAAATAAATAAACAAGCAAAAGAAAACCCGGGGCAGGGACAGCCCTGTGGATCTTTCCAGCCTATTATTTTATAGGACTAAAAATAATATAAGTGAGAAAGAAAGCCATGGCTAGGGACATCCATTCAGGTAGCAGTAAGAGGTGATACATGACCACTTGACATTAGGTAAGGAAACACAAGAACATAGTAGTGGAATATTATAGATATATTTGCTGTAGATGATACTTCATTATATTCTGAAAGCAGGTCAGTATTCAAATAATTGATACTCATTATACTGATCCTGATTCATTAAGAAAAGTCTAGATGTTATTTATTACTATTTAATAAGGCAGAGAATAGGCAATCGTTCTAACCTAATTAGTAAAAAAACAGTTTTTAATTATTTTAATCAGTTAAAGATAAGATTCTCTTATCTGAAATATGTAATTGTGTGGAACACCTCATTTACTAGAAGTCCTAGAAAAATGAAGCTTCCCTTTGTAGCCAGGACAGTCTCTCAAGTGAAATTTTATTGAATGCATTTTACTACCTTTATGTGCCAGAAAGCATGCTTTATTTTTAACAGTAAGTTTTTCAAAAATATAATTTTTAAAATAATAAAGACTTTAAAAGGGGTATAGCAAGTTTAAAGATGTACATACCCTCACAATTAGACCAAGAATTTAATCTTTTGATACAGTGAGTAAGAGATGATCATCTTTAATGTGAGAGTCCATAAAGTACTTTGTTCTTTTTTGGACAGTCCATCTCAAACTTTTCACTAGCTATTGTGAACAAATCTTACTGAGCTTTACTTTGATAACCATATGTTATGCGCATATTTAATTTTATTTTCTTGCATTCTGTGCCATCTTGCAGACCTCCTAGTAGTTACTTAGGACTCGTCTCTTGCTACTTTTAAAAACCAATGTGTCAGGGGTACCTCTTTGCTGCCCTTCACTGTCTTAATATAATTTTTTTAATAAGCATTCTTTCTGCCTGGTGACTGATATAATTCCAATGTACGAAATTTGACAAAAGCCTTAAGCTATATTTTTAGTAACTGCAATTTGTCTTCTTTTTATTAATATCGATGCCATTCCTAACCCATTAAAAATAGGTTTGCTAATTCATAGAGGTAGGTATTAACCTTTGGGCATAACTGTCTCTTAAAAAAAAAAAGCTGTATTATTTCTTCCAATTGTAAAAGTAACATATGTCCTTTGCAAAAATATCAGAAATGTAGAAAAGCATAAAGGAGAAAAAGAAAGATCACCCCATAATACTTCTTCCAAAGACAGGCATGGTTAACTCTGTGATATTTATTTTTCTGGACTTTTTAATCTTCATGCCAGAAACACACATGTGTATTATTTTCCATAATGTTATTTTATCATAAGCTTTTCATAATATGCTTTTTTTTTCAAACTTTCCAAGTGAAATTGACTGTTAACTCTTAAATGGACAAATTGCTTTTAGAGGTATTTCTTCCTCTTAACTCTCTCATATCTGACAGACAAAGATTTAGAAGATGATGGATACAAAAACTGTATAAATGTAAATGAGAGATGAAAAATTCCCACCGTTTTCAGCTCTAGGATCTAGAAGATGTGAGGGCACTGACACTCAGGGTCTACATCTCGATCACTGATGGGAATTATTTATACCTCTCATAAATTAAAACAAAATGAGAAAATACTGACTGACATTGCCTGGTAGCCTGCCATCTTGTCATTTCTCAAATGGCCACTGATAAATCTGCAAGGAAACTTTGTAATCAGATTAGATATTTGGAACCTGAATTGAAATAATTGTAATAATTTGTCAAAATTATTATCCAAATTAAAAATAATTTGGACAAAATAATTTGTCCACTTTAGAAAATAAAAGAGGTGAGGGCTGTGTATGTGTGCGTGCACGTGTTTTTTGTTTTGTTTGGGTATTTAAATTGTCTCAAGGGGGGAACTAATACCATCATTAAAAGTTTGATTATAACCAGCAATCCCATTTGGGAATGGAGTTGTTAACTCTTCCAGACTGCTGTCAAGACCTTATTTTAAGTAAGATGTTTTTCTTTTATGTGACATTTTCTGAGGCTTTGCCAAAAATGACATCAAACATATAATTCATTTGAGCGCTGAGTTTCTTCAACATCTTGCAGCACTTAATCAAATTTGAAAAAGATATTCTTTTCACAACTTTATAGTGTAAACCTGTGAATATGTTGCATTAAAACTTACTTTAGACAATTTAATCTGTGTGGTATTAGGTTGATTTTTTTTAAATGATTAATGCAATATGCTGACAGTTTTAAATGGTTATATTTTCAAAATTCTTCACATAAACTCCTGGCAGATGGTTCAGATGCAGCTTTTGAGTATTAGTAATTTTTCATGCAAAACCCAGATAATCCATAAGTTGTAATAGCTACATTAAAAATTTTGAAATGCCAGAAAGGACGAAGAGAATAATGAAGTTCTCAGAACTAAGAACATGTCAAAATGTTAAGAATCATTAAGAATCTATTTGAAGTACAAAAGTAGTTTATACTGATTTTTTTTAATGGCCACACTAGTGTGTAAGCTTATTTAAAACATGCTGCAGTATGTTTAAAATGTGAAAGTAGGCTTGCCTTAAGCAATGTCTTGAGCATCAGAAACTTCTATTTTGAGTATACTCTACATCACATAGTTCTGTGCAGTCACAGAGTTTTGGTCCTGAAAGGAGAATCCAGCCCTACCCCTCTATTATATATAGGAAACCAAAGGCCAGCCAATTAAGGGGCTTAATTGGAGCAACTGAGCCCATGTGCCACAACTACTGAGCCCGCGAGCCACAACTACCGAAGCCCGCGCACCTAGAGCCCGTGCTCAGCAACAAGAGAAGCCACCGCAATGAGAAGCCCGTGCACCGCAGCCCCTGCTGGCCGCAACTAGAGAAAGCCCGCATGCAGCAATGAAGACCCAACACAGCCAAAAATAAATAAATAGATAAAGTTATTTAAAGAAAAAACAAAACATTATGTAGAATTCAGCCCAAGAGATAGGAGACCTGGAAGAAGAGAAAGAAAATCTAATAAATGTCTAATCAAATTCTAGGAGGAGACCAAAGGGCAAATAGAGGCAATAGCTGAAGAGATGATAGCTGAAAATTCTCTCTGATGAAAGAGATCAATTCACAGAATAAAGAAGTCTTTGGTTTTTTTTTAATGACTAGAGGATAAAAAAAATAAAAATAAATACAGATCTAGGGACTTCCCTGGTGGTCCAGTGGTTAAGAATCCGCCTTCCAATTCAGGGGACGCGGGTTCGATCCCTGGTCAGGGAACTAAGATCCCACGTGCCGCGGGGCAACTAAACCTGCACACTGCAACTACTGAGCTCACGTGCCTAAACTAGAGAGCCTGCTTGCCGTAACTAAGACTCGACACTGCCAAAAAATATAAATAAATAAATATTTTTTTAAAAATACAGATCTAGACACATCGTGACAATATAGCATTCAGCACAGAGACCTTAAAAGTAGCAGGAAAGACATCTTTAGAAAAGCAAGAACTGATTTCTCAACAGCAGCAAGTGAGGACGTAAGACAGGATATTATCTTCAGTGTACTAAGGGAAAATATTCTTCAGAGAAACAAAAACGGAGAGACTTTGCTACCTGCATACCTTCACTAAAAGAAATTCTAGGACATACTTTAGGCAAAAGGTAGGTGAGTCCACATGGAAAATCTGTACTGCAAAGAGAAAGGAATGTGGAAAGTGGTAGGTGTATGAGGAAATCTAAATAAACGTTGAATGAATAAAATAACAATGTGTTAAAAATGAAGATAAAATTAAAATACATAATAACAATATAAGTTTGAGGAGCAGATAAAAGAAGTTTGGAAAAGCATTCTGTGGTCCTTGTATTGGTTCTTATTTGGGAAGAAGGTAAAGATACAAATTAACTTTAGACTTTAAAACAGTAAATATGCATGTTAATATTTTACTTTTGCGGTACGCGGGCCTCTCACTGTTGTGGCCTCTCCCGTTGCGGAGCACAGGCTCCGGACGCACAGGCTCAGAGGCCATGGCTCACGGGCCTAGCCGCTCCGCGGCATGTGGGATTTTCCCGGACCGGGGCACAAACCCGTGTCCCCTGCAGGCGGCAGGTGGACTCTCAACCACTGCGCCACCAGGGAAGCCCTGCATGTTAATATTTTAAAGAAAACTACTAAAAGAATTGGAAAAGGTCATAACTTCCAAACTGGTAGAGAAAAAGATGGATTAAGGAAAAATTGAACCCAAATGGAGAGAAGAAAAAAGAGAAAACAAAATGTAGTCTGGACAGGATATTAAAAATAATGGTACAAAATAAGATAGGAGAAAAAAAATAAAGATATACTAGTAATTATATTGGAATAATGCAAAAGGTCAAATACTTTAAAAGACCAAGATTTTCAAACTGGATTGAAAAAAGAAATTTAATCATGTACTACTTACCTGAGAAACATCTTAAATATATTGTCCAATCAAATCTTTAAGGCAAAATGTATTATTAGGCATAAAGAGGGTCTCTACCTAATAACAAAAATTTCAATTTACCAGGAAGATTTAACAGTCCTAAACCTGAATGGACCCAATAACACAGACTCAAAATGTATGAAGCAAAAATTGATAGACCTGTAATAAGAAGTAAATAAGTTCATCATAGTGGGAGATTTTACTACTTTTTTCTCAGTAACTGATTTAAAAAGCATATAGAAAAATGAATGAAACTATAGATGATTTGGACTACACAGTTAACTTACTTGATATAAGGCACCTAAAGAGAATATTGCACTCAACAGCTTCAGAATGCACTCTTTTCCAGCACTCTTGAAGAAAGAAAGATTTCAGATGACTGTTTTCAAACAGACTACCTTCTCTGACAAAATGCAGTTGTTAAGAATTAGTAACAACTGATTTTAAACAGTTACTGATTTCCAAATATGTTGATGTGTCCACCACTGTACTTAGAAGGAAAATCATAGCTTCAGATACTTATATTTTAGGAAATTACTAAAAATATTTCCCGTGTAAAGAAGCTTTAGAAAAGAAAAAAACAGGCAAAATTAACCCAATGAAGTAGAAAGAAGGAAATAATAAAGAGCAGGAATCAGTAAAATAGAAAACAGGTTTTTTTTTTAAGTGTTAAACTTTTTGTGGCTTTTTTGTTGTGGAGCACTGGCTCTAGGCACACGGGCTTCAGTTGTCCTGGTGCTTGGGCTTAGCTGCTCCGCGGTATGTGGGATCTTCGCAGACCAGGGCTCGAACCCGTGTCCCCTGCATTGGCAGGCGGATTTTCAACCGCTGCACCACCAGGGAAGTACCAGAAAACAGTTTTTACAAAACAGGGTTGCAATAATAAATTACTACTAGTATAACTTCTTAGTCCCTTACACATAGTAGATAACCAGGAAATTGATTTGATTTTGTTGTATTAGACATTTGTCACTTGCTCTTTATTGGATGTCCTTCCAGTCCAGAGAAAATAAGATCTACTTACTTTGTACAAGGAGTTCCATAGGGGAAGTTTCTATTAACAGTGCTGCTTTTATTAGCTACAAAAGAAGTTGCTGTTAAAAAGAGTGGGAGAGAGAAGCAGACAGACAGAAACTCTAAAATACACTGTTTAGGTAAGATTGGGGATCATTTCTCTCATGCAGACCATCCAGGAGTAAACACTTCAGGGCCAGCAGGTGATTCAAGGACCAAAGTTTCTTTCATTTTGTTTTTCTGCCATTTCCGAGGGTATTTTCATCGTCCACGTTGCCCACCTTCATGTCTGTGTTCTAGCAAGTGGGAAGAGGAAAGATTAAGCACCAAACAAATGCTTCATCTTAAAGATGATCCAAAAGTTGCACATAGCACTTTCACTCATATCATATTATCCTGAAATCACATGGCCATGCCTTGCTCTACAAAAGGCTAGACTACAGTTAGGTGGCCAAATGCCTGGCTAGAATTTAGAGTCAGGAGTGGGGAGATGAGGGTTGGTTCTATCACTAAAAGGTAAAAGGAGAGAATGAATTCATGGAAAAAATTAGCAGATTCTGTTACATAATGTAAGCCAAGGCCTACGAAGAACAAAGAGGCAGGTAGTCTGCTTGGTCAGGAAAGGCCTGACAGAGTATCTGAGCCAGGTTTTGAGAGATAAGTAAGATTTCACCATAAAATGAAGGGCAGTAAGTAGAGCAATAGTTGGAAGGGTGCCCTGCCAGGCAGGAGTCATAGCTGATTCATCTCCTCCCTATGCTTGATACTTGACACAGTGACTGGCAAAATAATAGGCATTCAACAAATATTTGCTGAAGGAATGAATGAAATTGACTTTTCTGTCTAAATCGATAATTATATAGTTTACAGTGTAAGGGGAAAGGAAAATAAGAATGAAAGAAACTCAAGATAATTTTTTGAGCATGAATCCATGTTAAAATGAAGAGTACAGATGAACAAATAATAAACAAATTAACTTCAGATGGTAAGGGCTAAGAAAATAATATAAAACAGGGCAATGTAATATAGTGACTGGAGGGCTACTTTAAATTGGGTGGGTATCACAAAGTACCCAGTCACAGACAGAATCCACAAACATTAATTTGAACACAGAAAAAAAAATTTTTTTTCTTTAACAGCTTTATTGAGGAATAATTTCAAGTGAACAGTTTGACATGTTTTGACATTTGTATGCACCTGTTAAACCTTCACCACAATCAAGATAATGCACATATTCTTCAAGGTCCAATATGTTTTCATGCCCCTTGTTAATCCCCTCACCAATCCCCAGACAACCACTTAAGTCCTTCCTATCACTGTAAAACATTTTATATTTTCTAGAATTTTATTTAAATAGGATTATGTACTGTATGTACCCTTTTTTGGTATGGCTTGTTTCACTCAGCATAAGTATTTTGAGATTTATCTGTGTTATTGTGTATATCAGTAACTTATTCCTTTTATACTAAATAATAGCCCATGATATAGATATGCCACAAATTTTTATATAGCCATATGCTTTTATTTCTCTTGAGTAAATATATTGAAGTGGAATGTCTAGATCGTGTGATAGGTGTATATTTTGTATGTTTAACTTTTTAAAGACTGCCAAACTGTTTTCCAAACTAGCTGTGCCCTTTTATATTCCTGCAAGTAGTGTGTGAGATATTTTGTTACTCCACATCCTCATTAGCAATGATATGGTCACTTTTAACTTTAGTCATTCTAATAGTTTGTAATGTTACCTTGTGGTTTAATTTGCATTCCTCTAATTAATAATGATGTTAAACATCTTTTCATATGTTTATTTGCCATCAGTATGTATTCTTTAGTGAAAAGTCTATTTAAATGTTTTGCCCATTTTTACCATGTTGTTTAGCTTTTACTGGATTTTGAGCTCTTTATGTACACTGGATACAAGTCCTTTATCAGATACATGATTTGAAAATATTTTCTCCCAGACAGTGACTTAATTTTTCATTCTTTTAACAATTTCTTTCAAAAACAAAACTTTTAAATTTTGATGAAGCCTAACTTATTTTTTTTCAATTTTGGATTGAGTTTTTGGTGTTGAGTATAAGAAATCTTTGCCTTATTTTTTTATGACTGGCTTCTTTCAATTAGCATATTTTTGAGGTATCCATGTTGTATCATGTGTCGGTACTTTATTCCTTTTTACTGACAAATAATATTACATTGACTAGATATACCACTTTTTTTTTTTGGCTGTGTTGGGTCTTCGTTTCTGTGCGAGGGCTTTCTCTAGTTGTGGCAAGCGGGGGCCACTCTTCATCGCAGTGCACGGGCCTCTCACTGTCGCGGCCTCTCTTGCCGCGGAGCACAGGCTCCAGACGCGCAGGCTCAGTAGTTGTGGCTCACGGGCCTAGTTGCTCCGCGGCATGTGGGATCTTCCCAGACCAGGTCTCAAACCCGTGTCCCCCTGCATTGGCAGGCAGATTCTCAACCACTGCGTCACCAGGGAAGCCCTAGATATACCACATTTTGTTTATCTGCTAATCAATTGAAAGACCTTTGAGTTTTTCCCACTTCTTGGCTATTATGAATAGTGTTTCTGTGAACATTCTTGTACATTCACTTTGCTTTAAGCCTTCACCAGTGGTCTCCTCAAAGCCTATTGTGCTTCTACAAAGTTTCTTCAGGATTTTTGAAACTTTTATTGACAAATTCCTCAAAGTCCTTCTAACTTCTGTCCCCTATAAGGTTCTAAACCCACTCACATGAACTTAACTTTAGGATTTTGTTAGGGCAGCACCCCACTTCCAGAATCTTTTCAGTGTATGTGTTACAATAAATACAAGATTACACACACAGACAGGCGCGCATGTGCACGTGCGGGCACACACACACACTAGCAGAATCTGAATGTTTGGGTCTTTCCATTGGATTAACCTGCAAGAGAAAGTCTGCTCTTTTCAACTCTTCACCTGCTTCTCTGGAAGGTTTTTGAAGGTTTTGCTCTCATTTCTTCTCACTGACTGAAAAAGAGCACAGTTCAAGTACCATTTTCTTATACCTTTGGCTGTCTCTTTTATATAGTATTCAAATAATGCAACTCAAATATGCCCACTAAAAATTTTCCCTTTCAACAATGGAATTATATTTTATAGAGTAATTTTACAAGATTTTCCATGTTAGCTTAACTGTTTTCAAAAAATTTACTAAAGAAGCCAACATATATGATCAGGAAAACGCCCAACTACAGTTCAAACCACAGGATAGGATACTGAGATAGTACACAAAACAGAACAAGGCACTGAACAGCTAAACTTCAGGAAGGGCAGGAAGACCAAAGGCCTTGGGTTCAGGATGTCTTAGACTCTTACCTGGATCTATCATCAGACAACTCACCCTAGCTTCTTTCTAGCTTTCTTGAGCACCTACCTCCCAGAAGTCAGACACTTACTGATTAATCATGTGTCACTCTGTCATCAGGGGCAGGATCTGTTATCAGAGGAAGGGGTCAGAAATACACTAGGCAAACAAAAAGCATACCTACAACACTTGGCCTCTCTTAGCCTCAGTTTCCTCTTCTGTGAAATGGGTATATTTGTTTATTGTAAGGTTTCAGTATGTAAAGTATACAGTATCTTTGGTGGTAGCTCTGGTGGCAGTAGTGATAGTGGCAGGAATGGTATAGAGGATTTGCTCTGTGTTGGAAGGTGATCTTCAGGTTCAGGACCTCAAGTGGTATTTTGGGGGTGTTAAGAGGGGTGTTCTCCACTTTTTACCATGATTTAGCTAAAGAGATAGTCAAAGCCCTTATAAGGCTTATGTTCTCATTCCTCCAGAAAATTGGCTCTGTTCCCTCATATATATGACTTGGCACTGGGAGATTAGTTTTGCATTGTTTTATGATATTCACCTCTTCCCCTGAATTCCCTCTGCTTCCACACATGTGCCCAACCAAGGCATCACCCATCTTCTGTAGTCCACTTCATGTAATTGTGACTAGAGGAGACCACACTGAGGTGCTACAACCTTTCAGCATTAGTTGGCATATTTCCTTGTTCCAAAGTGGGTATCTGGCAGTTTCTTCTTTATATGCATTATTACATTGACCTCAAGTGCTTTAGAAAACGGAATTCTGTTAGTTTTGTCATGGAAAGGACAAAGGCCCTTAATCTGATGTGATCTTTAATTTTATGTATCAACTTGATAGGGCCACAGGGTGCCCAGTATTCAGCCAAATGTTATTCTGGGTGTGTCTGTAAGGGTGTTTTTGGATGACATTAGCAGTTGAATCGATAGACAAGTAAAGCAGATTGCTCTCCCTAGTGTATGTAGATGGCACTCGTCCATCAGTTCAAGGCTTGAATATAACAAAAATTTTTCTGAGAGTAAGAGGGAACTCGAACTCCTTCTGTTTGACTGCCTTGAGCTGGGACACTAGTCTTTTCCTGCCTTCAGAATCAAACTGAAACATCAGCTCTTCTTGAGTTTCAAACCTGTGACTTTTAGATGGGAACTTAAACCATCAGCTCTCCTGGCTGTTAGAACTTCAGACTCAGACTGGATTTCTAGCTTGCCAACTGCAGGTTTGGGGACTTCTTAGCGTCTGTAATCTTGTCAGCCAATTCCTCATAATAAATCTGTTACTATGTATGAGCCTATTGATTCTGTTTTTATAGAGAACCCAGACTAATACAACTGGTAAATTCAAAACAAAACAAAAAATCCTTTCATATTTTTCCAACTGAGTGTTTGTTTTTCAGCATCCTAGTCTCAGTTCAAAAAAGGAAGGAAGGGGCTTCCCTGGTGGCGCAGTGGTTGAGAGTCCGCCTGCCGATGCAGGGGACACGGGTTTGTGTCCCGGTCCGGGAAGATCCCACCTGCCGCAGAGTGGCTGGGCCCGTGGGCCATGGCCGCTGAGCCTGCGCGTCCGGAGCCTGTGCTCCGCAACGGGAGAGGCCACAACAGTGAGAGGCCCGCGTACCGCAAAAAAAAAAAAAAAAAAAAAAAAAAAAGAAGGAAGGAGGAGAGAAGTCTTTAAATAATATAGCTCATTTTTTTTACCTTTAAGTTATCTATATATTATTCAAATAAGACTAAAAAATGAAAATAAGACCAGTTGGTATTAATATTTTCCTCGAATTTAACAGGTGTACTGCAGTCTTACCTTGGATCTTTTCTGCTTGTTTCTTCTTGGTTTCAATTTAATAATAATGTCTTTCACTTCCTTTCTTAAACGGTTGTATAATATTACTGCTCTGTTCCACAGAATTTCTACCACAGTTCTGTCCACTTTTCTTCCCATCCACCCCACCTCCATCCCTCAGTGGTTGCGTACTAAACATGAGCAAAGTCATTCTTCCAGAGTTTGTAAAGCCCTTTGGGATTATTGAGAATGAATGGTGTTATATAAATGTCATATTGTTTCATAACAGTTCTTAAAACAATGAGATAATGTCTGTTAAAGGATTTTAAGTTCCATGGAGAAGTGCAGGGCATAAAAACAAGTCATTTTTATTATATTATATCCATATATTTTTGCTGTACAATTTAAAACATTATTCTATCCTCTAAAGATATAAATGGTTTGTTTGAGCATATGTGTGCACATGCTGCTGACTATATAGAAATAAATAACTAGGTTTTGATTTTGTTGCTTCATTTTGTCATTTGGGTACAGTAAATTTGTCACTATAAAAGCTGGCTGGGATAAAAGTAGAAATCTAAAGCAGTCTCTTTTTAAGATTAAATATGGTGTTTATCTCTTAATTTAAAGCTTTGTACTTATGCAATACTGAATTTTTTTCTATATATATAATGATTTACTGAGTTTTACAAAGACTTCAGTGAAGTCAGTTATTTAAAATAATTCCCAAATCCCTTTTTCTATCTGAGCTTCAGACCCACATTTCCAACTCCCTTTTTAAACACATTCACTTAAAACTAATAGTGACCAAAATTAAGTGTATTTTCTTCTCCACAAAAACAATCCCCTGACCTAATTTCCCTGCTACTGTTATTAATGGCACCGCTGTTCTTCTAGTCAGGCAAGTTAAGAAATCTTAGTATCATCTTTGGCTTCTTCCACTTTTTTTTTTTTTTAAGATTGTTTTTTTTAATGAATTTATTTATTTATTTTTGCTGTGTTGGGTCTTCGTTTCTGTATGAGGGCTTTCTCTAGTTGCGGTGAGCGGGGGCCACTCTTCATCGCGGTGCGCCGGCCTCTCGCTGTCGCGGCCTTCTCTTGTTGCGGAGCACAGGCTCCAGACGCACAGGCTCAGTAGCTGTGGTGTGCGGGCTTAGTTGTTCCGCGGCATGTGGGATTTTCCCAGACCAGGGCTCAAACCCGTGTCCCCTGCATTGGCAGGCAGATTCTCAACCACTGCGCCACCAGGGAAGCCCTTCTTCCACTTCTTTACTCATCCCTCATCTCTACTCACCCTTCATCCCTACCCCCATAGGCAACCCTGTACATTTTTTACCTGTCCTTTCAGTTATGTTACCTCATCCATTGCTCTAGGTGTGTCTCTCACTACCTCTTCCTAAAATATTGTCATTAATTCCTAGTTAGTTTCCTTATTCCAGTTAGTCCTACACCTGTGGAGTTAAGACACATGGACCTGAGGTTTAATCTTAGCTTCGTCTCATATTAGTTGTTTTCCTTAGGAAATTTACTTAAACTCTCTGAACCTCAGTTTCTTTATCTTGAAAATAACTTACTTCACGGGTTAATTCACTTGGATGATATATTGTTCTAGTCTATACTTTATTGGTTTCATGGTTCAAGAACCAGTCAAGCTACCTTAAGTAAAAGGGAGATTTTTGTAAGCACACAGTGGAATCTCATGAATACCCAAAGACAGAAACCGAAGAGAATGTGACCAGAAACTGGAGTTGTTCTCCTTCCAGAGATATGTAATCTCCTTTCCTCTTTGTATCTCTGCTTTTCTTTCTTTCTACATCTGCCCTGTACTCTTCTTTCTATACACAGTCTTCTCTTTTTATTATCCTTTAGAATTCTGTGTTGCACACAGTCTCATAATGACCACCCCAACTCTGAATATGCACATCCTTTTGCCTACCACCAACTGGTTCAGTCTCACCATATTTTCAAGAAAGGAATCTGATTGGCCTATCACATATTTTGACTATCTACACAAGTCATAGCCCCTTGTGAGCAGTCCGGCTCACCCCGGACTCTAGCTTCTGAGGCTAATAGAAGGAGCAGCAGTTGTGGACAAGAAAGATTCTATTAAAAGTGAATATGTACAAGCTGGTAATGATTGGCATCTATACAAATTTTAGGTAAAGTGCTTAGCATAGTATGCTCAATGAACAGTAGTTATTATTTTTATATACCAAAATAAACTAAAGTTAAGCCCTGATTTTCTGTCTCCCTCCCTCTCTTTCTTAGACACATATATACACATACGTATGAAAACACACAAAACTAAAAATCTGTAGTTAGCAACATGGGCCTGGAGCCATCAAATATGAGTTAGAGCTATAAATCTGTTATTTAAGACCTATGTGATCTTGGACAAATTGCTTTCTCTATCCTTCCGTTTCTTCACCTGTAAAATGGGAATGACATTCTATCAGTTGGGAATCTTATGGATTCAAATAGTTAACCACGCTTATTCTAAAAAGCTTGTATTAGAGCTATAGGTAGAACTGATCTCAGGTACAGCTTTATCAGAGCCTAAAATGATATCAAGTAGACCTTGGTTTTCTCTGTGTCTCCATCTTTTGATTCTGCTTTCATATCCCTACCCCAAACCCCATGTACACACGCTTATTTGTGCTATTCAGGCTTTCCCCTTCATGGGTTTGAATAATCATATCAACTCCTCACATCTTCCCTGATTCTAATCCAATGGATAAAGGATGCTTGCCTTTTTCCCAGAGGTCTCAACATGTGCCCATCCTGAAATGATTAGTGTAGCTGTAGAATTAAAGGCTCTGATTCACCAGTCCTGAGTCACATGCCGTTTCTCAAGGCAGAGATAGAGTCAGCATCCCTAGAGTCACATGGACTCAGGCGTGCAGGGAGGGGTGTGTCCACCACAGTGGTAATACAACTTTCCATGACTGTTCAGATGATTAAATCAGAGGTAAGCAAAATCCCTTGATCTGTGCCCATCCTGTTCTCTAGAAAACTATATGCAGAGTCCTCAGGATCTGCTATAAAACAGATTTGAAGTCCTTTCTTCCATTATTTCCCCAGATTCCATTTTCTCCCCCAGCTGCCCTCATGGATCCTTGACCACAGCCCACCCTTTCTTGTCTATGTCATATTGCTTATGCAATTCTATTGCACCATTCTTCCACCATTTTAGTCTATGGAATTTTTGTCCTTCGTGCCCCAACTCAAACACTCCACCTCCTACGAACCTTTCCCAAACTCCCTTAGACTCTAATCAAAATTCCATAAAAGATGTGGTTACTGGTTCACCAGTCTTCATTCCTAGCTCCACACCTCAGACACGTTTCAAAATACATTTCCCTGTATATCTCAGTGAATTTCTTTGATACTTACTATATTCTGCCCTGTATTAATCTTATGTATCAATCTATATCATATATACTGAAGGCATACAATAAATATTTCTTTCATTGAATTAAACATAATTTCAACTAAATATACATAACTTTTGAAACTTTAAACCATTTATTTTACTCAAGACAATATTTTAATCTTACTTTAATAAGGTATTTTATAAACTCTTGACTCTGTATCTTAGATATTTAGCAATGATCTAATAAACCAAATACATAGTCAATTCCTAGTAGTCCACAGGGCTGATACTATTTATATCATATAAAACTTTTTTTCCTAGGCTTGCTCTTTCCTTTATATGCATTAGTATTCTATATTTGATTTTCTGTTTATTAATCCATATTTATTGAGTACCTACTATATTTTAAACATTCGAGGTGCTGAGGAGAAAGCAAAGAACAAAATGATGAAGTATCTGTTCTGGAACTTACATTCCAGTTGGGCATGGGGTGAGTTGGGATAGGCAGTAAAAGAAGTAAATATACAATATAATGTTAGGTAATGACAATTCTACTAGTTTTAAGTTGCCAGAAAGTTTGTTTGTTCGATCGTTTGTTTGTTTTTTAAATCTCTGTGTTGTAAGAGTAGTGTTGGAAAAGAAATTATTAGATGGCAGACTTCAAATAAAAGAAGGAAAAGAGTATATTATTCTACTTCCTTCACAGAGTTATCTCACAGAATGTCTTTTCAGTTTCTTTAAATTTCTCACTTTTTAATCTCTCTCTGAGCTGGGATTCACCACCATTTTATATTATGAGCAGTCAGCTTCCTTTGATTTTTTTGCTCTAAAAAGCAAGAGGCATTCCTAAAAACTGTTCTCAAAGAATGGTGTTTTACTCTGTAATATCAGTGTTTATTGGACATTAACCTTTAAGTCACTTCATTCTTTTAAGTACTTAGAATGGTGAATAGAATTCTTTAGATAGTTGATATTACTACCAGCTTAAAATAACATGTAGATATAATGTGTGCATATAATCACAAATATGCATATTTCTAATTCAGACTTAGCAAGTGCTGTATTTTTAAAAACTCAACTCTTCATTGAGTTGATATGTTGTTTGTGATTTTATGGGATAGATTAAAATTTTTAGTTCAATAATAAAAAGATAGCAGCAGTTTTGGAACAGTCATATCATTTAGTACCTGGCAAGTGTTCCACTAAAATAGGGGAAAATTGAAAGAATTTACTTTTTATTGACATCACTGGTTTTAATGTAGGTAAGTGTACTTTACATTATTAAACTCAAAGCTGAATAAATTCCAGTACAGAGACTGTCATATTTATATTGTTCATTCTGTTCTGGGTTCTCCACGTGGCCTCTCCCTGCCAAGCATTTTGCACAGTTCTCACGTCGCAGCGTCAACCCTGCCTCCCTGCCCCAACTTTTCACAGATTACCTCATCTTTACTCTTTTCAAAAGACCATCTGATATGACCTTCCTTAAGTTTGCTCCTCTCCACCACAGGATTTGTTTCCCCACATATTTCTCCAGACTGTCTTTTGTCTCAGAACAAGGTGACCCTAATTCTTTTCACAGCTAACCACCCCTCTACCCATTCCCACAGTCTTCAGGAGCTTTCTCTTCTCCTTCCTTGCTCTTGTGCAAAAAGTCTCTCCATATCCGCAAACTTTTTTCCCCTTTGTCTCACATCTGCTCATTTCCCCTCTGATCTTTATGATAATGTTTTAACTTTGTTTCTTCTGTGTGCTCCCTTCCAAATTTTGCCTTCCACTATTGACCTAGTTCTGAAAAGAGTAGTCTTAAATCCTGCCTCCTCTTTTTACAACTTCTAATTATTTCTTGGGATCTAGGTTCTTAACTACAAAACTGTACCAAAATTGTCCTTTTCTTTTTTAATTGAAGTATAGTTGATTTACAATATTGTGTTAGTTTCAGGTATACAGCAATGTGGTTCAGTTTATATATATATTTTCCATTATAGCTTATTACAAGATATTGAATATAGTTCCCTGTGCTATACTGTAAATCCTTGTTGCTTATCTATTTTATGTGTAATACTTTGAATCTGTTAATCCCACACTCCTAACTTATTCCTCCCTGCCTCCCTTTTCCCTTAGTTAACCATGTTTGTTTTCTGTTTTTGTGAATCTTTTTCTGTTTGTGAGTCTGTTTCTGTTTTTATATTCATTAGTATTATTTTTTAGATTCTACATATAAGTAATATCATATAATATTTGTCTTTTTGTATCTGACATACTTCATTTAGTATAATATTCTCTAGGTCCATCCATGTTGCTGCAAGTGGCAGTATTTCATCCTTTTTTATGGCTGAGTAATATTCTATTCTGTATGTATACCACATTTTCTTAAGCCAGTTGTCTGTTGATGGGCACTTAGGTTGCTTCCATGTCTTGGCTGTTGTAAATAGTGCTGCTATGAACATTGTGGTGCTCTGCGTTTGTCTTCTGGTATGGTTTTGACTTTGGGAAATATACTCATATTCTATGTATTTAAAAAATTAAATCAAATCAACAAGCAAGGGAAGGAAAAAAAGAACTAAAACTGAGTGTAAACAGAAACAAATAAACCCAACTATATGTCAAATGAATAACATTACACTGATGAGGGAATAAAAGAAAGAGAAAATTAATTCAAACTTTGAACTTAGTATTTTGACTATATTATCTTTGATCTGGGGGGGAAATGAGAATAGCAAACAAATCTTGAACTCTTCTTAGTAGGTTTTATTTTTGTTGTGCTATAGACCTACTAATTATAAAAGTATGTTTATGAATGAGAGATTTAGTAAATGAATGCATATGTTGATACTGTAGGGAGCCAGAGTTCTCATTACAGAAGAAAGGAGATAAAAATACAGAATGAAGGAAGATGAGGAAACACTTTGGGGGAGGGATTGGATTTGCATAAACTCATAATTTCATATATATATGAAATTTCATATATACGTGTATATACATATACACGTATATATGTAATTTCTACTTCCAATTGCTAAAAAAGGCCTAAAAGCAGAGAATCAATAGCAATGAGCACACCTGGCACCCACATATTGGTTTCTAATACTATTTCCCACTGAAAGGAACCAGGGCTCTTTGGAGAAATGGAGTATTCCCAAGCCTGGAACACCTGTTATGCAGGTAAGTGTCAAGAAGTCATAGGAGGCATCTTGAAAGGTCCCTCCCCACTCCCAGGTCAAATGTGGAATAATTTGAGCTGCAGCTAGTTGAGGATATACAACTCAAGAACACAAAGATAAACAACCCAATTTAAAAATAGGCAAGGACTTCCCTGGTGGCACAGTGGTTAAGAATCCGCCTGCCAATGCAGGGGACACGGGTTCGAGCCCTGGTCTGGGAAGATCCCACATGCTGCAGAGCAACTAAGCCCAGGCACCACAGCTGCTAAGCCTGCACTCTAGAGCCTGTGAGCCACAACTACTGAGCCCGTGTGCCACAACTACTGAAGCCCGTGTGCCTAGAGCCCGTGCTCCGCAAAAAGAGAAGCCACCGCAATGAGAAGCCTGTGCACCGCAACAAAGAGCAGCCCCCTCTCACAACTAGACGAAAGCTCATGCGCAGCAATGAAGACCCAATGCAGCCAAAAATAAAAAAATAAAATAAATAAAAATAAATAAATAAATAAAAATGGGCAAAACCTTTATCCTAAGAAGATAACACAAGCAGCCAGTAAGATGAAAAATGCTCAACATCACTAGGTGTCAGGGAAATGCAAATCAAAACCACAATGAGATACTACTTCACACCCGCTGGGATGGCTATAATTTTTAAGTGAAATGAAGAAAGGGAAGGAGGGAAAGAGGGAGGGAGAAAGGAAGAAAAAGAAGTGTTTGGCAAGGATATGGAAAAATTGGAACTCTTATACATTGCTGGTGGGATTGTAAAATGGTGCAGCCACTGTGGAAAAAATTTAACAGTTCCTCAAAAAGTTAAGCATTGAATTACCGGATGACCCAGCAATCTCATTCCTAGGTATATACCTAAGAGAATTGAAAACAAGGGTTCAAACAAAAACTTGTACACAATTGTTCACAGCAGTATTATTCATAATAGCCAAAAAGTGGAAACAACCCAAACAAAACAACCTAACAAAATGTGGTATATCCATACAATGAAATGTAGTTCAACCATAAAAAGGAGTGAAGTACTGATTCATGCTACAACATGGATAAACCTTGAAAACATTATGCTGAGTGAAAGAAGCCAGACACAAAAGGTCACATAGTATATGATTCCATTTACATGGAATGTCAAGAATAGGCAAATCCATAGAGACAAAAAGATTAGTGCTTGCCCGGGGTTGCAGGGAGATGAAAATTGTGACTTATTGTTGGGAGTGCTTCTGCTAACAGGTACCATTTCTTTTTGGGGTGGTGGAAATGTTCTGGTATTATGTAGTGGTGATGGTTGTACATTATTATGATTGTACTAAAAACCACTGACTTCTATACACTTACAGGCGGTGAATTTTATGTGAATTTTACCTTAATAAGAAAATGTAAAAAATAGTAATTTAGAACAGGAATGAAATTTAAACTATTAGGAAAAAATTAAAATCTGTGGTCCATAATGCTATAAATAAATAAATAAATGCTTAGAAGAGAAGGGAAATCTCCTCCTTGTAGTAAGATGCCAACCAGTAGATGTGAAAGGAGTAGTAGAATTGGAAAATTAGTATTTTCATAGTCAAGATTGGTTTGGCCAAAAATTATCAAAGGATACTAAATATAGGGGGAATATTTGATGAAGAGCAGTATATTTTCATGATCTTAAAGTATCTCCCCACTGATTGCTTATTAGTTGCAATATGAAATATATACATTATTTTTCTCTAGAGTAGAGAAATAAGATATCACCTTGACTGGCTCATCAGAATTAACCTCAGCAATGAGGGGCACCACATATCTCCTAACAATACCCTGAGACGGACACGAAGTCCCTTGTATGGCTCTAGCTAGGGATGCATAACCTGAATTCTAATAAGGGAGCATCAGACAAACCCAAACTTGTTTTTTGGGTGTTTTTTTGTTTTGTTCTGTTTTTGTTTTTGGCTGCATTAGGTCTTCGTTGCTGCGTACAGGCTTCCTCTAGTTGCAGCAAGCAGGGGCTACTCTTTGTTGCAGTGCGTGGGCTTCTCATTGCAATGGCTTCTCTTGTTGTGGATCTCGGGCTCTAGGCGCGCAGGCTTCAGTAGTTGTGGCTCATGGGCTCTAGAGCGCAGGCTCAGTAGTTGTGGCACACGGGCTTAGTTGCTCCGCGGCATGTGGGATCTTTCTGGACCAGGGATCAAACCCGTGTCCCCTGCAATGGCAGGCAGATTCTTAACCACTGCGCCACCAGGGAAGTCCACCCAAACTTGTTTATTAAAAAATCAACTGCCCTGTATTCTTCCAAAAATGTCCATATTATAAAATACAAAGAAAGGCTGAGGAGACTAAAGAGACATTGAATTAAATGTAGTACATGATCTTGGACTGGCTCTTGGAACAAAGGAAAAAAATAACACTAAAAAAGGACATTATTGGGGCACTTGACAAACTTGGAATGTGGATGGTATATTAAAGTATTGCATCAACATTATATTTTCTGAATTTGATAACCATGCTTTAGTTACATAAGAGACTACCCTTGTTCTTGTGAATTACAAACTGAAATATTAAGGACTAAAGGGCCATGATGTATGGCAGGTAGGAGGTATCAGAGCCCTGATTCAACTGATGTATGTTCTTAGCAAATACACAGTATGCAAACCATGTTCAGCAGAATATGAACACCTTCAGCTCCTCTGGATATTGATATTTTTCTCCAAAGTGGTTTTACCAACTTATACTCTCAACAGCTAATAGAAGTGTTTCTTAAAGTTCTTAATTTATAAAATTAAAAAGCAACTCATCCATTAAGTTTTTTTGGAAAGTTTACAGACCTCTAAAACCTGCATGTCTGAAAACCACTTCCTTACATGACACTGTTTAGAGGAACATGCTTTATAGAATCTTAAGGCTGGAATCACCACTTCCTTACTTGACACTGTTTAGAAGAACATGCTTTTATAGGATTATAAGGCTGGGATCCTTGGCCTTTAAAAGGCCTAGCTATAAGATGTTTTCGTGAATTCATCTGGATCCAAACTCTTCTATCAACCATCCAGGCATGAAATCTCAGTAACCTTTGATCACTCTTGTCTCTCCCTTACCTTTTCCCCTCGTCTCACCCTGATTCCTCACTCTGTGCCTGTGCCACGTTCAGCCAATCAATAGGGCTTATGTACTCACCCGTTGTGGGATCTCTCATCCGTCCTGTTCTAGTCCTATAGGCTCATTCAGGTTCTTAACACATCTTTCTTGGCACTGTTATAAGAAACCTAAAGTGGTCTTTTCCTCTAGAATCTCCCAGAAGTAATCCATTCTATATACTCCTACTAGAATGATCTTCTTAATATAATTATTGTATTATTCCTCTGCTCACAAACCTTCCATGGTGTATTACCTAAGTATAAAATCATCTGCCTCTGTTATCCATAATCTTGCTTTCAACTGGTTTACCATCTTATTCCCTATTACCGCCTTAGGTTCTGTCAGTAGAACATAGATAGTCTGGGGTGGAGCTGAAGAATTTGCATTTCTATCAAGTTTTCAGGGGAAGCTGATACTGCAAGTCCAGTCTGGGTACCACACTGATAGGTGATCTGTAAGTCCTGGCATGGGGTATTACAAATGAGCTGCTCATTGGATATATGTTGAATAGAATTAAATCTCTTCTTTAAAACCTAGAAAAAAGTGATTTTCCAAAGGTCCCAGGGACTAAGCATTCAAATCATAAGAAATGGTTACTTCTTTTGAAAATTTTAAACTTACAGAAAAGTAACAAGAACAGTACAGTGAACCCTTATACATCTTTCACCTTGATTTGCCTGTAGTTTACATTTTCTTACATTTGCATGTGCTATATGTATGTATATATGTGTGAATGAATAAATGCATGTATGTTTATGTATACCTAATGTCTTTTTCTTGAACTGTTTGATTGTCCCTGCTGCACTATCAATCAGAAGTATGACTTTACAGAATTTTCAGATAGATGTGGGCTTCATTACTCTGATTTGGGGGATGGGCAACCTTTGGGAGCTGGGCAAGTCATTTCTGAGCCTCAGTTTCCTTACCTATAAGATCTGAGTATAATAAATAAACTTGATGTAACATATTAAGTAATATATATAAATTACCAATCACAGACTTCTTAGCATAGCAAGCATTCAGCAAATATGACCATTTTGCAGATTATCAAAGCAGTTATTTACATCTGTAGGTAAATACTTTATTAACAAGTTTGTTAGTATGTTGAGTATAGTGTACTAGATTAAAGGGCGGAAAGTGTATCTTCTACTAATAAAGAAAAAATTGGCAATAGACCTTTTAAAAATAAATGGACAATATAAATATATATATGTATACATATATGCTATATAATAGCATATAATATATTTAAGGCAAAGTTAGTTATATCTTCATTACAAATAAATCCATAAATTAGTAATCATAGTTTTACATGCATCAAAAAATTGATGAATGCATGTGTTATTTGCTGTCAGAATGTGCTTGGTCAGCCTGTTTTTAGCTTTTATGCTTATAACAAGTTATGAAAACATTGGCTTTCCACAGTCAACCAAATATTTGTTTTGCCGCTACTTACTCATTACTGTAGACTAAATAATTTTTCTTGCCTTCAGCAGCATAAATATGGTTTTATTCCAAGCTTTGGATACTTCAGCTTTAATTTTATTCCTGTGCGTATAATGCCACATGTGTGCTCCTATAATAAAATTGTAAAGGCTTTATCTTCTGTTGTATAGTAAAGGAACTCATTGTACTCAGGTACACAAAAATGATTCCAGAAGAAAAAGATAATGGTTTATCTGCTATAATGAAAGGAGGAAGAAGTGTGCTGGCATGGAACAGAGAAATATAACTCTTCTAAAGAAAAAAGCAGACATTGAAACTCTTAAATGTTTAAAACAGGGCATCCTGTATGCTTTTCAATAAAAACTGGTGATAGCTGTGGTAAAATGTTTCATCAGTATGATTGCACTCCTAGGTCAAAAAAAAGATGGAGACAAGGGGAAAAAATGAAGTTAATGAATAAAACAAATGTTACCCCAGATCATGGCCCTAGATGTGTCTTACTAAGGAAAAATATAAGGATTATATAAAATATATTTATTTTCAATTTATTTTTATAAAGAAATTGAAGAAATTATCAAAATATTCATATGGGACAAAACATTTTATAATTAACATTCAAATAGTGGCAAGCTTATTTTCACAGTCTGCAAAGAAGTTCATTGCATTTCACAGTCTGCATAGAAGTTCATTGCTAAATCTGCCTCAGCTTCTCAACATCCTGTGCTTACCCCTATCTTACCACTTAGAGCAAGGGAGTGTAATTATCTCTTTATTTACTAGTGTATATCACTGTACAGTGAGTTTCTGAAAAACATGGCCCATCTTGATCATTGTTCATTTATTCAACAAATACTTATTGAGTGTGTACTATGTGCCAGACACTCTTTGGACACTGGATACACCAGGTAACAAAATGAAGACCTCTGGAATCCTTTTAAAATGTATAAATATATCAAATCATCATAATGTACACCTTAAATATCTTACAATTTTATTTGTTAATTATACCTCAATAAAACTGGGGTGGGGGAGCCAAAAAAAGACCTCTGCCTAATGGATCTTTCCTTCTACCCATATTTGCAAAGTTACTGGCATATACATTGTAGATTTCCCTTCACAGTCATAAGATGTCCACACCAACTCTAAGCATTGTATCTTCATAAAATAGCATCCAAGGCAAGAAGGAAAGGTAGATGCAAAAGGCATTTCTCATCTTGGACCTTTCTCTTTATGGGAAAGAACATCTTTCCCAGAATCCCCTACCAGACCTTCCTTTGCATATCATTGGCCAAAACTGGATCTACTGGACTACTCTGTCAAAGAGGAGTGGGATTTCTTAACTACAAGCAACTAGAAGAAAACATCTCTCACCACAGCTATGAACTCATCTGCATCTGTGCCATTTGCTTGCCTGTCCCCCTGTAGTTGTTCATACTCCTAGGCCAATTCCTCCATTTGTGCACTAGATCCTGCTGCCTCTTACCTACTTGCAGATGTCACTCCAACAGTTCTTTCTTTCCTACACCTTCTTCACTGGATCATTTACCATCAGCATGAAAATATGCAGTATTTTCTCTATTTAAAAAAAAAAAAACAAAAAAAACAAAACACCTCTCTTGTCCCCATAGTTCCGTCCAGCTACTTCTCTTTAGCTCTGTTCCTCTTTCCAGAAAAATTCTATGAAAGAATGTACATGCTTGCCATCTCTAATTCCTCTTCTGCCACTCCCTCTTAAATTTACTCATTAGACCTTCATCCTCACAAGTCAACTGCTTAGCCCTTTTCTTAGGTGATCTATCACCAGCATTTTGCACTATTGATCACTTCCCCCTTTTTCAGTCACCTTCTTAGCCTTCAATTTCTTCTCTCTTTTATACTTACTTCTTTGGGGTGTCTTTTAGTCTCATGGATTTAAATATCATCTAAATGCTAATAATTTGCAAACTGTTTAGTAGGCATCTTAAATTTACCATGTCCCCAATTGAACCCCTGATCTTATCTCCCAAACCTGCTCCTCTTGAAATCTTCCCTATGTCAGTTAATTTTAGAGTCATCCTTGACTTCTCTCATTCTTTTATCCCTCCCATCCTGTTGATCAGTTAATCTAGGATATATAATCTGACCACTTCCACTGTTACCACCCTGGTGAGAGCCACAATCATCTCCCACCTAGATTAGTGCATTTGTCTCTTAACTGATCTCTGTTTCTACCAGTGGCCTCTGAAAGTCTGTTCTCAACATAGTAGCCAGAATGCTCCTTTAAAAGTATAAGTCAGATCTTGTCACTCCTTTTTTTTTTTTTTAAAACCTACCAGTGGGTTTCTTAAAAGCCAAGCCTCAGTGTTTGTCTACAAAGGTCTACCTAATCTGTTCCCCCACCTCCTTTATACCTCTCTCACCTACTTGTAGTTCCCTTTCCTTCACTCTGTTCTAGGCACAGTAGCCTCTTTGCTGATCTGAGTACATGTTTGGCAGGCTCCCTGCCTCAGGGCCATTATACATGCTCATACCCTATCTGCACTGCAGTTCCTCCAGACTTCCATATGACTCATCCCCTTATCTATCAGGTCTTACCCTCACTGAGGCCTTTTTTGACCACCTCTGCTTGGCAGTCCCTTATTGCCCTTCCCTACTTTGTTCTTCTCTGTATTATCACCTTCTGATAGACTATATGTTTTACTTATTTATTGATTTCTGTCTTCCCCACCAGAATTTTTGTCTTTTTTCTTTATTATTATCTCCCTAGTACTTAGAACAATGTTTGGCATGTGGTGGGCATTCAAAAAAAGATATTTGGAAAATGAGTGAGTGAAATGAAAGATGTAAGATGAACTAACTGGCTTAAAACAGTCATGATTTGTCCTCTGATACTAGGCATTCTGTTGCCTAAACCAAATCTGGATTTTGTTAGCAAAAAAGAAGGTAGAAGAATTATTACTTGGGCAATCAACTGTGTCTAACACAAGCCCATTCTTGTGAATCACTTAGTGCCTTTTTCCTTTTCTCCTCCCCCTCATTTCTCTCTTATAAGAACCCATGAGGAAGGTAGGACAGGTGGTATTTTGCACAAGGAAATTATGGCTCAGATAAGTTAACTGATTTTTCCCCAAGAGCACCAACACACTGGTAGGACTTAAATTGCCTGACAGCAACTGCAGTCCTCTTTCCATAGTGGTAATAGTCAATATGTCGTACAGTATTTTGTGGAGTACTGTGTAATCCTTCATGTGAGCCAAGAGAGCCTTTACCTCCAGAAAAGTGATTATGAATCTACCTTTTTCTTGGCCTATTGTCTCAAAATGGAAAAAACAAGAACACTGAATATTTAATATGAGCCTATTCTTTTCTATATTTTGGATTAAAGTACTTTTGTAATAATTTATACATTAGTTACTGATATCTTATTTACTCTCAGTATGTACTTTTTACATAATGGTATACAGACTGTGCTTTGCCATCAGATTCCTCCATATTTTGCCCACATGATTCCCTTCGCTTCCCCACCAGAAATCATCTCTTCCAGCAACTATTCAAGCCAGAACCACAGTAAAAATATTCCAAATGCTAAATAAAATTGTTATTTTTAATCAGTCAAGTAAGGTAAGCAGGCGTAATTGTCACCTTTTTTGGTTAAGTAGTAGAGAAAAAGATATTTGTAAACTCTTTCACCTAGAAGGAATTATTTAAAATATTCAAATATGCTGAGATACCAGTACACTAGCTGTGTATATATGCATAGATATATACCATAAATTTGTACATATAATATAATGCGTAACATAAAATAAATGCATATAATATCTAAAACTATCTTTTTAAAAAATAATTATTTATTTCTGGCTGTGTTGGGTCTTCGTTGCTGCAAGCAGTCTTTCTCTAGTTGCGGCAAGGGGGGGCTACTCTTTGTTGTGGTGCGCTGGCTTCTCATTGCGGTGGCTTCTCTTGTTGCGGAGCAGGGGCTCTAGGCACACGGGCTCAGTTGTTGTGGCTTGTGGGCTCTAGAGCTCAGGCTCAGTAGTTGTGGAGCATGGGCTTAATTACTCCACGGCATGCGGGATCTTCCTGGACCAGGATTTGAACTTGTGTCCCCTGCATTGGCAGGCAGATTCTTAACCACTGTGCCACCAGAGAAGTCCTAAAAGTATCTTGAATGTGATTTAAATGTGTGTCAAATGTCCCTCTTTGGCATTTCAAAATGCATTTCTGAATTTTGTAGCTCGTTTTGGTGGACATCAGGGCCTTTATTTATCATTGCATTGTGGTTAAACATGTTCGGGTTCATAAAACTTGTGAAGAATAGTGTGATGGACATTCAGGTTTACCATTCAGTGAAGAAGACACAGTGACTGCCCTTATGTTCTAACATGAGATTACAGGATGGAACAGATGAAAGCAGTTGGGGTCTCTTGGTCTGGGACTTGAGAATGAATACATCTATGCTGAGTTTAAGAAAGATGCTTGTTGAGACTTCCCTGGCGGTCGAGTGGTTAGAACTCTGAGCTTTCACTGCCAAGGGCCCAGGTTCAATCCCTGGTCAGGGAAGTAAGATCCTGCAAGCCATGTGGTGCAGCCAAAAAAAAAAAAAGATGTTAATTATTGTTTCCATTTGCCCTTACTAGCTTTTACAATTATAAAAGTTACCTGTTTTGGGTTTTACTTCTTTCCTGCAGTTAGACAAGAAATTTCTTTTCCCTCTGATTTTTATATTGGCATCAGAGGTCTGTGGTTTTTGATTGGCATGATGAGTAGTCAGGCCTCTCAACTGACTAGGACTTAGCATTCTTATCTTTACTATTCTTCTGATGCTTTCCCTGCTGATATAAAAGGACCAAACATAATCTTGCATGAACTAGAACTCAATTCAGTTGCTAGTATGCTTATCTATGTGGCCAGGTATTATTTCCTTTAGATTTATATTTTTCATCTTAGTGTTTTTGAGTGCCTTCTTGTACACATTGGCCATTTATTTGAATTTCTTTGAGCCTTTGTTTTCTAAAAACTAAAATCATTTTTTATATCAGGAACCTGTGATAGTCCATTTCAGCCATGTTTTCATATATCATCTTACTGCTACTTCCAAAAAAGGAAACATCCCCTCCAGCCAGCAACTGTTTCACCTTTTTCCTCATCAGTAGGGCTGGCACCAGTTCAAGTTCTGTCAACATTGTTCCATCAGACAAAGCTGTTGGTAACATAAAGGATGAGAGAAGGTGGTATGTGTGCACCTGATTTAGGCACCAAAGAGCGGGTTAACAGCATTCTCCTTGCTCCCATGTTAGCCTGAGTGCCTGTGCTCTTGCTTGAAGTCTAGTCTAATTTAGCTGTACCTTAGTGCTGAGAGTGACACTTGCCCATGCATGTATCAGCATCTGTCTGATAATAGTTGTCATTTGGATAAGAACTCATGCTTTCTGGTTTTCATTGACAAAATGGTTAATAATTAAGTGTTTGTACAGATCTTTATATAAACATCATTTTTAATAAGCTAAAAGCCTAATCAGAATATAAGCAGTATGTCTGCAATCTGTTATCATCTGTACTGTTTCACTAGTTATTAACAGAACTGGATAAGCTTCACTTTTAGAAAACGTTATGCAGCATGGAAAGTTTCATTTCATCCAACAAAATGATGATCTTCCAGAAAGCAAGAAAAGAAGTGTCAGACAGAGCTATTCCCTATGGGTTTCCTCTCTTTGTGGAAAGAAATCTGGCATTACATGTAAAGTTGTTTTTAGGTTCAGGAAAGGACTTTGGAGAGAGCCTTATAAAACATATCACTGTGTCCCAAGGGATAACCCTCATTCTAAACATTACCAGTCAACCATGCTGAATCACATTCTAGTTATATGATCAGTTTAGTCGTGTCAAGTCAGAAAGGATTTAGTTAAAAATCTCCAAACTCTGAATTCTCCCCATTTAGTATGGTCCCTGCCATTCTGCTAAGTGCTCAGGGATGCACAGAGTTTCCAGGCAGTTGCACCACCTTTATGACTTGTTTCATCTTTACCCTGCTGCCCTGGGCCACTCTCGAGTCTCTCAAAATTTTTTTATCCTGTTAGCTTAAGTCTTAAGCTAGAGGCAGGCCTAGATAGTAGGTTAGAGGTTAGAGCAGGGGATTTCAAACTGTAGCCAGGAGTTCACCGGTGGATCATGAAATCAATAGTGTATCTTAATCAACATTTTTAATTTAACAGAACGGCACAGACCAGAAAACATCAGAGTGCATCACAGGTAGTAAGGGTAAATATTGTTTTATGAAATTTTGAAATTTTTTCATTATGTTTAGTAACAATGTGAAATTGCCTTTTTTGTAGGTAAACAAAACAATAGAATGCCATTAATTTCATATGGTTTAACCTTACATATACAGTTTTATATATTAGCTGTGTATACCAAACCTATATGTGTGTAGAGTTCAGATGAAAAACTTACTTCCTGTGCTAAGTCATGGTCCAAAAAGTTCAAAATCACTGGGTTAGAATAAATGTCTAATAGCGCTGTGCTAAGCCAGGAAAAAAACCCCACAGAATGCTTTTCCCTGGTTCTAAAATAGCTAGCCTCTGCTGGGTAGAATATGACTACTCATGAGATACAGATACTTTATAATTAATAATCATACAGTATTAATAATTAGTAGTCATAATTAAATAGTATTCATAATTAATAGACTTTTCAAGTGCTAACTTTCTTGTACAGATGAACTATAAGATTTAGAGACATTCAGAACAGTGAGAAATACTGTAATCAAAAAAGTTTCCTGATTGAGGGAGGTGAAATAAAGAAATGGGTCTGACTGGACGAGAGGGCATATTCTTATAACCTGTTTACCTCTGTAACATGAGTTAAGTAGTTTGATAATTTATAGAACCTTGAAGAAACATCGAAGAAGTAACCTGTATAAGGGAGAAATCATGAATGGTACATAATTTTGATGAAATAAGATTAGAAAACAGTGTCACTTTGAAAACCCCTAACTTTAATTTGGTCATGGACCTAATGTTGGGAAGACTTTTGAAATCTCACTTTAGAACTTATGGTACCTTACAAAACAGCTTTAATTTTACTTAGTGGGTATTTTTGTCTCTTTTTGAGATTTGATTTTTCTTTTAAGAAATTTGGGAAATGTAGAAATTATAACCTCATGGAAATTTATTATTTTACTTAACAAATAAAAAATTTAAGATTTCTTAAAATGAATGTGAAATCCATGACCTCGGGGATAATTATTTTGGAAACTGTTTTATTGTCTAGATACCTGGAGGTATTTTTAGAGGAAAACATCATTTATCATGTATCAATGAGGGATTAGTGTTTGCATATTTTTCTGAATGAAAAGAATTAGATTTAGATCTCAAAATATTGCCATATCCTCAAAATAAATCTGTTCTTTGTACATTTCTCTTGCAAATTCCACCTCTTTTACTAAGGTTTCTAGTCCACACCTTTTGTCCTACCGTGACCATTTTAGCCACAATTTTTTCTTTTAGGCTATTTTAACAACCTGCTAACACGCTGCCAACAGAGCTCTGTTGCTAGTCTCAGATCCTGCCAATACATTCTGTGTGTGGCTTTTCTTAAATACAAACTTGATCGTGTGTCAATCCCCTTCATAAAATTATTTAACGGTGTCTCATTTCCTACAGGATAAAAATCCTCTGCATTGCCATACAAGGCTCTACACGGACTAAACTTTGCCTGCCACACTAGTCTCATCTCTCACTATGGATCCTGTGCTTCATACAGGCTAAATTTTTCTGCATACCAGCCTATTTCCCACCCCAGCCTCTGTATCACAGCTCCCTCTTCCTGGAATGCTTTTTATATGTAATGGATTTTGCCTCCATACTCAAGTTGTTATTTAAGATCATTTCTCTAAGATGCCTTTCCTGATCTCTCCTTCATCACTAGATCAATGGTTCTTAAACTTTTCTGCACATTAGAATCACCTGGAAATTCCAAAGCTCAGGAAGTGAGACTCAGGGTCAGTATTTTTTGAAACTCCCCAGGTATCTGGTCAAGATGGTTTAAATATTCATCTATATCTTCCTATAGTTATTCTATTATTTTGTTTTTACTCTTAATTCCTTAAGCCACCTGAAAATTATTTTAATCTGTGATGTGGAGTGAGGATATAAGGTTTGTAGTTTAGCAGGTGAAAGATACAAATTACCAGTTACCAGTGCAGCATGGTATATATTCTCATGGTCTGAGGGACCAAAGGAAAGGCAATTAAATCTAGAAGGCAACATAGCTTTCTAGATACACTAAGCCAAGAGCAAGAGCATCAGTTATTGAGACCGTTAGTCTCCAAAAAAATGTTTTATTACACCTGTAGAATAAAGATTTTTGTTTGTTTATTTTATTTTTAAGTTTTATTGAGATATAGTTCGTATACCATACAATTCACCCATTTAACGTGTGCAGTTCAGTGGTTTTTAGTATATTCATAAATCTCTCCAAACATCACCACAATTTTAGGACATTTTCATCATCTCAAAATGAAGATGTACCCTTTACTATCTCCTGCTACAGCCTCAGCCTCCCCTCCCTCAGCCCTAGGCAACCACTAATCTACTTTCTGTCCCTATAGGCTTCTCTGTTGAAGATATTTCATATGAATGGAATCATATAATATGTGCCTTTTTGTGACTGGCTTCTTTCACTTATCACCATGTGTTCAAGGTTCATCTGTGTTGTAGGATGTATCAAGCATCTCATTCCTCTTTATGGTTAAATAATATTCCATTTTATGGTAATACCCATTTTGTTTATCTCCTTGTTAACTGATGGACATTTTGGTTGTAAAATAAATTGTGAACACTTCCAATATATATTTTTAAAATGTGTTCATGACTCATATGTAGGTACTACTGAATGAATATATTATGTACTATATATAACATACACAAAAAATAATAGTTTAAAAGATAACAACAAAATATAAATAGGATTCTTTTTTTTTTTCTCACCTCTCAGTGGGTCATTTGTATTCTAGAAACCTCTCACTTTTACAGACTTTTGAGGCTACTGGTTCAGGTGAGCGAGTCAGCTGAATAAAGGTGTTCTAGACAGAAGATGCAGTGCATGCGAATGCATGGAAATGAGAGAAGGTACGGCACCTTTTCATGTCTTGCAAGTTGTATGTGGGACATAGAATAGAAAGGAATTTTCATGCAGTCATTTTTTACCGTCTCCCTCACTGTAATAATTTAAGGTTTAGTGAAAGAATATCTATATTCTCTTTCTTACATATGTATAAATATGTATATATGTGTATGTGTATATATATATATATACACATATATATGAACACCTAAGAAAGAATATTAAATAAAAGTTTTATTCTAATATGTAAGTCTATAGTTTTATTATTACAGTTGACCCTTGAACAACAAGAGTTTGAACTGCACAGGTCCACTTATACATAGATTATTTTCAATAACTGCATCCTACAGTTCTACACGATCTATGATTGGTTGAATCTGTGCAGGTAGAACCACGGATACAGAGGACCGGCTATAAAGTTATACTCGGATTTTGAACGGTTCGGGGGTTGGGACTGCTAACTGCCCACATTGCTCAAGGGTCAAGTGTACTATTTGGCAGTGTATATTAGACACTATATTATGATACTTTCTAGAAACAACCTTATAGTTTGGGCTTTTTTCAAATAATCCCAACCAAGAATTAGCAGCATTAATTTCCTATTTACCACTCTTTTCTGGTTTATTTCTGAACATCTTAGTTGCAGTATTTTCTGTGACTTAAGGAGATGGGCTGAGTCTGCTATAGGAAAACAACATCAAAAATAAGTCCTTTGTACTTTCCCTTCTATAAAACCCATGGAGAAGTCCCTTACACTTTATTTCATATTGTGCTGAGTTGCATATGAAGCAAATATAGAAGAATAATTGTTTGTTCTTACCAGTTTGGCTGTGGTTGAAGAGAAAATGGTTGTAATATTTATTCTGCTACAGCCAAAGACTTTGCTAGTCTGTGGTATCTTGTGAAGATTCTGGGCAGACTATTGGGATAGAATCCAATCAACTTAGTTTCTCAGAAATATTTCTCAAGATTGGCTTGCTTATTTTTCTATTATTCACACTCATTATTCTGGGTATTTTAACGGCATATCACAGTGATTAATTTACTACATTATATACTCTTTTTTAAAAAATACTTTTTATTTATTTATTTCATTTTTGGCCGTGTTGGGTCTTCGTTGCTGCGCATGGGTTTTCTCTCTCTAGTTGTGGTGAGCAGGGGCTACTCTTCGTTGTGGCACGTGGGCTTCTCACTGCGGTAGCTTCTGTTGTTGCAGAGCACGGGCTCTAGGTGCGCGGGCTTAAGTAGTTGTGGCTCGCAGGCTCTAGAGCGCAGGCTCAGTAGTTGTGACGCACGGGCTTAGTTGCTCTGCCACATATGGGATCCTCTCGGACCAAGGCTCGAACCCATGTCCGCTGCACTGGCAGGCAGATTCTTAACCACTGCGCCACCAGAGAAGTCCAACATTATATACTCTTAAGGCAGTAGTAATTAATACTGAGTTTACCATCTAAGAAAATAGAGACCAAGCATTTGTGAGGTTGACTCAAGCCTTTACTCCAGTGAGTGACAAAGCTGGAAACAGAATGTAGAGTTGCTAACTAAAAATATTGAACCCAGTCCATTTAATGTGCTGGCTTTCTTTTATGACTAAGCCAAAGATTTTTTAAAATTAATCAGTGAGAATGTGTCTGTAATTCTGTTCTAATCCAAAATAAGAGGGTGAGAAATTTTCCACTTCACCAAGAAAAAAGTGTAAGATTGCTTTGGTAACGATTTCTGTTTATGAAATTAATCAGACAAACAAACTGAAATAATCCTTCTTCATTAAAAGATTAATTAATGCCATTTGAAAACTTAGGCACGTTTTAAATCTTTTTTTTTTTTTTTATCCAGCAAATGTGTTTTTGTACCATAGAGTTTAGGTACTTCAACTTTAGTTGATAAACCACCTTGATGAGTATAATATTTTGATTGTTTCCTGATCATTTTTTGGCTGTGGGTACCATAAAAGAAATGTTCAGGGACATTAAGCCTAAGATAGCACCTAATGATTACAGCTGTTCATGGTTTGAGACAAAGAAGACCAGTTTTTCAGCCTACTCTGCTTTGACACACTACCATTTCCCACTCTCAATTTCTTTCTTTAAGAATCCACTTTCCTCTGAAATATCACTTTCCTTTTTTAAAAAATGTATTCATTATAATAATATTTTATCAAATGCTGGAAAACATATAGGCACTATTTTAGGCTCTAGACACAAAATGGCAAATAAAGCAGAAAAGTCCCTGCCCTCAAGAACCTCACAGCTTGGATCCAACTTTGGCACCCTTTTCAGTGACAGCTCACTGACATTCACTCATCACATAACTTTTTTTAGTTTTCAGTTTTTTCCAAAAGGATAGGTTTCCAAGTGTAAGGCCCTGGTCTTTCTAGTGGCAGCTACTTCCTTATTGTATTTAAGTGATGTATTATTGATAAAGCATTTAGAATGACTGGCACATGGAAAGCACTATTTGTATAAGTGTTAGCTACAGGTAGAAGATAGGAGTAGCAAAGCATTTTCCATCCTACCAGCATGCCAGCAGATACTGCTTATTCTTAAGCAAATTCAGAATTGTAAGTAAGCCTCATAATAAGAATGCTACCTTGAACATTCAAATATGGAAAAATACAAATTGTTCTGATAATGCATGTCACAAAAGGATTTTCCACATTTCTTCCAATTATAAGTTTTATTGGTTCTTTGAAAAGATTTAATATACAGAACTATTTTTTATTCAAACAAGTATGTTAATAAAATGAAAAATATTGTGTCTACTCTTTGCTTCTTCAAATGAGAGTTAATCATTTGCAGGGAACCATAGCTATAAGTAGCTTATAAACATAAAATATGGTGCCCTGTATCCTCTGCCAAATAATACCTCCTACTTATATAACATGAATAGTTTAAAAATCCTGTCACATGCCTCATTACATTTAGTTCTGTAACAGTCCTGAGAAGTAGATTAAACAAGTATTATTGTGTCCATTTTTCAAAGAAAGAAACCAAAGTATTAAAGATATTTTGTACTCACCCTAACTTAAACAGTAGATTTGAGGAGTCAGATCTTCGGTCCAATACTCTTTCCGCTACTGTATAAAACTGCAAAGCATTGTTTCCTTTAAAAATAAAATAAAAGAAGCCACAAGCAATATGACCTGTTAGCATGAAGCCAGAATCAGCAGACTGAGGACTGGCCTACAATTCACAGCATTACCACTAAGATTGAGCAAGGTAACCCCCATCCAACTCACCCTCTAACCCCAGGTTCCAGAAGGCATATTTGGACACAGTCAACTTCAGATGAAGCATAGTTTGATTACCTTTTTTTCTACCCTCACTTCATCTCAAGATGTAGCTTGTTAGAGATATCATTAAAGATGGGGGTTGGGGAAGAAGGGGTAAAATCTGAACCAGATTATAGAACAGTCTAGGCAGGTAAAAAAAAAAAAATCTGAGATACTGAACAGAGCCAGAAACACTGAGTATGGTCCTTTCAAATAATGCCTCATATTTTCATATTTAAATTAGAATATTCTGATAGATGTGGGAAATTTATTTTACCAGGATATTTTTCAAAGTTTCTTTCTAAAATAATTAGGGAGAAATTCCAACAAGATTTGGGGAGTCGGTTTCTTTCTTTCTCTCTCTCTCTCCCTCTTACTCACTTGCCTTTGCTCCATTGGTCACTGAACTTGGGAAAAGCATTGTTTTCATTGATTAAGAGAAGTATGGATGTCAGGAAACTTGGCACTGTAATTTTATTAGCTAACTTAAGCTAGTACCTTAATAAGAAAACACCCTTTAAAAAAATTCTTAGAAATGAGTTCAAGCAACACAACAATCTAGGGTAGTTCAGCACACTTCATTTCATTTTCTAAAAGGCTCACAAACACTTGTGACCCGCAAGGTATAGATTGTGGCTCCTCCTGTAACCAAAAGTAGGGTCCGGTTGTTCACCGCTCAAAAGCCAATAAAAAAGCAAGGTTGGTGGAAAGGAAAGTTTGCTTTATTTCGGATGCTGGCAACCAGGGGTGGAGGGTGCAGGGAACACCCGTCAGAGGCCAACTCCCTGCCCTACAACCAGTGGGCAAGAGCTCTTATGGGCTGCGGGAGGTGGCTACAGTCAGCTCTGACAGGCATCTTCAAATTGGTCATGGGTGGTCTGATCAGCGTCATCTTGATTGTTTGAGGTACAGTTAGTCTTCAGTTCCAGGGTCGGTTTGTTTCCAGTTCTTTGAGGCAAATTCTCAGAATTGTGACAGCTTCTGTCATGGCTACAGCCTGGTCATCATGTAGTTCACTTCTTCCACCTGATGGGGCTTTTAGTATCTGTAAGACAGCTCACAAGTTCACAGGATACGGCTCGATATTATCTGTAGCCCTTGAGAAGGAACTAAAGGCCCTTGACTTTGCTTACTGACTAAACCATTATTGTTTTGTCCTGTTTGACTGCTTTTCTTTGCTTCTGCATTTTCTCACTTCTCTGATTAAACTTATTCTTTGGCTAAAGTTCTTCCACAGACAAAAGGCAGGCTGTGGGCATGGTCATGCAGACCATAGGGCCCTGCTCCATTTCACTCCTTGCTTCCCCTAATGAAGTTCAGATTCCTTACATGATCAGATTTTTATCTTATTTTCCCTATTCTCCATTTTATTTACCCATTCTTCATTTTCACAAAACATTTTTCCTCTTCCTCGTGTGTATCCTGCACTGTGTTGCTTTCATGCTTTGGTTATGTTGTCTCTTCTACCTCTGTGGCTAAATCTTATTTCTCCCTTAAGGCCCAGTTATACTGCCACTTCCTCCACCCAACTTTCCCTCTTCTCCTCTGCATAAATTTTATAAGTACTTTATCAGGACCTCTCATATGTCATTTGCACCACCACACAGTTAAAGAGTATGTCTTATCCACTTTCCAGCCTATAAGCTCCTCCACATCAGAACTGCCTTTGTGTCCCTCACTCTCATACATAACAGTGCCCCCCTCCATAACTGTCTGCAGTATAATAGGGTAGAAAAGGCATGGGCTTTGAAGTCTGACAGCCCTGATTTCAATTCCTTGCTCTATCATTTATTAGCCATATAACCTTGGGCAAGATACTTAACATCTCTGAACCTCTGTTTCCTCATGCATAAAACGGAGACAATAATACTCCTTCTGTTGTTACAGCATTAAGTTAAGTGAGAAAGTAGGCAGAGAGTTCCTAGTATTGTATCTCAGACATGCTAGGTCTTAAAAACTGGTGATGGTGCTGGTAGTAGTGGTCGTACTTGTATTTTAGAAGCCACTTTATTGCTTCAGTTTCCTCAGTCACATAGAGAACAGGAAGAATACTCTGACATACCACACATGAGGACTATTTTGAACCAGTTTGGAAACCCTCATAATTATTTGAAGAAAAGTATCTCATGAGTTTATTACAAAATAATAGAACCCTCCTTTAAGTACTGTTAGCAAGCATGATATTCTGCAGTGTTGAATTTGCTAGGTTAACCATAGCCTTAGGTGATTTTTAGATAGCAATTCTTTCTTTAGTGTTCTCCTTGATTGGCTTCATGAAATCTTTATATCTTGAAGAATTCGGGGCTTTCTTCTTATTGCTAAAACATAGAGTATATAATTTGTAGGTTCCACACCCAGAATGACAGGGCAACCTAGGGATGTTGTCAAAATGGCCATCAAACTACAAGAATTGTGGGTCACACCATATGGAGAAATACAAAGCGTGCTCTGTTGAGGGGCCTGGGGGCAACATCAATCAACCTTGTGCTGGTCTTGAAGTCCACGTGAGGGGGAATGAGGTAAAAGTGAACAGGAGCACAGACTACAGCCAACAGGTGGGAAGCTGGAGCCCCCAGAAGAGAAGCCATTCATGTCCCTCAGTACCTATTTATATATTGTAATTGTTTCTTGTGCTCATTATTAATAAGAATGGAGAAACATCTGATAAAAAGCTTATCAGAGAGTCTGTACAATTAAAAACTTCATTAGTAAAAGATAAGACAATTAAGCCTAATTTAAATCAATTTAATGTTTAGTGTTCAGAACCTGTTTTTACCAATCTAAGTTCTCTTATCTCTTAATTCATTAGATAAGTTCACTTAACTTTATTTGAGTTGATTTTTAATGTAATATATACTTTGTGGTAATTAATTTATGTGATGTTATGACTATAAGTTATTACCAACATGACTGCTATTTGAATTATAAACTCAACAAAGCAATATATAATACTCTAAAAAAAAGGCAAAATTTTGTATTTGGAAAGGAGTGGAGCTTTCAAAACAAGTTTTTTTTTTAATTACTAATATCTTAAGGGAAAGTAACAAAAGTAAAAATTAAGAAAACTTCTAATTAGAGAACTACACCTATATTGGATATTCATGCCATTTTATAAACGGTCACAGTGTACTGTAAATGTACGGTCAGCCCTCCATATCCACGGGTTCCCCATCCACAGATTCAGCCAACCTTGGGTAGACCATATTCTGGGAAGAAAAAAATTCCAGAAAGTTCCAGAAAGCAAAACTTGAATTTGCTGCACACCAGCAACTATTTACGTAGCATTTACATTGTATTAGGTATTATGAGTAATCTAGAGATGATTTAAAGGAGATGGGAGGATGTACAGGGAGGATGTACATAGGTTATATGCAAATATAAGGAACTTGAGCATCCTTGGATTTCAGTATGGGCATTGGGGGTCCTGGAACCAATTCCCCACAGATACTGAGGGACAACTGTATAGAATTTCAAAGTGATTGTTAGATTGTAATGACATATATCTGCAGTGATTATGTACTACAGAGAGAAAGTACACATAGCAGTGTATATAGAGAGGAAACAACATTGGGTTATCAAAAAATCTGGTTTCTGATATTCCCAGCTTGGCATAATCATTTAACCTCGCTGAGCCTCAGTTTTCTCATCTGTAAAATGAGCAAGTTATTACCCTCTAAGAACTTCTTAGTATTAATATTTTTGTCTTGTGATTCGGGACATATTCCTTTTGTACTAAATTTAAAACTAGATATGAACTATCATATATTCACTAGCCAGCCCTCCTGGAAGTGCCTAATGGAAAATACAACTGAAAATCAGTATTTTTATAGTTTATATTCCAAAATGGAATACAGTCTGAAAATGTGGATAAATTTAACTGTTTTATAACTTGTTACCTTCACATTTCTCAAATCAGCTAATAGAAAAACACAGAGGAAAATATTCTATATTACTTTCTTTTGAGAATTATTTTAAACTCCAAAATAACATGAAGAAATGAGGCTACGATGAACAACAGAGAAAGAAAAATTAAAAATTTGTGTAAATGTAGGCAATTCCACTTAACGTTCGGTGCTGAAGCATACTTCAGTGTTCAATGTTCAAGCATATTATTTCATGTAGTCCCTAAATTATTTAACCAGTTTTGACTGATTTTCATGAAGCTACAGAGGCTTATCTTGACCACCAGATGGAGCCAGCATTGTTTGATTTGTAGAATTAAAAATATGCTGAAAATAAAAATAGGTTAAATGAAATTAATAAATTGCAGATTTCTTACTTTAGTTCATAGTACAGAAAAAAATTAAACTTTTAGCCCAGTCTTTGCCTAAACTTCTGCCTACTCTTCATAAATGTGCATATAGATACCTCCATTATATAGTTTCTTTATTGTGAATTAGTTTTTATTTGAGCAGTTTCAGTGGATAGAGAAACCAGTTTTCTTCTTATTCACCTTTTAAAGATATCATCTAAACACTTTCAATTATCTTCAAAACAAAATTAGTACAGGTTCACTCAATAAATATTATGGATTATAACTATGAATATATATATGTAGGCTCTCATTTTAATGTCACAGAATATTCCCCCTGTTACCATTTCTATAATGGATTTTCTTACTAAAACAAACCAAAAAACAGGCATTTTGACTGGGGTGGAGGATATGTAGTTTAGCCCCAGTAGCTCCTCAAGGAGATGAAGCCTCAATGAATGGCTACATTTATTCAATGGCTGCAATGAATGGCTGCAGCTCTTACAGGGATTCTACTCAGAAAGCTCAGTGCTCAAGGGCTTAATGAGGGATAATTGCCTTCAAGTTGACTTTTACTCCTCTCACCACTATTTAATAAGTGTCAGAAATCATCTAATTCCTTACAACTCAACTTAATTAGGCAGCTATCTACAGAAAAAGTATTTGTACACTAGGGGACCTAACCCCCTACAAGGCCCTCAAGGAGCCATTCTATCCAGCAAGAGCTATAAGGCAACCATGCACACTGTTGTAATTTAAGATCTAAAAATGTTCACTCTGTTCATTTGTCCATTCAGCTACTATTTATTGAGTACATACTACATGCTAGGGATATACTAGTCCACAAACAGGGCACTGTCCCTGCCATTTGAGTTTATAGCCGAGGGGGGCAGTACAAAGAGGCAGCTCTGATATAACGAAGTTAGCAGCTACAAAGTGTTTAAAAATTCAAATGAGGACAATATATGATTAATTATGGAGAATCAAGAAAAGCCATAAAGAACTCTTTCTAGGAAATTATTTTCATTAACCCACTGTTTGGCAGACTGCAGTTCCCATTTATTATGGTCTGGGAGGAATTCAGGACCTTTTTTTGTTGGTAGGACTTTATTTCATCAGGACACATCCAGTATGGTGACCTGATGCCTTTTTATGTCAGATTGGAATATTTTCTTCTAAGTTTTCTTGTGTTTCAGACATGAAGAAGAAATAAGCAAGCTGGTTAATAGTCTGTACTTTAGAGCTAGACTGCATGGTTTCTTATTCTCGAGTTTATAATCCCTGAGATAAGTTATCTAACCTCTTACTGCCCTAGTTACCTTATCAGCAAAATGGGGTCAATAATATGACTTCCTCATAGGGTTGTTGGTTATGAGGATTCAGCAAGTAATTCAAGGTACTAGTATCTGGCACATAGTGAGTACTTGAAATGTCAGCTATCATGTTAGCTATTTTCAATTCTGGTACTTTTCCTAGAATTAATTTAAGATCTGGTATGTATAAAATTTGATTAAAACATACTTTGTAGCTTCCAGAAAGTATCATGAGATACAAAGTATGATGAGATGTCAGTAGCTTTGGTATTTTTCTATATCCACTAAAGTCTGTCCCTTTTGTTTTCAAATGTTGTTTACTATTATCACTAGTAAACAACATTTACTTTTATTTATATAAAAGTTTTTATTATGGGAATTTTTCAAAAATTTCCTTGAAATAGTAGATCTAGAGCTATTTAAAATCATTTATAAGTAGCTTTATTAACAGTTTCTGACACATAATAATCACTTACTAAACTTTTTTTTTAAATGAATGAATGTGCAGCTACTTGAAGCTTTTAGCTCCTTGAGCTCTGGTACTGAGACAGTAGAGGGTATAAGCCCTTTTATCTATAAAATGAGATTTGTAATAGATGGATACCATTGGTTCATTAGCTAAGTAACCAATAATTGAGTAGTCATCACTTCTTTCTGCTCAGAACAAAAAGGTTTTGTAATGAAGAGATTCAAGTGGAGCAAAGATTATATTTCTGACTAGTTCTTAGGGAAGAGTTAGAGACATTCTTTATAACACGCAGGGGGAAAAGTGCAGTATTGAACCTTTAGTCTTACTACAGATTGTCACCAAAACTAGGAGTCAGAACATAAGTTTTAGCCCAAGTTCTGCTGCTAATCCACATGCGACACTAGCTAAGTTCTAGTGCTCTAGCAAACTGATGCTCTAGTAGTAAATTGATGGTTACAGTGTTGTTGGACATTCTTGTCACCAAACCCTTTTATATATATTTCCTAATATTATCTCAGAGGTCACTAAGATATTAAATTTTTTTTATTCTAACACTATAACATAGGTAAGCTTTAACTCCTCTCTATGTGGCTAATATTCTACCCAAGAATCAGCAACATAATACTTACAATCAATGGCTTGATCTCTTAACTATTTTTACATATATTATGTTTATTTTACTCTTTAGATTACTTTCTAGAATGAAAAGGCTGCATCATGTATGCTTTAGATATCATTCATAGCATTTCCTAGAGTGTCAGGCATGTGGGCAACACTTACTAAATTTTATTTTCTGAACTGAAGTTTTAATTGAAGACAGTAGGGCACAGTGTGGAATTTTAGTATCATAGAGACCTGGGTTGAAGTTCCAGCTTTAGTATATTCTAATTGTGGTCTTATCCCATTTCCTAATTTGTCAAATAGGTTTATAGATACTTTCTTCATGGATAGTCAGAGAACCTTAGCATGGTACCTAACATATAGTAGGTTTTTACTAAATGTTCTTTTTTCTCCCATTCTTCATTCCTATTTATTTAGCATATATTTTATAGAAATTTCAGTTAATAACAAATAGTTGTCATACTGTATCATTATTTATGAATTATCATCCAGCATATATTGAGATTTTTAAGAAAAGCAGAAGTAGAGCACTCTGTACTTAAACTGATTTTTTTCAAACTCCTTTTATATTTTATTAGCTAGTTTTATGTGACTAAAATCATCCAGTCACTTATTCAATTTTTGTTTATTCAGGGGCATTCAAGTACATGAGAAATGAATGTGCTACTTCCTGTTCTGGCAACATGGACTGAGTTAAGACAGAACTTTCTCCTTCTACAAATATATAGAAATTCTGGATAAAATATGATCCAGTCCAATTTAAATACTCAGCTAAACTTGAAAGAGACAGAGAGGGGGCTGGCAGGGTGAGGGAAAGTGAAAGGGGGTGGGGAGAGAGAAGGTAAGAAAGAAAAGAAAATTCCTACGTACCAGAAACAAAGGTGAGGCATAACCAGAGCATTAAGTGGGCAAGTTGACACTACAGTTGCCCAGGGGGATATTGGAACCAGACATAGGCTCTGATAGCTAGAAGCTGAGGTTTTAATCTCACACTTGGACAGAGATATAGTCTTGGATCAAAAGAGGAAGGAACTGGGGCTTCCCTGGTGGCACAGTGGTTCAGAGTCCACCTGCCGACGCAGGGGACATGGGTTCGTGCCCCGGTCTGGGAAGATCCCACATGTTGCGGAGCGGCTGGGCCCGTGAGCCATGGCCGCTAAGCCTGCGCATCCGGAGCCTGTGCTCCGCAACGGGAGAGGCCACAACAGTGAAAGGCCCGCGTACCACAAAAAAAAAAAAAAGAGGAAGGAACTAAAAAACCTGTCCACCTGGTCAGGAAGGCCACAAAGAAGCATGTCATTTTTCAGAGCTATATGTGGGAGGAAAAAGAAAAGCCTATCATAAAAAATATCAAAACTCTAAAACTCTACAAGGTACAGCTATAAAGTCTGAATGTATACTGCCTATATGGTACAGGAATCCTAAGCCAGGAAATTAACTTGGGGAAAAAATGGTTGTGCACTAATGGAACCCCTTAATTTCCTGGTAGAAACAAATGCAAAAGCTCTCTGTAGGACTCCTTACATAATCCTGGGTGCCAAGGATTCCTATGGAGCATGATGAAGATGTAGCTCTAGCTGTAGGTACACGCACAGTCAAAAATTAGAAAACACATGGGGAAATAACCACTCTGGGGAGAGAGTCAGAAGACATAATAGAAGGATCTCCAAGAATAATCTGAAAGATAAAACATAACAAGTGTCTAGAATTTTAAGCTATGATTATTAAAATCAATTACTCAGTTTATATCTTAAAAACTGATTAGATACAGCTAAACAGAGAATTAGTGAACTGAAATACAGAGCTAAGGAAATTACTCAGAGTATAGTGTTAAGAAATAAAAACATGGGGCTTCCCTGGTGGCGCAGTGGTTGAGAGTCTGCCTGCTGATGCAGGGGACACGGGTTCGTGCCCCGGTCCAGGAAGATCCCACATGCCGCGGAGCGGCTGGGCCCGTGAGCCATGGCCGCAGACCCTGCGCTTCAGACCCTGCGCTTCCGGAGCCTGTGCTCTGCAACGGGAGAGGCCACAACAATGAGAAGCCCATATACCGCCAAAAAAAAAAAAAAAAAAGAAATAAAAACATGAAAAATAAATGTGCTGTGAACATTTGATCACACTATAAACAGAATTAGTTTATACTGATGTGATATACTCAGTTAGGAAATAGAAGAGTTGACCATATTTTTCACACAGTTGAGTTTGTGCAGCAGATATCATTGCATTTGACTCTGTGTACCATGTAGAAGTGTTTGGGTTATAGTTTCCATGCAGTCCAGATGGAACCTTAGCAGGCTTAATCTTGGTATCACAGATGTATATAATGAAAGGTCAGCTGATTTCACAGCTATTCTCAAGCTGTTTGCCTATTCATTTTGGCTAGAAATAAAAACAGGAGGAGAGGAAAGACATCCTAAAGCCAGACAATTAAAAATCTCAGAAGACTAAGAACTAGAGAAACCATTGTGAAATGATTACCACAGTCTAGCTAATTAACATATCCATCACCTTACAAAGTTACAGTTTGTGTGTGTGTGTGTGTGTGTGTCTGTGTGGTGATCAACTTTCTTAGCAAATTTTAATTATATAATACAGTATTATTAACTGTAGTTACCATGCTGTACATTAGATCTCCAGAACTTTTCTATCCCACATAATTGAATCTTTGTACCCTTTGACCAACATCAAAATCATATTAGGTAAACATAAAAAGACTACTTGTTTGTTAGTCCACACATTTTTTTTAACTAGACAATCTCTTGAACAAAATGGCTGATTATTAATATATTACTCATTAATTATTTTCCTCAAACTAGGTAACAAAGAGGCAAGCAACAAACCAAGGCTTGAATAGAAAGATTACTGGTATTCTTGATTTCAACGGGCTCATCTTGGTTTGCCAGCCAAAGATGAGAAGAGATAGGTTTTTGTGTTTTTTTTCCTTAAGTCACAAATTTTCATTAATATATAGAAATGTAACATAATGTAAAATGTTAGTACTTTTTTTTTTTTTTTTGAGGCAAACCTGTATTCTGTGAAGCCAGATGTTAGCTAATCTTTGTTTGTATGGAATTACTGCAGGATCAAATCCACAGATTTTTTTTTTCTAATTTCTAATTTAGTAAAAATTATTTCTATCTGCTCTAGATAACTGTCCTGATTTTTTGTTAGATATATTTATATTTTATGATGCCATTAAATTGAAATAGTTTGTTGTTGTTATTATTTTAACTGGGGAGCAAAAGTGGCAGGTAATTGGAAAATCAACCAATATTGAAAGATTATATCTTATAAGGCAAGAGAATAATGTAAAATGGTATTGCTGAATTTTAGGAATAGCTTATTATTTTAAAAGTGAGATAGACAGGGGGAAGGGTTAGGAGGAGGGATAGTTAGGGAGTTTGGGGTTGACATGTACACACTGCTATAGTTAAAATGGATAAGCAACAAGGACGTACTGTATAGCAGAACTCTGGTCAATATTATATAACAACCTAAATGGGAAAAGAATTTGAAAAAGAATAGATACATGTATATGTATAACTGAGTCACTTTGCTGTACACCTGAAACTAACACAACATTGTTAATCAACTATACTCCAATATAAAATAAAAAATAAAAAAAAATTAACTGAAGAAAAAAAGTGAGATCGGTGATTTTATAGTCAAATAAATACAGTTGAGAACAACTACAATAGTACAGTATATAATAAAGATGTTTATAAAATTGGTTGATAAGTTAACATCAATCAGTTTCTAATCTAGATAATCATTGTGGAGCTTCCATAGAGCCTTTTTACTATTTATCCTAAGACTATTCTATTATTCCTCAGAGGAAGAGGCTGCTCCAGATGGTGCTGTTGCAGAATACAGACGAGAAAAGCAAAAGTATGAAGCTTTGAGGAAGCAGCAGGCAAAGAAAGGAACTTCCCGTGAAGACCAGGTAACTTCACAAACCAAAATCCATACGCAGTTCATTGCCTTTTAATTGTCTTCAAGTGTTAATGGAGCCTAATTTGATTATACACAAGGGGAAACATCACCTCTTAAAAATGGAAAAGGATATATTAATATACAGGTGAAGTGACAAGGACCTTGGCCACTTAAGCAAAGATCCAGATGATAGAGTTCTTTCCTGACATAAAGGCATAAAGCCTAAAACTTTCAGGTTTCAACCTTGTACTCCCTTACTAAACACAGGAAGGAACGTAGTAAAACCACATATTACCAGATACTCCGGTAGAACCTTTGACTAAGTGAATATTATGCGATGGGGTGATTATAAATGATGAAGGTATCTCTTCTGGATCAGCATCTCACCTGCTGCCTAGGCAGCTCCACTTGAAATTGTACAGTGCCTGTAAATAAGGCACTTTGTCCACTAGTTGACTTCTACCATAAACAATACCACGACAGTCTGCTTACTGAAAGTCATTCCTGAATCTTTAAGTAGTAATGTAAGAGGATTGTCAGAAATCAAGAATAAAAAAAAGACAGGAAGCGAGCTCATCAATTTGGGAGTCAACACCATGCAGCACTTGGCACTTGATAAAATGAATCTCTTCAGCAGCTCTTTATGTTGAAAAGCTAGGGGGCAGACCAAAATTATTTATATTCGGTGCTGCCATATATACATGAGAACATGCCATTTTAGGCATATAAATAAAATAGGCAAAATAAAAGTAAATTTAAAAGCCCAAGCCTGTTTGAATAAATTAATCTAATCCGGAACTATATTATAAATGACACCTAATTACTGGTAAGGAAGATCATGCATCAGTGCCCAGTGTGAAAATAGTCATAGGGAAAATTCAACAAGAATTCAGGTATAGGAAATTGTAATTACAGAGAACTAATATGTGCAGTTTTCAAAAGAAATGGCACATCAAATGAAATTAAGAAAAAGTACTTTATTAACTTGTTTTCATGGAGTCACAAAAGTCCTCTGAATGTACTACCAAAAGATGTGAAGGATCACTCTTATTCTTGCATTCCTCTTTCTTCCCTCCTAGTGAATAATTATTAAGAATCTACCACGTCCTAATCACTGTATTTGGTGGTAAACGTGGTAGAAACATCCCTGTCTTCTCTGAGCTATCAGGAAAAAGAGGCAGTTAAGTAATACTAATAAAAGGGGTGACCATTATGACAGGTTAGATACAGGAAACTATGTCAATGTATAACAGTAGGACCTAACATGGCATAAGAATCTGGGAAGGCCTCCCTGAGAAAATGATTTGTCAGCTGAGCTTTGAGGGTTGGATAGGACATAACATGGCTAGACTAAAGGGACAGTATATGAGGAGTCTTTGACCTCTTTTGCAAAGAACTAAAAGATGTTAAGTATGACTGGAACTTAGACTAAGAAAAAGAAAGAGATGAGGCTGGAGAGGTAAGCAGGAGCCAGTTCACACAAGATATTTTTGAGCCATATTATGGAGTTGAGATTTACCCTAAGAGCAATGGGGAGCCATCGAAGGAAGGAGGTGATATGATCTCATTTGCACTATGGGAAGATCCCTCCCACCTGGCTGCAGTATGGAGAGTAGACTGGACCCGGGGCAGGACTGGCAGCACAGAGGCCATTTGAGAGACTCTGCTATGTAGATATGCATGCACAAGGTGTGCCAGGGCAGGCCCCTACAGCACAGCTTCTTCATGCCGGGAAGGCTTGCTCTGTGCTGAAGAGCATGCTGTTAATGGTTGGCCCTTCATTCCTTCAGCAAAAGCCAGAAGACTAATTCCCCTGGCGATGCCAAACAAAAATGCCTCCATGCAGATCCTATCTTCTTCAACCTATATTGGGCCCCATTGTTTTTTGTGGTGTTAGCTTTTCTGCCTAGTGTCCTTTCTTGCCTTTCGAATGCAACTAGAGAAAGTCCAATCTTGAATATAGGAGAAATTAAGAAAGGCTGAGAGGATGTTTTTCGTTTGTCATAGTCCCAGTCCTCCTTCTTTGAGCAAATACCAATAGCACGTTAATTGGCTCTAAAAACAGACTGCCTCGCCACTTTCAACTCAAAAGAATAAAATCCAGGTCTAGCGCAGTTTTCTAGGAAGTTTTAAAATTTCATTCCACTAAGAGGTCTCCTTTGTTTTCATTTTTTCTTTATGCCCTCAGAAAAGATGTTTACAAGTGTGTGAAAATCCACCATCAAAAATTGATGGGGTTTGCTTTTAAGTGATAGATAGATAGATAGATAGATATAGAGATATAGAGATAGGCATGTAGAGGTATATATTTATTATAATATATAGATATATACACACACAGAAACACTTAAGAAGCCTTGAAGGATATATACCAAATGTCTACAATGGTTACTTATTCTTAGTAGTGGGATAATAAATATTTTTGTTTTGCTTCTCTTTGTTTTCTAATATTTCTACAATAATCACTTTTCTTATTATAAAGCAAATACAATAAAAGTTTGTAGGTGAAAGGCTTTTTTAATGAATAATGTTTTAAAACAAAGGATGTTTTCTTTATCTGTTAACATTGTTTGAAGAGCTTAGTCCTATAATTGCTACTCTAGAAACATAAAATATCTAAACCCTAACATGCTAGCAGCCCTCAGAATGCCTATGAAGATATTCTATAGAATTTATAGTTTTTCCTTAAAACTCATGTCATTTAGCAACTATGGTAATGTATATATTTTCCACTGTTGTCCATGTGGGCATTAAATTTTGCAGAAACATATAAGGCACTTTTCACTATCATTTTTTAGCAATAACTGCCTTTGTTTCTTGCAGCTATTTTGACATCACCTGTCTTTATTGAGCTTAGGTTCTAGACCACCAAAACCTACTTAATTTTTTCACGAACCACGGTCTTAATGATATTTTAGATAAATTCTGGAGCCTCCACGTTACTGTGATTCTTTATTATATTTGTTATTCACATATTGAACTATCACACACATTTTTCCTTAGGAAATGTAATTACAGTTGGCCCTTGAGCAACACAGCTTTGAACTTTGTGGGTCCACTTATATGTGAATTTCTTTCAGTAAATACGTACTACAGTTCTAGACCAACTGCAGTTGGTTGCATAACCACCAGTGTTGAGGGAGAGCTGGCTGTGAAGTTATGAGTGGATTTTCAACCGCCCAGAGGGTTGGTGCCCCTAACACTCATGCTGTTTAAGGGTCAACTGTATTTTAGTACTGAATTCAGTGTACCAGCATCTTAAATAGAAACTTGAGTTTTTTAGACAGGTAGTATTTTATCCCATTTCACAGTTATGTACTTTTTAAAACTATAGAATAAAAAAAAACTTCTCTAATTTCTGATTCTCTGCTCAAATTCTGAAGCAAACTGTTAAGGTATAGCCAGGGGACAATGTGATTAAAATTTCAGGCACCTGCTGTTTCCTCTTACCTACAAATGGCATTGGAGCCAAAAATAAAAATATCAGAGAAATAGTCCCTTTTTTACAAAAACACACTCAACGTGATATTTATATCCTACTTGTTTCACTTAACAATAGCATATAATATTTCATGTGTATAATTTTAATAATAGTGTAATCACATATTCGCTGCTTTTTACCAAATTTATCTAGCTCCTTATTAATAGACATTTAACATGTTTCCATCTTTCACTTGTATGAATATTGCTGCAGTGCACATCTTTTGCATAAGCCATTTTCAGTGTTTCAGATTATTTTTCTACATGTATTCCCAGTATTGGAATTATTGAATCAAAGGGAATGATCATTTTAAAGTTTCTGATATGTATAAAAAACTTTCCAAAGATGTCACTCCAATTTACGCACCTTCCAACAATTAACATGTTCATTCATTTCACCTTCCCCAACATTGACATTTTTATATTTTTGGAAATTTGTTCAATACTATTTGTTTTTGGTGTTTTGGTTTTGATTTCACATGTCTTAGTGAAGTACCTCCCTATCTTGTTGACACTAAAAACTTAGCTATTAGTAAGCATGCATTTTAAAGTTTAAATGTCTTCTACATAAACAAACTTATTTTCCCCAAATCAGAAAATAGTCATATATCCCTGAGGGAAAATGTCAGTGCAAGTGCAAATGGGGCAATGTCAAGGTTTGTGAATATCAATCACTGTTGCAGCTGGAAGGCAGTTTTGTTATTTTCCTTCAAAATGAAAAAAATTAAGTGTTTTACATCCTGGAAGGATATTTTCTTTTCTACCAAATTTAAATATCTCTTCTGAAATTATATTTATACTTATCAGGAAACTTAGCAGTCTAATTGTTATTTCAGACCCTTGCGCTGCTGAACCAGTTTAAATCTAAACTCACTCAAGCAATTGCTGAAACTCCTGAAAATGACATTTCTGAAACAGAAGTAGAAGATGATGAAGGATGGTAAGGCCTTTGATTTCTTTATATTACCATGAACAAACAAGCTCAAAGCAGAGACACTATTAGGATATTTCTACTGTATCATCCCTTTTTTTTTTCCAGACTTTACCTTCCATTATACCCTCATCATTATAGGACCTCGGCACCGTTTTACTTCATTGCAGTTCAGTAAGCATTTATTTAGTGCTTGGTGTATTCCCAGTATTGTGCTAGCCAGTAGAAAATACACAGGAAATATATGACCCTATCCTTGCCCTAAATAACTTTCTAATATTGTGGAAAAGATAAGACTCACGTTAAACAGCTAGAAAACAGCCTTAAAAGATTCTGAGTCATTAACTTTTTACACTTTCCCACAAACATTTTAGAACTCATTAGTCCATTTCATAATCCTACCAAGTTCCTCTTCAAATTATGACCTATAGGATCCTAGCAATACATGCATAGTTAACTTATTTTTATCTTTGGATATTTTTCAGCTTTTATTTAAGACACTGATAAGAAATAAAGGGATTAATGACTTGTATGTGTCCTGTGCTTAGCACTTTATCCTATACTGGCAAAAAGGAAAAAAAAAAGAGTAAGCACTGTGCTTTTCTCTTCTCACACTCCTCTGCCCTCCAGCTGACTCCACATGTAGTATATTAGGCCTCCCCGCACCTAACTGCCTCCACGCCCGCACTACACCCTGGCTCAGGCACATTGCTGTGAGCAAGCCAGTGGGTCACCCCCCACACATGACTCACCCTCTGGAGCCTCTGAACTGTCACATGTGCCATTACCCCAACCCAGAATCATAGCCTCACTCCTCTCTGCCAAACAGCATCTCTCCCCTATTTCAAAACTCTGTTCAACACTCCCATCCTCCAGGAAACCAGTCAGCAAGATTTGTTGAGCACTCACAAATCTAGAGGGTGGAGGAAAGAGGGCTGGAACACATATTAAAAAAGACATAAAAACACTTATTAAGAAAACATTTAAGCAAGTAAGGCTCTGCAACTATATATAACTTTCATCAAAAGGGCCGGGTGATGATGATTTGAATGGGATGAATCCTACCTACCATACGATCCTGGAAATACTTGTATATTTCTCGATATGTGATTTCTGTATGGTCTGGGTTATGATGCCAATTTTTGTAAAACCCTTGGTCTCTTTTAATAGGTTTCTATTACTTATGTGTATTTGTTTATACTTAAATTCAAAGTCGCTTAAGGCAGAAGCTGGCTCCTCCCATAGTTCTTTGCCAAAGGTGAAGGCTCAGTGAGTGTTGAATGACCCATAGAGATAAATGCACTTGCACAGAAAAACTTTGTTTTTTTATATGACTGGACAGGTTTAGTTTTATTTTGGATTCTTTGAATGTCTCAAAATATCTTTCAAATGTTTTGGGTTCAGCCACTACACACAAAAAAATGTTTTGCCAAGTCCTCTTCCCCTTATTTTTGAATCCATATGCATTTTTTAAGGAAATATGATCCATGTGTTTCTGATTCATTTACACTTAACTCATCAAGATGGTGTTTTGTAAGAGCAGTTTGATGCCCAATAAGTTTTTTTAACCTTCTTTTAAGCCATTTAAGTCCTTTTTTATTGAACAGGAAAGTCACCAACAAATTTAAACCCAGAAGTTTCATTTGAAACTCATAACCCACAGGATTCAAATTTACTTTCAACTTGGCAAGACCATTTACCTTCCCAAGGTTCTTCCTAGTCCCTTGGTTCTGTGTCCTCTCAGTTTGAATTCCTCATTAGCATCAGATATCAATTAGTGTTTTGAAAGTGTCATTCTTGTTTTTGATGTGATTTCACAATACAATCAGTGTTCTAACATCCTCATTAGAGAGTTAAACAAATGGGGAAACTTCACCAGATTGGGGGAAAAAAAGACCACTGGTCAATGACATTGGCTAGTTCTCCATCTGGGGAATAAAAATAAGTGGTAAAGGAAGGGGAAATAGGGTAAAGGAACCATCACCAGGGGTTCCTTTCTGCTTGCAATTGCAGTCACCTAACCAGAAAGTCAGAACTCTACACTATGTACCTACATACTTTTTGTATATTTTTTTAATCTAACATCTAATTAAAGTACCTTTAGTATTCTTACAGAATACATGGGGGCACTTATATACAGCCTTTTTGTTGCATTGTAGAATACTGAAATTTTGTAACCTGATAAGCAACAGCATCACTTCTGTTCATAAATAAACCAGTTCAGCTTTATCAAGTCCCTGGTGATTTAGATCATCTCTCATAAAGTATACTCCACTCGGAAAAGAAGTCTTGTATTCAAAATGATTTATAGCAAATATTATGACTTCATGGCATGTGCATGTGTGTTATGCATAAATTACATGGTTCCCAGACTATTTTGTAGGTCACGCTTGCCGCTTTTCTAAGAAGTGAAAGTCAGCCAGTGCTGTACTACACCGTCAGGGTCTGTTATCTGAGGTAAAATGATTGCTTCTAAGACATTTTTATGTGTCCACATGAGTGACCACACATTGAGGGATCATTTTCATTTTCTGTCAAGATAGAAACCATTACCAATTTGTTATGTTTTCTTTTACTTGGCAAACTGTTCTATTCACATTTTTGGCTGAGCTGCTGTATTGGCATAGTATACAACAGACATTTGGGTACCATTCAGCAGCATTCTACTTTTTATGCAAAAAAAAAAAAAAAAAAAGTGGGAGGGGGAGAGACAGAAAAGAAATATGATTCTATTGTAAACACTGTATATGGTGTTTGATAATTATTCCCAGATTTCACTGTCTAACAAGGCATTTAAGGAAGTGTTATTAGTAGATCTAAGCTGAAATGCATGATAGAAATTTTTCACTCAAAATTATTATCATTCTTCCTTTGTTGGGATATATACTGCCAATATTTGATAGTGGTAGTGACGGGCACCAGATTCTAGTATAGCAGCTAAAGGAGACTCTTTGCCACTACATTCCTTCATCCCACAGCATCACACACTCTTATAGCTATAGAAACCTTCTTCAAACATGGATTTTATAAAACCAATTAGATACATAGCAGGAGTTATCAGCCAAAGGATTCATATGACCATGTGGATGAAGTCCATATGCCATTTTGGGTTTGGTTAGATAAAGCTTGGTTAGCTCCCAAAAAAAGTTTTGAGAGCTGTCTGACAGGGCAGTAGAGAGACTTATAAAAAAGAAAGCCACCTGCTCCTTACACAACAAAATTGGCATTCTAAGGGGAGGGAAAAAATTAAATCTATGAGAGTAGACTGCAGTCTTGTGAACATTAACTATTCACTACTATGTTCCATTGAAAATTCTTTCCAGATTGTTAACATAAAACTTCACAACAAACATACAAGATAAAATAATAAACAATATAAATGTCTATCTGCCTTCCTCCCTTTTCCTCTCTCTCCCCCTCACCACTTTCCCTTAGTACATACAGTATTCAGTAATATAAGAATAGGAAAACACTAACAATTGCATGGTTGCCTCAAGTAAATATTTTAATTTTTTTATTATATAAAGAAAAGATATTCACTGTAGAAAAACCAGAGTATAGATCCCGCAAAAGAAGTAAATTAAATCACCTGTGATCCCAAACTCAACAATAAATACTATTAATTTATACACACACATATATATATATATGTGTGTGTGTATATATATACCCTTCACATACTTTTATGCATATTTTAAGCAGAAATGAGATCACATAATACTACAGTTTTATAACTTGGTTTTTTTCCCTCAGCAATATATAGTGAGTACTTTTCCTTGCCATACGTAATTTTATGATATACTGTTTGAATTCTGTACTGTGACCATATAGTATTCCATTATATGCTGAACCATGGTTTACTTGATCAGCGCCATGTTGTCAGATATTTAGGCTCTTTCCTAAATGTTTTTATTATTATACACAGCACTGTAATGAACATCCTTATATCTATGTCATTGCTGCTTTTCTCAGGACAAATTTCTAAAACTGGAATTGCTTAGTCAGTGGGTATGCATGTTAGGCTCTGCTAAATATTTTCAAATGGCCCTACCAAAATGTCATTCCAATTTATACTCCCAAGTAAATATCATTTTTATGACTTGCTTTTAGGGCTGTTAGAATCATAAGAATTAATTAAGGTACTTTGCAGCATTTGAGAATAACATTTTAGAAGAAGTGCTTTGCCCTTGTAAACTTTTAAAAAATACACAGTCTGGTTTGCTTCTGTTTTTAATATAGCTGGTACAAATTCCAATGTAACTCCGCAAGATCATCAGCTCTAAGTATTCTTGTTCTTGGTGCTAAAAAAGGCTCCAGGATAATCCTATGGGTTAGAACTTTATGATCTAGATTTTTTTTTCAGTTTTATTACTACAAGACTGGAGTTCTGAGAACCAAGTTAGCATAGCATGGAAGCAACAAGTACCAGTTGTCTTGAGTATCCAAAACAGTGAAAAACAGTGAAAACTTAATAATGCAGATGTTAAAAAAAAAAAGAGATTATAAACTGTTAGACCCATTTAGACCTCGTTATAAGATACCATTAAAGGATGTAGCCTCATTTCATTGTTAATATTGGCAAAGCTTTAAACACCTTTTATATGTAATACTATAGTGACAGATGTAATACATATTGTATATGATTTGGTCATGTATTGAGTGAAAGGTGCTGTGACAACAAATCAATATTTTAATTATAGTCCCCACTTCATTCAAGCAGGACATTGCCAGGCATGGGTAACAAGCTGGTGTAGACAAACACAAATACAGCTCTAAGGAGACTGTGAGACTGATGAAAGCCCAGGTTAGCCAAGTGAGAGAACTTTACCCTTTAGTGTAGGTGGGACAGCAGGTCTCAAACTGTTGGTCTCTGGACCACTTTTATACTCTTAAAAATTACTGAGGACCCCAAAGAGCTTTTGTTATGTGAAATATATTTATTGATATTTACCTTATTAGAAATTAATACTAAGAAATTTTAAATCACTTCAAAATAACAATAATGAACCTATTACATGTTAACATAAATAACATATTTTTATGAAGAATAATTACATTTTCAAAGCAGAAAATATAGTGAGAAGAGTGGTATTGATTTACTTTTTTTCATATCTCTAATGTCTAGTGTAACAGGAGCAGCTGGATTCTCATATCTGCTTCTGCATTTCACTCTGTTTTGATCTCATATTTACATTATGTGTTCTCTGAAATTTTTCACTGTACATTCATGAGAGGATGAGAATAATGAGGGCAAATAATGTCTTAGTATTCATACAAAAATAATTTTGACATTGCAGGCACAGTGATCCCCAGTACTTTGAGAACTGCTGGGTTATAGCATATCTAGTCACTGTGTGTGCCATGATGGTCCTTATTTATCAGAGGTTATGACCCAATCTGTAGGTCCTGGGAAGCTTCATTCCAGATCCTGGTTTGTGATCCTTGTTCTCAAGTGATACCAAAGTAGTGCTTTCTGAATTAAATGTGCCCAGCACCATTGGCCTAGACCTGTTACAGCACAATTCTTACCACTTCCACAGCAACCCCTTACTGGCCCTCAACTGCTTTGGAATGGTCTGTGGCATGCCAGTTTGATTTTATTGTTCTTGTTTGTTTTTCCCCAGCTCAATTACATTGAGATATTAATATATAACATTGTTTAAGGAGTACAGTATAATGATTTGATACACAAATATATTGTGAAATGTGTACCACAGTAAGGTTAGTTAACACATCCTTCACCTCACATAATTACCATTTTGTTGCTGTACCCCCCAGAACTTATCCATCTTATAACTGAAAATTTAAACCCTTTGACCAGAATCTCATTTCCTCCACCCCCTAACCCCTGACAACCACCATTCTACTCTTTGTTTCCATGATTTCAGTGTTTTGGGATTCCACATATAAGTGGGATCATAAACTATTTGTCTTTCTCTATCTAGTTTATTTCATTACTTAGCATAATGCCCTCAAGGTTTTTCTTCTATAAGGTTGGCCATAAGATCTTATGGAAAAACCTGAACGAACTTTTTGGCCAACCTAATATTTTATGCCTGAATAATATTTCATTGCATATATATGTATGTGTGTGTGTGTGTGTGTGTATATATATATATATATATATATATATATATATATCACATTTTCTTTCTCCATTTATTTGTCGATGGACACTTAGGTTGTTTTCATGTCTTGGCTATAGTGAATAATGCTACAATGAACATGGTAGTGCAGCTATCTCTTTAAGACAGTGATTTTGTTTCCTTCAGATATATACATAGAAGTGGGATTGATGGATCATATGGTAATTCTATTTTTAATTTCTTGAGGAACCTCCATACTATTTCCACAGTGCTGTACCAAATTACATTCCCACCAACAGTACATAATGGTTCCCTTTTCTCCACATCCTCACCAGCATTTGTTACTGCTTCTCTTTTTGACAGTAGCCATTCTAACCGGTATAGGGTGTTATATCATTGTGGTTTTGATTTGTATTCCCTTCTGATTAGTGATGCTGAGCATTTTTTCATGTACTTGTTGACCATTTGTATGTCTTCTTTGGAGAAATGTCTATTCAGATCCTCTGCCCATTTTTCAGTAAGATTGGTTTTAATTGCTTTTGAGTTATGTAAGTTCCTTATATATTTTGGATATTAACCCCTTATCAGTATATAGTTTGCTAATATATTCTCCTTTTCATTTTGTTGATTTCTTTTTCCCACGGGGAAGGTGTTTAGTTTTAAATGTAGTCCTACTTCTTAACATTTGCTTTTGTTGCTGTGCTTTTGATGTCATATCCGAAAAGTGTTTGCCATGACCAATGTCAAGGAGCTTTTTTCTTATGTTTTCTTCTAGGAGTTTTACTGTTTCAGGTCTTATGTTTAAATCCTTAATCATTTCGAGTTAATTTTTGTGAATGGTATTATATGAATTAAGGGTCCAATTTCATTCTTTTGCATGTGAATATCCAGTTTTCCCAGAACCATTTGTTGAAGAAACTGTCCTTACCCCATTGAGTATTACTGGTTCCCTTGTCAAATATTGGGTTGGCCATAAAAGTTCATTTGGGTTTTTCTGTAAGATGTTACAGAAAAACCTGAACGAACTGTTATGGCCAACCCAATATTAGTTAACCATATATGCATGGGTTTATTTCTGGGTTCTTGATTCTGTTTCACTGGTCTGTGTGTCTGTTTTTATGCCAGTACCATACTGTTTTGATTACTATAGATTTGTATTAGAGTTTGAAATCAGGAAATGTGATACCTTCAGCTTTATTCTTGTTTCTCAGAATTGCTTTGGCTGTTCTGAGTCTTTTGTGGTTCCATACAAATTTTAGGGGGGTTTTTTTCCTGCAAAAAAATACATGCCATTGGAATTTTGATTGAAATTGTGTTGAATCTATAGAAGACCTTCGATGGTATAGACATTTTAAAAATATTAACTCTTCTGATCCATGAGATATCTTTCCATTTATTTGTGTCTTCTTCAATTTCCTTCATCAGTGTCTTACAGTTTTTGGTGTATAGATCTTTTACTTCCTTGGTTAAATTTATCCCTAAGCATTCTTTTTTTATGCCACTGAAAATAGGATTTTTAAAATTTCTTTTTCAGATAGTTCATTGTTACTTTACAGAAATGTTTTGATTTTGTACATTGATTTCATATCATGAAATTTTATGAAATTCATTTATTAGTTCCTATGGCTTTTGGTTGGAGTCTTTAGAATTTTCTATGTATAAGATCATGTCATCAGCAGACAGAGAAAATTTTACTTCCTCCTTTCCAATTTGGATACCTTATTTTTTTTTCCTTAATTGTTTGGGCTAGGACTTCCAGTATGGTGTTGAATAGTTGTGGTAATAGTGGGCACTCATGTCTTGTTACCAGTCTTAGAAGGAAAGCTTTCAACCTTTCAGCACTGAGTATGATGTTTGCTGTAGGGTTTGCAATATATGGCCTTTATCTTGTTAAGTAATGTTCCTTCTATAACCGATGTATTAAGAGTGTTTATCATGAAAGGATGTTGAATTTTATCAAATGCTTTTCCTGTGTCTATTGCAATCATGCTTTAATTTTTTGTCTTTCATTCTATTAATGTGGTATATAACATTTATTGGTTTGCATATGTTGAACCATCCATACATTTCAGGGATAAATCACACTTGATCGTGGTGTGTGATGCTTTTAATGTGCTGTTGAATTCAGTTAGCTAGTAATTTGTTGAGAATTTTGCATCCATACTCATCAGAACTATTGGCCAATAGTTTTAATTTCTTGTAGTGTCCTTATCTGACTTTGGCATCAAAGTAATTCTGGCCTCATAAAATGAGGCTGGAAGTGTTGCCTCCCCTTCAATTTTTTGGAACAGTTTGAGAATAATCGATTCTTCTTTAAATGTATGGTAGAATTTGCCCATGAAGCCATCTGGTCCTGAGCTTTTCTTTGTTGGGAGGTTTGTGATTACTGATTCAGTCTTTTTACTTCTTATTGATCTGTTCAGATTTTCTATTTCTTCATGATTCACACAGTAGTCTCATGCTCCATTGTATTTCTGTGGCATCAGTTGTAGTGTTTCCACTTTCATTTCTAATTTTATTTGAGTCCTCTCTCTCTTTTTCTTGGTAAGTCTGGCTAAAGGGTTATCAATTTTATTTTTCAAAAAAACCACCTCTTAGATATGTTGATCTTTTCTATTATTCTTTCCTCTATTTCATTTATTTCTGCTCTGATCTTTGTTATCTCCTTTTATCTGCTAACTTTGGCTTAGTTTGTTCTTCTTTTTCTAGTCCCTTGAGGTGTAAAGTTAGGTTGTTTATTTGAGATCTTTTTTTGTTTAACGTATGCATTTATCACTATAAGTGTTCCTCTTAGTACTACTTTTGCTACATACCATAAGTTTTGCAATGTTGTGTTTCCATTTTTATTTGTTTCAAGATATATTTTGATTTTCTTTTTGATTTCAACTTTGACCGATTTGTTGTTCAGGAGTATGTAGTTTAATTTTCCACTTATTTGTGAATTTTCCAGTTTTCTTCCTCGTCATTGATTTATAGTTTCATACCATTGTGGTTGGGAAAGACACTTGGTATGATTTCACTGTTTCTAAATTTGCTAAGACTTGTTTTGTGACCTAATGTATGATCTAACCTAGAAGATGTTCTGTGTCCACTGGAGAAGATTGTGTATTTTGCTGCTGTTGGATGGAATATTCTGTATACGTCTGTTAAGTCTTTAAGGTATAGTTTAAGCCCAAGGTTTCCTTGTTGATTTTCTGCCTGGATGATCTATCCATTGTTGAAAGTAGGGTATTGAAATCCCTTACTGTGGTTGTATTGTCATCTGTTTCTCCCTTAAGATCTGTTAGCATCTGCTTAATATTTTAGGTGCTCTGATGTTGGGTACATATATATTTACAATTGTTATATCCTCTCAGTGAATTGGTCCCTTTATCATTATATAGTAACCTTCTTTGTCTCCTGTTATCATTTTTTCCTTAAAGTTTATTTTGTCCGATATAAGTATAGCTACCCTTGCTTTCTTTTCGTTTCCATTTGTGTAGAATATCTTTTTCCATCCCTTCACTTTAAGCCTCTGTGTGTCCTTGAATCTGAAGTGAGTCTCTTGTAGGCAGCATATAATTGGGTCTATTTTTTTTTCCATCCAGTCATTCTATACCTTTTGATTAAAAATTCAATCCATTTACATATAAAGTAATTATTGATAGGTAAGAATTTACTATGCTTAATCTTGTTAGTTGTTTTCTACCTGTTCTGTATATCTTTTGTTCCTTTCTTTCTTGCTGTCTTCCTTTGTGAGTTGATGATTTTCCATACTGGTGTACTTTGATTCCCTTCTCTTTATCTTGTGAGTATCTGCTATAGGTTTTTGTTTTGTGGTTACCCTGAGGCTTACTTAAAACATTCTGTAGATATAACAGTCTATTATAAGCATCTGATAACAGTTTAACTTTGATCACATTCCAAAACTCTGCTCTTTTACTCCCCACATTTTGTTTTTGATGTCACAAATTACATCATCTTATATTGTGTAACAAATTATTGTAACTATAGTTGTTTTTAGTACTTTTGTCCTTTAACGTTTAGAGAGTTAAGTAGCTACCACACCACTATATTACAGTACTAGAGTATTTTCAATCTAACTATATACTCATCTTTACCAGTGTGTTGTATGTTTTCATGTTAATAACTAGCATCTTTTTGTTTCAGCTGAAGAATTCATTTCAGCATTTCTTGTAAGGCAGGTTTTGTGATGATAAACTCCATCCATTTTTGTTTGTTTGGGAAAGTTTTTATCTCACCTTCACTTCTGAAGGACAACTTTGTTGGGTAAAGTATCCTTGGTTGGCAGTTCTTTCTTTCAGCACTTTAAATGTATCATCTCACTGTCCCCTGCCCTGCAATGTTTCTGCTGACAAATCTGCTGATAGCCTTATGGGGGTTGCCTTGTATGAAAGACGTCTTTTCTCTAGCTGCTTTTAAAATTCATTTTCTTTTATTGTAGACAGTTTTACTGTAATGCATCTTAGAGAAGATTGTTCTAAATTAGAGAGCTTCCCTGGTGGCGCAGTGGTTGACAGTCCGCCTGCTGATGCAGGGGACACGGGTTCATGCCCCATTCCAGGAAGATCCCAAATTCCACGGAGCGGCTGGGCCTGTGAGCCATGGCTGCAGGGCCTGCACATCCAGAGCCTGTGCTCCGCAACGGGAGAGGACACAACAGTGAGAGGCCCGCGTACCACAAAAAAAATAATAAATAAAATAAAATAAATTGGAATTATGGGGTGACCTATTAGCTTCATAAACTTGTATGTCCAAATCTCTCCCCAGATGTAGGAAGTTCAAAGCCATCATTTTTTTTTTTAAACATCTTTATTGGAGTATGACTGCTCTACAATGGTGTGTTAGTTTCTGCTTTATAACAAAGTGAATCAGTCATACATATACATATGTTCCCATATCTCTTCCCTCTTGCATCTCCCTCCCTACCACCCGCCCTATCCCACCCCTCCAGGTGGTCAAAAAGCACTGAACTGATCTCCCTGTACTATGCTGCTGCTTCCCACTAGCTATCTACCCTACGTTTGGTAGTGTACACATGTCCATGCCACTCTCTCACTTTGTCACAGCTTACCCTTCCCCCTCCCCATATCCTCAAGTCCGTTCTCTAGTAGGTCTGTGTCTTTATTCCTGTCTTGCCTCTAGGTTCTTCATGACCTTTTTTTTTTTCTTAGATTCCATATATATGTGTTAGCATACGGTATTTGTTTTTTTCTCTTTCTGACTTACTTCACTCTGTATGACAGACTCTAGGTCCATCCACCTCACTACAAATAACTCAACTTCGTTTCCTTTTATGGCTGAGTAATATTCCATTGTATATATGTGCCACATCTTGTTTATCCATTCATCTGTTGATGGACACTTAGGTTGCTTCCATGTGCTGGGTAAATAGTGCTGCAGTGAACATTGTGGTACATGACTCTTTCTGAATTATGGTTTTCTCAGGGTATATGCCCACTCGTGGGATTGCTGGGTCATATGGTAGTTCTATTTTTAGTTTTTTAACAAACCTCCATACTGTTCTCCATAGTGGCTGTATCAATTTACATTCCCACCAACAGTGCAAGAGGGTTCCGTTTTCTCCACACCCTCTCCAGCATTTATTGTTTCTAGATTTTTTGATGATAGCCATTCTGACCGGTGTGAGGTGATATCTCATTGTAGTTTTGGTTTGCATTTCTCTAATGATTAATGATGTTGAGCATTCATTCATGAGTTTGTTGGCAATCTGTATATCTTCCTTGGAGAAATGTCTGTTTAGGTCTTCTGCCCAGTTTTGGACTGGGATGTTTGTTTTTTTGATATTGAGCTGCATGAACTGCTTGTAAATTTTGGAGATTAATCCTTTGTCAGCTGCTTCATTTGCAAATATTTTCTCCCATTCTGAGGGTTGTCTTTTGGCCTTGTTTATGGTTTCCTTTGCTGTGCAAAAGCTTTTAAGTTTCATTAGGTCCCATTTGTTTATTTTTGCTTTTACTTCCATTTCTCTAGGAGGTGGGTCAAAAAGGATCTTGCTGTGATTTATGTCATAGAGTGTTCTGCCTATGTTTTCCTCTAAGAGTTTGATAGTGTCTGGCCTTACATTTAGGTCTTTAATCTGTTCTGAGTTTATTTTTGTTTTTGGTGTTAGGGAGTGTTGCAGTTTCATTCTTTTACATGTACCTGTCCAGTTTTCCCAGTACCACTTATTGAAGAGGTTGTCTTTTCTCCATTGTATATTCTTGCCTCCTTTATCAAAGGTAAGGTGACCATATGTGCGTGGGTTTGTCTCTGGGCTTTCTATCCTGTTCCATTGATCTATATATCTGTTTTTGTGCCAGTACCATACTGTATTGATTACTGTAGCTTTGTAGTATAGTCTGAGGTCAGGGAGCCTGATTCCTCCAGTTCCTTCTTTCGTTCTCAAGATTGCTTTGGCTATTCAGGGTCTTTTGCATTTCCATACAAATTGTAAAATTTTTTGTTCTAGTTCTGTGAAAAATGCCATTGATAGTTTGATAGGGATTGCATTGAATCTGTACATTGCTTTGGGTAGTAGAGTCATTTTCACAATGTTGATTCTTCCAATCCAAGAACATGGTATATCTCTCCATCTATTTGTATCATCTTTAATTTCTTTCATCAGTGTCTTATAATTTTCTGCATACAGGTCTTTTGTCTCCTTAGGTAGGTTTATTCCTAGATATTTTATTCTCTTTGTTGCAATGTAAATGGGAGTGTTTTCTTAATTTCACTTTCAGATTTTTCATCATTAGTGTACACGAATGCAAGTGATTTCTGTGCATTAATTTTGTATCCTGCTACTTTACCAAATTCATTGATTAGCTCTAGTAGTTTTCTGGTAGCATCTTTAGGATTCTCTATGTATAGTATCATGTCATCTGCAAACAGTGACAACTTTACTTTTTTCTTTTCCGGTACGCAGGCCTCTCACTGTTGTGGCCTCTTCCATTGTAGAGCACAGGCTCCGGACGCGCAGTCTCAGCGGCCATGGCTCACAGGCCTAGCCGCTTCACAGCATGTGGGATCTCCCGGACTGGGGTATGAAACCGTGTCCCCTGTATTGACAGGCAGACTCTCAACCACTGCGCCACCAGGGAAGCCCACTTCTTCTTTTCCAATTTGGATTCCTTTTATTTCTTTTTCTTCCCTGATTGGTGTGGCTAAAACTTCCAAAACTATGTTGAATAATAGTGGTGAGAGTGGGCAACCTTGTCTTGTACCTGATCTTAGTAGAAATGGTTTCAGTTTTTCACCATGGAGGACGATGTTGGCTGTGGATTTATCATATATGGCCCTTATTATGTTGAGGAAAGTTCCCTCTATGCCTACTTTCTGCAGGGTTTTTATCATAAATGGGTGTTGAATTTTGTCAAAAGCTTTCTCTGCATCTATTGAGATGATCATATGGTTTTTCTCCTTCAATTTGTTAATATGGTGTATCACATTGATTGATTTGCGTATATTGAAGAATCCTTGCATTCCTGGGATAAACCCCACTTGATCATGGTGTATGATCCTTTTAATGTGGTGTTGAATTCTGTTTGCTAGTATTTTGTTGAGGAATTTTGCATCTATGTTCCTTAGTGATATTGGCCTGTAGTCTTCTTTCTTTGTGACATCTTTGTCTGGTTTTGGTGTCAGGGTGATGGTGGCCTCGTAGAATGAGTTTGAGAGTGTTCCTCCCTCTGCTATATTTTGGAAGAGTTTGAGAAGGATAGGTTAGCTCTTCTCTAAATGTTTGATAGAATTCACCGGTGAAGCCATCTGGTCCTGGGCTTTTGTTTGTTGGAAGATTTTTAATCACAGTTTCAATTTCAGTGCTTGTGACTGGTCTGTTCATATTTTCTATTTCTTCCTCCTTCAGTCTCGGAACGTTGTGCATTTCTAAGCATTTGTCCGTTTCTTCCAGGTTGTCCATTTTATTGGCATAGAGTTGCTTGTAGTAATCTATCATGATCCTTTGTATTTCTGCAGTGGCAGTTGTTACTTCTTTTTCATTTCTAATTCTATTGATTTGAGTCTTCTCCCTTTTTTTCTTGATGAGTCTGGCTAATGGTTTATAATTTTGTTTAACTTCTCAAAGAACCAGATTTTAGTTTTATTGATCTTTGCTATCGTTTCCTTCATTTCTTTTTCATTTATTTCTGCTCTGATATTTATGATTTCTTTCCTTCTGCTAACTTTGGGGGGTTTTTTTGTTCTTCTTTCTCTAATTGCTTTAGGTGTAAGGTTAGGTTGTTTATTTGAGATGTTTCTTGTTTCTTAAGGTAGGATTATATTGCTATAAACTTCCCTCTTAGAACTGCTTTTGCTGCATCCCATAGGTTTTGGGTCATCAAGTTTTCATTGTCATTTGTTTCTAGCTATTTTTTGATTTCCTCTTTGATTTCTTCAGTGATCTCTTGGTTATTAAGTAATGTATTGTTTAGCCTCCATGTGCTTGTATTTTTTACAGATCTTTTCCTGTAATTGATATCTAGTCTCATAGCGTTGTGGTCAGCAAAGATATTTGATACGATTTCAATTTTCTTAAACTTACCAAGGCTTGATTTGTGACCCAAGATATGATCTCTTCTGGAGAATGTTCCATGAGCACTTGAGAAGAATGTGTATTCTGTTGTTTTGGGATGGAATGTCCTATAAATATCAATTAAGTCCATCTTGTTTAATGTATCACTTAAAGCTTGGGTTTCCTTATTTCTTTTCATTGTGGATGATCTGTCCATTGGTGAAAGTGGGGTGTTAAAGTCCCCTACTATGATTGTGTTACTGTTGATTTCCCCTTTTATGGGTGTTAGCATTTGCCTTATGTATTGAGGTGCTCTTATGTTGGGTGCATAAATATTTACAATTGTTATATCTTCTTTTTGGATCTATCCCCTGATCATTATGTAGTATCCTTCTTTGTCTCTTGTAATAGTCTTTATTTTAAAGTCTATTTTGTCTGATATGAGAATTGCTACTCCAGCTTTCTTTTGATTTCCATTTGCGTGGAATATCTTTTTCCATCCCCTCACATTCAGTCTGTGTGTGTCCCTAGGTCTGAAGTGGGTCTCTTGTAGACAGCATATATACGGGTCTTGTTTTTGTATCCATTCAGCCAGTCTATGTCTTTTGGTTGGAGCATTTAATCCATTTACATTTAAGGTAATTATCGATATGTATGTTCCTATTCCCATTTTCTTAATTGTTTGGGGTTTGTTATTGTAGGTCTTTTCCTTCTCTTGTGTTTCCTGCCTAGAGACTTTCCTTTAGCATTTGTTATAAAGCTGGTTTGGTGGTGCTGAATTCTATTAGCTTTTGCTTGTCTGTAAAGGTTTTAATTTCTCCATGAAATCTGAATGAGATCCTTGCTGGGTAGAGTAATCTTGGTTGTAGGTTTTTCTCGTTCATCACTTTAAATATGTCCTGCCACTCCCTTCTGCCTTGCAGAGTTTCTGCTGAAAGATCAGCTGTTAATCTTATGGGGATTCCCTTGTGTGTTATTTGTTGTTTTTCCCTTGCTGCTTTTAATATGTTTTTTTTGTATTTAATTTTTGATAGTTTGATTAATATGTGTCTTGGTGTGTTTCTCCTTGGATTTATCCTATATGGGACTCTCTGTGCTTCCTGTACTTGATTAACTATTTCCTTTCTCATATAAGGGAAGTTTTCAACTATATTCTCTTCAAATATTTTCTCAGTCCCTTTCTTTTTCTATTCTTCTTCTGGGACACCTATAATTCGAATGTTGGTGCATTTAATGTTGTCCCAGAAGTCTCTGAGACTGTCCTCAGTTCTTTTCATTCTTTTTTCTTTATTCTGCTCTGCAGTAGTTATTTCCACTATTTTATCTTCTAGGTCACTTATCCATTCTTCTGCCTCAGTTATTCTGCTATTGATCCCTTCTAGAGAATTTTTAATTTCATTTATTGTGTTGTTCATCATTGTTTGTTTGGTCTTTAGTTCTTCTAGTTCCTTGTTAAATGTTTCTTGTATTTTCTCTATTCTATTTCCAAGATCATCTTTACTATCATTATTCTGAATTCTTTTTCAGGTAGACTGCCTATTTCCTCTTCATTTGTTAGGTCTGATGGGTTTTTACCTTGCTCCTTCATCTTCTTGTGTTTTTCTGTCTTCTCATTTTGCTTAACTTACTATGTTTGGGGTCTCCTTTTCACAGGCTGCAGGTTCATAGTTCCCATTGTTTTTGGTGTTTGTTTCCAGTGGCTAAGGTTGGTTCAGTGGGTTGTGTAGGCTTCCTGGTGGTGGGGACTAGTGCCTGTGTTCTGGTGGATGAGGCTGGATCTTGTCTTTCTGGTGGGCAGGTCCACGTCTGGTGGTGTGTTTTGGGGTGTCTGTGGCCTTATTATGATTTTATGCAGCCTCTCTGCTAATGGATGGGGTTGTGTTCCTGTCTTGCTATTTGTTTGACTTAGGGTGTCCAGCACTGTAGCTTGCTGGTCGTTGAGTGAAGCTGGGTCTTGGCGTTGAGATGGAGATCTCTGGGAGATTTTTGCCGTTTGGTATTAACGTGGAGCTGGGAGGTCTCTTGTGGACCAGTGTCCTGAAGTTGGCTCTCCCACCTCAGAGGCACAGCCCTGATGCCTGGCTGGAGCACCAAGATCTTTTCATCCACATGGTTCAGAATAAAACGGAGAAATAATAGAAAGAAAGAAAGAGAGAGAGAGAGGGAGGGAGGAAGGGAGGGAGGGAGGAGATATAATAAAGTAAAATAAAATAAGTTATTAAAATAAAAAAATAATTATTAAGAAAAAAAATTTTTAATTAAAAAAAAAAAGAACCTTAAAATGGTAAAAGCAAAGCTATACAGACAAAATCACACACAGAAGCATACACATACACACTCACAAAAAGAGAAAAAGGGAAGAAAATATATATATATCTCTTTGCTCCCAAAGTCCACCTCCTCAATTTGGGCTGATTTCGTTGTCTATTCAGGTATTCCACAGATGCAGGGTACATCAAGTTGATTGTGGGGATTTAATCTGCTGCTCCTGAGGCTGCTGGGAGAAATTTCCCTTTCTCTTCTTTGTTCACGCAGCTCCCGGGGTTCAGCTGTGGATTTGGCCCCGCCTTTGCTTGTAGGTCACCTGAGGGCATCTGTTCCTGCTCAGACAGGACGGGGTTAAAGGAGCAGCTGATTTGGGGACTCTGGCTCACTCAGGCCAGGGGGGAGGGAGGGGTACGGATGCTGGGCGAGCCTGCGGGGCAGAGGCCGGCGTGACGTTGCACCAGCCTGAGGTGCGCCGTGAGTTCTTACCGGGAAGTTGTCCCTGGACCACGGGACCCTGGCAGTGGTGGGCTGCACAGGCTCCTGGGAGGGGAGGTGTGGAGAGTGACCTGTGCTTGCACACAGGCCTCTTGGTGGCTGCAGCAGCAGCCTTAGCGTCCCATGCCCGTCTCTGGGGTCCACGCTGATAGCCGCGGCTCACGCCCGTCTCTGGAGCTCCTTTAAGCGGCGCTCTTAAGCCCCTCTCCTCGCGCACCAGGAAACAAAGAGGGAAGAACAAGTCTCTTGCCTCTTCGGCAGGTCCAGACTTTTTCCCGGACTCCCTCCCAGCTAGCTGTAGTGCACTAGTCCCTTCAGGCTGTGTTCACGCCGCCAACCCCAGTCCTCTCCCTGGGATCCGACCTCTGAAGCCCAAGCCTCAGCTCCCAGCCACTGCCCGCCCTGGAGGGTGAGCAGACGAGCCTCTCGGGCTGGTGAGTGCCGGTCGGCACCAATCCTCTGTGCGGGAGTCTCTCCGCTTTGCCCTCCGCACCCATTGCTGCACTCTCCTCCGTGGCTCCGAAGCTTCCCCCCCGCCACCCGCAGTCTCCGCCCGCGAAGGGGCCTTCTAGTGTGTGGAAACCTTTCCTCCTTCACAGCTCCCTCCCAGTGATGCAGGTCCCATCCCTATTGTTTTGTCTCTGTTTTTTCTTTTTTCTTTTGCCCTACCCAGGTACGTGGGGGGTTTCTTGCCTTTTGGAGGTCTGAGGTCTTCTGCCTGTGTTCAGTAGGTGTTCTATAGGAGCTGTTCCACATGTAGATGTATTTCTGATGTATTTGTGGAGAGGAAGGTGATCTCCATGTCTTACTCTTCCGCCATCTTGATGCTCCTCCCCATTATTTCTTTAAATAAGCTTTCTGCCCCTTTAACCTTCTCTTCCCTTCTGGGCCTCCAATGAGACATAGATTGTATTTTTTTAATGGTACACTGCAAATCCCTTAGGCTTTCTTCATTTCTTTTCAGTCTTTTATCTTTTGTTACTCTGACTGGATAATTTCAAATGCTCTGTCTTTGAGCTTACTAATTTCTTCCTCTTGGTGTCTAGTCTGTTGTTGAAGCTTTCTACTGAATAATTCAATTTAGTCACCCTATTCTTTGGCTCCAAAACTTCTTTTTTATGTTTTGTATCTATTCAGTTTTTCATTTTATTCTTGTATTATTTTCCTGGTTTTGTTAAATTGTTTATCTGATTTCTCTTGCCTCTGTTTAAGCATCTTTAGAACAATTATTTTGAATTCTTTATCAGGTAATTCCTGTATCTCTGTTTCTTTGGAGTCAGTTACTAGACATTTACTGTGTTCCTTCGGTAGTGTCATGTTTCCCTGATTCTTCATAGTCCCCATTGGCTTGTGTAGGTTCTGCACATTTGAAGATGCTGTCACCTCTTCCACACTTTGTGGACTGACTTCAGTAAGAAAAGACCTTTACTTTTGTGTGGTGGGAATGCTTACATACACTGTGATACCAGCTCTAGTGGTGCACCACACCTAGTGCAGGAGCATGTGATGGCTCCAGGTTCAGAGGGGAGGGGGCATGACATCTCGTCACCTCAGGCCACTGGGGTCCACAGCACTGACAACTGTTGGGTCCTTGATGAGCACTGTGGGACACCCACAGTGGCTGCAAGGGCTGTTCAGTTTCTCAGCAGTGCCTCCAGCTCCAGCAGCCAGGGACCTGGGCAGGCAGCAGTGGTGGCCAGGGCCAGTAGTATGCACACAGTCAGCTGTGGGGGTGAGCTACAGGTGCCTACTTAGTGCTAGGGGCCAGCAGCAGACACACACAGAGTGGTAGGCACCAGGGCCTGGGCACATTGCAGGCACACTGCAACTGCAGGGGTCCTGGCTGTCATTGTGTACTACCATAGCCATAGGGTCTTACCACAGGCCATGGCAGCAGAGGCTGGAATTAAGAGTTGGGCTGGGGGTGTACAGGCACACAGTTGGAGGGGTAGCTGCAGGTGAGCCCTGTAGTGTGGGCCAATTACAGGAGATAAGGCTAAATCTGGGCCCCTAAGCCGCTGCAAGGGTCCTGGGTTTCAACACACACTCCTCTGGCCGCAGGGTCTTACCATGAGCACACAGCAGTAGATACAAGTGATGGGTATTGGGTTGGGGCTTGCAAGTGCACAGCTGGAGGGGCTAGCAGCAGGTGCAGACCAATGATGAGTAGGGTCATTTCCCAGCCCACAGGTAGCTATGAGGGTCTTGGCTGTTGGCATGCACTTCTGTGGCAGAATTTTTATTTGGATTTATCAACCTTTTTCTTTATGGGTTTTTTTTAAAGTATCTCATTTAAGAAGGCCTTTACTATCGCCAGGGTAGTAAGGATATCATCTATATTCAAAGTTATAAGGATATCAACTCTATTTTCTTCTAATAATTTTAAAGAAAATTGTATAATTTTCTTAATTAAAGTCTTACACATTTTCATTAGGTTTATTCTCAGGCACTGTATATTTTTGGTGCTGTTCTGAACTACTCTTTGTAATATATTTTGTAGTGGTGATTTCTGGGATCTAAGAAAGCTACTGATTTTTTAAAAATCTTGTCTATGGCCATTTTTTAAATTCCCTTATTAATTCTAATGTTTTTTTCAGGTAATCGTCTGCATTTATCCTTTTCTCCTTACCTTCTGGTCCAGTGAATGTTTATATCTCCCCTATACTGTTGATCCCTTACCTTTTCTCTCCTCAGGGATCTTGCTTCATCAGTTATCCCCTCTTTCTCCTGTATCTTTCTCCCTTCCGTTGACTTCTCCCCATTATCATTTAAACATGCTGAAATCTCTCTCCAATCAAAAAACAAGAACCAAACCTCTTCCTCTTATCTTTCTCGTTGGTCATCTCTATGGTGTTGTCTTCCCTCACCTTCTCCACTGACTTACACACATCCCTTTCACTGCACTGCTACCATTCTGACAATAGTCTCACCAGTGTTCGAACACTATTTTCATTTAAATCCAGAGGATGCTTCTCAGGCCAGAGACACAGTTCAGTTTAGAAATCATATTAATTAATCACTTCTTCCTCCTCAGAATATTCTCTTCCTTGCCTTCTACAATGCCAACCTGACCTGATTTCCACCGCCCCCCCCCCATCGATCTAACCACATCTTCCCAGGACCCATCATTGAAAATTCTTCTTCTCCCACTCCTTTAATGTTAGAGTTCATCTCCTCTTCTCAAACCTCACACTTCTTCCTTTGGTGACCTCATCACTCCACCCTCACTGAGTGATCTTACCCATTTTTAGTTACCTATACAGTTATCTATACATGGAAGCAGTTCTCTTTCAAATCTGGATCCCCAACATAGATTTTGTTGCTAAACCATACAGCCAAGTACAGGAATAGCTTGGAAGTACTGTGGGTTTAGTTCCAGACCACTGCAATACAGCAAACATCGTGGTAAAGTGAGTCAAACGAATTTTTTGGTTTCCCAGTGCATATAAAAGTTTCATTTATACTATACTGTAGTCTATTAAATGTGCAATAGCATTATGTTTTTAAAAAAACAATGTGCATACCTTAATTTTAAAATAATGCTGTTGGAAAAATGGTACCAATAGGCTTGCTTGACACAGGGTTGCTACAAACCTTCAATTTATAAAAAATGCAGTATCGGCAAAGCACAATAAAGCAAAGCACAATAAAACAAGATTTGCCTGTATTCAGCTTCTTACTAAGCATCTCTGTTTGGATGTCTTCTAGGCACTTTTATGTCTCCTAAACACAGTATGTGCATATCTGACCTTAACCCTAAACTTGTTCTTCCTGCATTCTCTATTTTTAAAAATGAACCACAGTTCACCCGGTTATTCAGTCCAAACACCTGGATATCATCTTTAAGTCCTGTCTCACTTGCCCTCACCTACTACTATCATGAAGCCTTCTGTTTTTGCCCAAATACATCCATTCTTTTCCATCTACACCGCTAACACCTTAGTTCAAGCCCCATTATCTCCTGCCTGGATTACTGGAACAGCTTCCTAACGATCTCCTTGCTTCCAGTCGTGCTCCTTTCTAGTCCATATACCACTGATGAACCAAATTGACTCTTCCTTTTTTATCGAAGTATAGTTGATTTACAATATTATATTAACTTCAGGTGTACAACATAGTGATTCAATATTTTTATAGATTATACTATTTCAAGTTGCTATAAAATATTGGCTATATTTCCTGTGCTGTACAATATATCCTTGTGTCTTATTTATTTTATACATAGTACCTCTTAATCCCCTGCCCCTATCTTGCCACTCCCTCCTTCCCTCTCCCTACTGGTAACCACTAGTTTGTTCTCTATATCTCTGAGTCTGTTTCTGTTTTGTTTTAATTTTTAGATTCCACATATAAGTGATAACATACAGTATTTGTCTTTCTCTGTTTCACTTATTTTACCTAGCATAGTACCCTCCAAGTCCATCCATGTTGTTGCAAATGGTAAAATTTCATTCTTTATTATGGCTTAGTATTCCATTGTGTATACATACCACATCTTTATCCATTCTTCTGTTGATGGACTCTTAGGTTACTTCCATATCTTCGCTATTGTAAATAATGCTGCTATGAACATTGGAGTATGTGTATCTTTTTGAATTAGTGTTTTTGCTTTCTTCAGATAAATACTCAGGAATGGAATTGCTGGATAATATGATAGTTCTAATATTAGTTTTTTGAGGAACCTCCATACTGTTTTCCATAGTGGCTGCACCAGTATACATTACCACCAACAGTGTGCTAGAGTTCCCTTTTCTCCACATTCTATCCAACATTTGTTATTATTTGTGGTCTTTTTGATGATAGGCATTCTGACAGGTGTGAGGTGGTATCTCACGGCTTTGACTTGCATTTCTCTGATGATTAGCGATGTTAAGCATCTTTTCATGTGCCTGTTGGCCATCTGTATCTTTGGAAAAATGTCTATTTAGGTCTTCTGCCCAATTTTTAATCAAGTTGTATGTTTTTTTGATACTGAGTTATATGAGCTGTTTTTATATTTTGGATATTAACCCCTTATCATATAATTTGGAAATATTTTCTCCCATTCAATAGGTTGTCTTTGTGTTTTGTCAGTGGTTTCCTTTACTGTGCAAAAGGATTTAAGTTTTAATTAGGTCCCACTTATTTTTTCTTTTGTTTCCTTTGCCTCAGGAGACAGATTCATAATAATATTGCTATGATTTATGTCAAAGAGTGTTCTACCTATGTTTTCTTAGGAGTTTTATCTTTTCTTAGATAAAGAAACGGTCTTAGATTTAGATTTTTAATCCATTTTGAGTCTATTTCTGTATATAGTTTGAGAATATGTTCTAATTTCATTCTTTTACATGTAGCTATCCAGTTTTCCCAGCATCATTATTAAAGAGACTTGTCTTTTCCCCACTGTATACTATTGCCTTCTTTGTTGTAGATTAATTGACCATACATGTGTGGGTTTATTTCTGCGCTGTATTCTCTTTCACTGATCTATATATCCGTTTTTGTGCCAGTACCATACTGTTTTGATTACTGTAGCTTTGTAGTATAAAGTTAGGGCATGTGATACCTCCAGCTGTTCTTTTTTCTCAAGATTGCTTTGGCCCAAGTTGACTTTTCTAACTTACAAATTAGGTCTTACTAGTCTGTTTAAAACCTCTTCTTGATTCCCCTTGCCTTCAGGATGAAATCTAATGCCTGTAGTCTAGTTTACAAAGTCCTACAAAATCAACCCTCTGCTTTCTTTACCTTCATCTATCATATTGAAGTAATATTGAAGTAACTGTATTTCCACAAATTCGTTATATTCTCTTCTGGGCCTTTGCAAATGCTGTTCCCTTTACCTGGAATGCCTGACTGTCCTTTCTCCAAGATGCCTTTCCTGTCTATGAATTGTCCATTAGTCAACCTTTGTACCTTCCCACCCATAAGTATTTGCTCATACTGTTTTCTTTGCCTGAAGTCCCCCTTTCTTCAGTCCTTACTTGTCACTTAGCAAAATCCTAGCATTTTTTGTAGCTCATTTCTGTAATCCCTTCACAGACAGCTTTCTCCGTTTTTAGAAGTTAGATGCTTGCTTAGATATTGTATCATATAGTTTTTTAATTCTTATATGACATATATTTGTGCCTAGTCTCTCCAAAGAGGTTATCATAATAATAATGTCTTATTGTTTCTAAGTACTTTATATGCCTTAAACTCAATGATCAGCACAATAACTCAATGGGGTAGGTATTAATATACTCATTTTACAGATGAGGGAACTGAGGCACAGGTATGTTAAATAATCTGTCTACTTTTTCATTGCTGTGGTACCTCATCTAGTGCCTGGCATATAGTAGGGACCCAAGAAATATTTGTTGATTTTATGTGCAGCAAGATCTCTCCTGAGGAAGAGTGTTTGCATACCTACCATAGTGTTATCATTGGGTAGTTGGAGATGGGGGTTGGGAATAGTAGGCACAGAAGACCATGGGAAGAAGATATAACTAACTTCTTTAAATGTCTTTCAGTGGTCTTACTCGTTACAGTGACCAATCAGAAGTGATTTTTAATCTACCCTGTCTTTATTTGCCCTCCATATTTCCTTTTTGGGGAAATGTCTAAGTCTTTTGCTAATTTTTAATTGGGTTATTTTTTTTTCTTACTGTTGAGTTTTGAGAGTTTTCTGTATAATCTAGATCTAAGTCTTTTATTGGATATGTGATTTACAAATATTTTCTCCCTTGCTATAGTGCTTTTTAAAGTTTTATTATTTTTTATTTTATTTACATATTTATTTTTTATTTTATTAACATATTTATTTTTTATTTTATTAACACCATTTTTCACCTAGTAAAAAATTTTAATATTAATAAAGTCCAGTTTGTTGATTCATTTTGCCTTTCCATATAAATTTTAGAATTATTTTGTCTCTATCAACAAAAAATTACTGATTGGATTTTTATTTGAATTTCATAAGTTTATTGATCAGTCTGTGAAGTCTTGACATCTTTATTTTACTATGTTGAGTTTTCCAATTCATGAACACATATGTCTCCCCATTTATTTAGGTCTCCTTTGATTTTTTTCATCAGCATTTTGTATTTTTCAGCATACATTTTCTGTACATGTTTTGTTGGATTTATGTCTAAATAGTTCTCCCTTTTTTGGAGCTATTGTAAATGTTCTGGGGTTTGGGGGTTTTGGGGGGGGTGTTTTTTGCTTCTTCATTGTTCATCAAAGAAATATGATATATTTTTATGTTAAAATGTTTACCTCATATCCTGCAACCTTGATAAATGCAGTTTTCAATTCTAGGAGGTTTGGGGGTTGGGGTTTTTTTTTTTTCTGGAGGGAAGGCTGTTTTGTTTGTAGATTCCTTGGATTTTCTACATATGCAATCAAGTTGTTAATATAGGCCACTATATTGCTTCCTTTCCAATCTGTAGGCCTTCCTTTTTTCTTTCTTTTTCTTTTTTTCCCCTATTACACTAGGTAGGACTTCCAGTATGAAGATAACTAGGAGTTGTCAGGGTGGACATTCTTCCCTTGTTCCCAATCTTTGGGGAAAAGTATTCAGTTAAGTATAATGTTAATATGGGCTTTTTGTAGATGCCTCTTATCATGTTGAGGAAGTTCCCTTCAACTTCTAGTTTGCTGAGAGTTTGTAATATGAATGATATTGAATTTTGTCAAATACTTTTCTGCATTAATTGATATGATCATGTGGTTTTTCTTCTTTGACTGTGAATAGGGTAGATTACACTCATTGATTTTCAAATCTTGAACTAGACTTGCATTCACATATCAAACCCCATTTGGTCATGGTATATTTTTCTTTTTCTTTTTTGCTGGATTAAACTTGCTAGTATTTCGCTGAGGATATCTGTGTTTATGTTCATGAGAGATACTGGTCTATAGTTTTCTTGTGCTGTTTTTGTCTGGTAAGGGTATCAAAATAATGCTTGCCTCATAAAATGAGTTGGGAAATGTTTCCACGTCTTCTATAATATTTTCTGGAAAAAGATTATCTAGAATTGGTGTTATTTTTCCTTTTAAATATTTAGTAGAACTTGCCAGTGAAACCATCTGAACCTCAAGACTTTTTTCAGAAATTTTTTTAATAGACATTATTTTTTTAAAGCGGTTTTAGGTTTACAGCTAAGTTGAGCAGAAAGTACAGAGAATTTCCATGTTCCCTCTGTTCACACACACATTCAGCCATCTGAACTATCAAATCCCACACCAGAGTGGGACATTTGGTACAGCTGATGAACCTACACTCACACATCATTATGACTCAAAGTTACATTACACTCAAAGTTACATTAGAGTTCACTCTTGGTGTTATATATTCTATGGGTTTGGACAAATGTATAATGACATGGATTCACCATTTCAGTACTATACAGAATAGTATCACCACCCTAAAAATTATCCATGCTCTGCCTATTCATCCCTCCCTCTGCCCCTATCCCTGGCAACTGCTGGTCTTTTTATTGTGTCCTTAGTTTTACCTTTTCCAGAATGTCATATAGTCAGAATCATACAGTATACAGCTTTTTCAGATTGTCCTCTTTCACTTAGCAGTATGCATTTAAAGTTCCTCCATGTCTTTTCATGGCTTTATAGCTCATTTCTTAGCGCTGAATAATATTCCATTGTCTAAATGTAGCACAGTTTATTTATCCATTCACCTACTGAAGGACATCTTGGTTGCTTCCAAGTTTTGGCAATTGTGATTAAAGCTACTATAAACATCTGTGTGTAGGTTTTATACAGACATAAGTTTTTGGATAAATACCAAGGAGCATGACTGCTGTATTATATGGTAAGAGTATGTTTATTTTTGTAAGAAACTGCCAAACTATCTTCCAGAGTGGCTGTACCATTTTTGTATATCCACCAGCAATAAATGGGATTCCCTGAAGCTCTAGCAGCATTTGGTGCTATGTTTTGGATTTTGGCCATTCTGATAAATGTGGAGTGGTATCTCACTGTTGCTTTAATTTGCAATTCCCTAATGACCTATGATGTTGATCATCTTTTCACATGTTGTTTGCCATCTGTATATCTACTTTGGTGAGGTCTCTGCTACGGTTTTTTGTTCACTTTTTAATTAGCCTGTTCATTTTCTTATTGTTGAGTTTTAAGGGTTCTTTGTATATTTTGAATAGCAGTGCTGTATCAGTATGTCTTCTGCAAATATTTTCTCCTAGTCTGTAGCTTGTCTCTCATTCTCTTGGCATTGTGTTTCACAGAGAAGTGTTTTAATTTTAATGAAGTCCAGCTTATTCATTATTTTTTTCATATATCACACCTTTGATGTTGTATCTAAAAAGTCATCACCATATCCAAGGTCATGTAGGTTTTCTCCTGTTATCTCCTAGGTGTTTTATACTTTTGCATTACACATTAGGTCTGTGATCAATTTTGAGTTAATTTTTGTGAAGCGTGTAAAGTCTGTGTCTAGATTCATATTTTTTGCTTGTGGGGTGTTTATACTTTCATAGACTTTCTGTTTTGACATGTCTTCAGAGTTCCTTTAATATGAAATCTCATAATTTCTTTTAAAACCACTTGTTAAGTATATTTTTAGCCAATTATCAGTTATTCAGATTAATTAGTAAGATTATACAAAATAACTGACAAAGTCACTTATATTTGATTTTAAAGTATATACACCCTTTTTATGCCTTTTTGCTTTTGCTGTTCTATTGGTAGTAGGAGATTAAGGTGGCCCTAGATCCCACTAATTCATTCTTGAAGGAAATATTTACATGTGCTATATTTCAGACACCCTGCTATCTTTTATGCTATCTTCCCTTATTCAACCCTCCTAAGAGTCGCACAGGACTCATAGGTTAGGCACCAGTTGTGGTGGATTTATTTCTAACAACTCCATCAAACAATTAGTATTATTTTCATTCTATAAATGAGGAAACTGAGGCTCAAAGAAATTAGATTTGTCCAAGATCACACAGTAATAAATGGTGAAGCTACTGGTCACATTTAAGAGCCCATCCTGCTTCCAGAACACCAGCTCCTACCAACAGTGATTTCAACATGAAGTAATAATCAATAGGATGAAAAGAAAAATTCAACTTGACTTTCAGAGACTTTTGATTCTAAATAATAATATCTGTCTTCTGGAGCTGGTTACAGCATATATCACCCATTCTCATCTTTGGAATACTTTCCACATTCCTTTAAAGAAATATACCATCATGGAGGCTCTCTGTAATCCCACATATTGAATTATCTCCTAATTATACAGTGGGCTATTAAATCATACCACCTGGTCCAAATCCCTCCTCTAACAATGACTGCTGAATGACCTGAGCAAGCAGCCTCTCTTGCAAGCCTCAATTTCTTCACCTGTAAAATGGAGATAACAATATCTACCTCAGAGTTATTATTAGGGTTAAATGAGATAACTCATGTAAAGTAGTCAACACAGTGCCGGACTCTTAGGAAATGCTCGGGAAATATTAGGTGTAAGAGAGGGAGGAGGGTGCATGGTACTGGGGTAGTATTGGTAAAGCTTGACAAATTACTCAGACAGCACAAACTAAATAAACTAAATTGGCAAAATGTTAGCTATACAGTCCTCTCATTGTATATAACCTCAAAGAAAAAATAATATATAAAAAGGCAAATGTTAATATACTTATGTTATCTGGGACCTAGAAGAAACGTAGATATATTCATTAAATTTGCTAGTAATGCTGCATGATTCTATTTTAAAATCTGTTGAGAAAAGTAGCTAAGTATAGTAAAGCAGGTTCTTTAGCTGAATCCAAATTATAAAATGCTGAGGCAGGCAGTTTAGCTAATGCAAATTTAGCATTCATAGAGAAAGAGGAGAGTGGAGAAGATTTCCTTTTCTATGCTGGTTATGGAATATACAGTCACAGATTGTGGACTCTCTCCAGAATCTCTTTTTTTCCCCAACTGACAGCATTTTGGAACAGAGAAAACTGTGTAGGCAAAAGTAGTTTATTTCTATTGAAAAGTAAGTTTAAAGGGACTTCCCCGGTGGTGCAGTGGTTAAGAATCCGCCTGCCAATGCAGGGGACACAGTTCTAGCCCTGGTCCGGGAAGATCTCACATGCCGCGGAGCAACTAAGCCCGTGCGCCACAACTACTCAGCCTGCACTCTAGAGCCTACAAGCCACAACTACTAAGCCTGTGTGCCACAACTACTGAAGTCCGTGCACCTAGAGCCTGTGCTCTGCAACAAGAGAAGCCACTGCAATGAGAAGCGCACGCACCTCACCGAAGAGCAGCCCCCACTCGTGGCAACTAGAAGAAGCCCGCACGCAGCGACAAAGACCCAACGCAGCCAAAAATAAAATAATTTTTTTTTAAAAAGTAAGTTTAAGGAGCAAGCAAATGTCCTTGGGATTAGCACAATGTAGTTAAAGTCATTTCACAATGGTAGTTACAAACAGCAACCAAGCCAGTACAAAATGAAAAATTGAAAGTTGCCATCATATACAGGCAATCAAGAAATTCTCAACAGGCATTTTGATACTTTAACCATATCTGAAGTTAAATGACGCTCAAAGCAAGATAGAAAAACCCAATTAGTAGGATTCCAGGCAAAATTTAAGGAAAGATGCATAAATTATACATAGTTTTGCTTGTATTTCTCTAAAGGCAGTTTTAAACAATGTGTCATTCTCTTTCATAGAGTTATTAGATGAAATTAATACTAATTGTCATATTTATTTTTCAAATAATCTAATTTGCATTTATAATACACATATTCAGTATTACAAAACATTGAAAAAGGGGAGAAAAAATCATTTTAATCTCATATCCCAGATAATCATCATTGATGCTTTTGTCTAGAGTGAAAAAATTCATCCAGCTTTTTATTATAAGCCTTTCATCAGTGAATAATCCAGTATTAAATATTTTGTAAATCCACTGTTATTTCCTTAGGCTAAAGGAATTTAAACTGCTGAGCCAGGTATGCATTTTTTGGTGTTTTTTTAATTGAGGTATAATTTACAGATAAAAAAATATATAGTTCTTATCTGTTCACTTTTATGAGTTTTGATAATTATACACACCCATGTAAACACCACTACCAGAAAGTTCCCTCATGCCCCTTTTCAGCCAGTCCCCTCCCCCAACCACTCTCTAATTTCTGTCAGCTCAGGTATGCCTTTGAGGACACTTTTGCTAGATTGAATTCCAGAAAGTTGAATCGTTTATACCTGTACCAGCAATGTATGAAGTTGCTGATTCTCCAATATTCTAGGTATTATGTGAGTGTGTATGTGTTGTAATATATCCCAGAAAACAGATATAGTAATCTTTGCCAGTTTGTACTTTGCATTATTTTGTATTTCTTTGTTTACTGGTAAAGTGAACTTTTTTTTTTTTTTTTTGTGGTACACGGGCCTCTCACTGTTGTGGCCTCTCCCGTTGCGGAGCACAGGCTCCGGACGCGCAGGCTCAGCGGCCATGGCTCACGGGCCCAGCCGCTCCACGGCATGTGGGATCTTCCCGGACCAGGGCACGAACCCGTGTCCCGTGCATCGGCAGGCGGACTCTCAACCACTGCGCCACCAGGGAAGCCCTAAAGTGAACTTTTAAAATATGTTAACTAGCCATTTCTATTTCATTATTGTTTTGGTGATGGTTAATTGTATAGTCTAATATGATTATATATTTCTTGTTGATTTACAAAAGCTCTTAAATATTAAGGATATTATTTTTTGTTTTAAATATATTTACCAGTTTGTCATTGCCTTACAATTTGTTTATGGAGGTTGTTGTTTTGCTTTGATTTTAACAGACTTTTAAATTTGCATTGCCAAACCTGCCAATCTTTTTCTCCATGTTTTTTGCCCAGTGTCATCTTTTGGCCTTCATAATCCCAGGATTATATAAATACCTAGTTATATCTTTCTCTAGTATTTTTATGGTTTTATTTTTATTTTTAATTTTACATCTTTAATCCATATGGAATTAATATATTAGGTTAATGTTGTAACTTTTTTTCTAAATTACTAATCACCACAGTTGAATAGTCCTATGTTTTCCCCATTGACATTAAACATGTCCTTTATGATGGAATAAGATCTTATGTATATTTTGGGGTCAATTTCATTATATTACTTGGATTTTTCTGTCTATTCCTGTGTCAGTACCTCACTACTAAATTTCTATAGCAATATCATACTATTTAATATTTGGTAAGCAAGTTGGACCTTTATTGTTCAACATTTGTATTTTTACTTTAAAAGCTTAAGCAACTGGTTAATGTGCTACATTCTTATTTTCTTTTAGTTAACCACACCTGGAAAAAGCTTAGACAATTGACCATGGAATCAATAAAAAGCCCTCATTATTTTACAGGTGGCTGCTCCCTGAATTGTGGCCCTAGTGCCAAGAAGGAAGTAATCAATCCTAGGCAAACCCCCTTCCTTCAAAGTAATGGAAAAGATTGCATGTGGAAAATAAGTAGCATGAGGAATAAAAAAGAACAGAATCTAGGATATTTGATTGCCATTTTCTGTTATAGATATATAAAAGTTTTTATGAGAAGTTTGATCAGAATTTTTCCATCTCCTTGGTTCTGAGCAGAAGTGCAAAGGATCAACAAAGTCATAGAGTAGACAACATCTCACTTTTATTTTACGTGATGTGAATTCCCAGGACATCTAGGATGACCACGTATAAATGCAAGTCATAAAACCCTCTTCCAGAGACATTCATTAACAATCTTTCTACCACCTGCTATTTTGGATTATTAATATCCTTTCTCTTCTCTGGCACTAGTGGAGATAATCAAGTTACATATAATAATCTGTTCTTTGTGTGCAGATAGTTCACTTGACCATGACAAATAAAATGTTGGGCTTGCGCTGTCTTTCTAAGTAGAAATAAGCCATAGTAAGAAGGTAACTTTTACCGAACATTTACAAAGCACCTTTTTTAAAACCTATCAGCTTGATACTGTTCTTAGGCCCAAATAATATGGGAAGAATCTGAGGTGCAGAAACGTTACATAACTTTGGTCAAGATCTCGTAGCTAGGAAGTGGTAGATTTCAGAAACAGCCAATCATACTTGGCTCAATAGTTTGATTCTGTTTGTTTTCAAACATTATGTCTTGTTTGTGATTTTGTATTTCAACAGTGCATTTTCTCATATTTTCTAGTGAAGCAATGTTGTTTCAAACTGTAGTAACAAGGCCAAACAAGTGACTTCAGGACTTTATTAATTCTTGATGAAAAACTGTCTGGCTGCCTTTAAATCATGGAAGATGTTAAGTTCTTGGCCTTAATATTATAATCCCTGTATTATTTGAAGAATTAGAATTCAGAAAGTTATTAAAAAGCTTGTTTAACTTGAATAAGAAGTGACTGCCAGATTTACCTGTAACTTTTCATAGGAATATAAATAGAGTGGTTGAGTATGGAATTTGGAGTCAGGCCTGAATTTTAATGCCAGCTTGGAAGTTTACTAGCTGTGTGATCTTGGGCAAATTATATTAATATATCCTTTCTTGGGCTTCCCTGGTGGCTCAGTGGTTGAGAGTCCGCCTGCTGATGCAGGGGGACACGGGTTCGTGCCCCGGTCCGGGAGGATCCCACGTGCCGCGGAGCGGCTGGGCCCGTGAGCCGTGGCCGCTGGGCCTGCGTGTCCGGAGCATGTGCTCCGTGACGGGAGAGGCCACAGCAGTGAAAGGCCTGCATACCGCCAAAAAAAAAAAATAGGATATATATATATATATCCTTTCTTACCCTGTTCCTTAAAGTGTAAATTGGGTATCATAATATTACCTTCCTAATAGGTTTATTTGTGGATTAAATGAAATACTGGTTTTAAAGGATTTAGCATGGTATCTGGAACAATTAATGCTCCAGAAAATGTTTTGTGCTCATTCAGTGTTATCACTGATATCTTTAAGAATTAATTTCTCTATATTTGACTACTGTCAGTAGATCAAGATGATGATTGGAATTTATACCATTTCTCTAATGTTTGACAGTTTTTATGACCTTTTCCTAATTAACCCATAAGTTACAGTGGTTAACTAGTTTCTATCATAATTCTTAACATTCTGAGATAAAATTGAGATCTGATATTTTTATGGTGAACAGTAATGCCTCATTAATGAACTGTTGGTTTTTTCCTTGAGGCCAGTACTATAAAGAAATTGGGGGAGGGGGTATCAATAATAAATACAACTTAAGTAAGAAGCAGAAGAATATCATCATTAATTGTAATGATATTTGGAGATCATACAATTATAATAAGAGATCATACAATTATAATAAGCTCAGTGTAATGTGAATGTTTTCCTTCCATTCCTCCCTGTTAGCCAGGTTCTAAGGTGGTAATAAAATGAAGGAAGAAGGAATATGATTATAGACCAGGTTTCCTACTTAGTGTTCATTTTATACAGGACTATAAATAATGCTGCAGAAGACCAGCATGGTTCTTTATAAATAGGTCTTTGTCAGAGTTGCTGAGCCTGAAAAGGTGATTATTTAAATTCTAAGCCCCCTGTCCAATCCCTGAAGTCACCTCTTTTTCTGCCTGCCTTTTTCTTCTGGATGAAGAAGACTCTTCTGTATTGACTCTGCTTTCATACTGTTTGCCTTGAAATAAGTTTCTATCACATTAGAGAAGTTTGCTTTGTTCATGGATTTGTCTTGAGACAGGCAGATAGCCATGCACCCCAGCTGCTTACCAGGCCTTTTGGATTGGGAACTCCATCTTCCCTATGTTGTTTTATTAGTTCACTGGCCATAGATTAAAAGTTATTGGCTGAGCAGTTGGTTAAATCTCAGGGCAGGTGTAAGAATGCATGTTACAGATTTATTCTGGAAATACTCTTAAATCTTTCCACCTGTGTCCTGCTGAGTGTGAAGCATATTAGGCCAGAAAGCCGAGAAACTCCATTCCCATGTTGCTGAATATATTTTAAAAATTACATCTTTCACATTTGTTTCAACAATATGCAGTATTTACTAATGACACTCTATAATATTGTGGAATTTCTCTTTTTAACTAAAGGAAACAAAATACATTTTTATATTTGGCTTTGAAAAGCCAAAAACATTGGCTTTTCAAAATCCCAAACTGAAGGAGCAATATTAATAGTCATTCAAAATTCAGAACAAAGGAAGTTTTCCCATATGAACAATGAACAGTAAAAGAAAATCCACTGGTTTTCATCTTTGTTTTCTTTTTCCAAAGGCCAGTGTCTGTTTTCCTCTTTGCTTAGTTTACCTAATGCTCTATTTTCCTATATTTTGCTTGGTCCTATTTTTCTTCCTATGTCAATTTGTAAAACTGAGTTTTGGACATTTCTGTCTGCATTTTTCTATGCTTCTTTTAGTTACTGTTTCTGTGTCCCATTTTGAGTCTTCTTACATTTTTTTCCTCCTTGATTTCTTGCTCTTTAGTCTCTTTTGTTTCTCAGTCATCTGTCCTGTGCCACCCTGCTCTCCTGGACATAAAAAATGCCAGTGACCTCATTTTCCTAGACTTTTTTTTTTTTGGCCACACCACTTGGCATGTGGGATCTTACTTCCCCAACAAGGGATCAAACTTGTGCCCACCACATTGGAAGCATGGAATCTTAACCACTGGACCACCAGGGAAGTCTCTCCTGGAATTTTTTTAAACATACATTCTTAGATCTCTGGACTCCTTCATGTTTGTCTGTCTGTCTCTTCCTATGAATTACTGCGATCTCTATATACTTCATGTTGAAAAAAGATTCATACTTCTTTTTTCATATGTCCTGGTACTTTTTAACCCTTTAACTTCTTAATTCCTATAGAAGCTTTGAACATTTGTGAAAAGAGAACCCTAAGTTACTTGTGATTAGTGATAATCACAATGCAGGGGACGCGGGTTCGTGCCCCGGTCCAGGAGGATCCGCATGCCGTGGAGCAGCTGGGCCCGTGGGCCATGGCCGCTGAGCCTGCGCATCCAGAGCCTGTGCTCCACAGCGGGGCAGAGGCCACAGCAGTGAGAGGCCCGCATACCACAAAAAAAAAAAACTCTCCAGAAGGTGGGCATAGAGGGAACCTACCTCAACATAATAAAGGCCATATATAACAAACCCACAACTAACATCATACTCAATGGTGAAAAGCTGAAAGCATTTCCTCTAAGATCAGGAACAAGATGAGGACATCCACTCTCACCACTTTTACTCAACATAGTATTGGAAGTCCTAGCCAAGGCAATCAAAGAAGAAATAAAAGGAATCCAAATTGGAAAAGAAGAAGTAAAACTGTCGCTGTTTGCAGATAACATGATACTATACGTAGAAAATCCTAAAGATGCTACCAGAAAACTACCAGATTAATTGATGAGCTCTAGTAAAGTGGCAGGATACAAAATTAATACACAGAAGTCTGTTGCACTTCTATACACTAACAACGAAAGATCAGAAAGAAAAATTAAGGAAACGGTCCCATTTACCACCACTTCAAAAAAAGAATAAAATACCTAGGAATAAACCTACCTAAGGAGGCAAAAGACCTGTACTCTGAAAACAATAAGATGCTGATGAAAGAAATCAAAGATGGCACAAACAGATGGAAAGAAGTACACTGCTCTTGGATTGGAAGAATCAATATTGTTAAATGAGTATACTACCCAAGGCAAGCAGTCTACATATTCAATGCAATCCCTATCAAAATACCAATGACATTTTTTTTTAACAGAAGCAGAACAAACAATTTTTTAATTTGTATGGAGACAAAAAAGACCCCGAATAGCCAAAGCAATCTTGAGAAAAAGAAATGGAACTGGAGGAATCAGGCTCCCTGAATTCAGACTATACTACAAAGCTACAGTAATCCAGACAATATGGTACTGGCACAAAAACAGAAATATAGATCAATGGAACACGACAGAAAGCCCAGAAACCACACACCTATTGTCAATTAGTCTATGACAAAGGAGGCAAGAATATCCAATGGAGAAAAGACAGTCTCTTCAATAAGTGGTGCTCGGAAAACTGGACAGCTAATGTCAAAGAATGAAATTAGAACATTCTCTAACACCATATACAAAGATAAACTTAAAATGGATTAAAGACCTAAATGTAGGACCGGATACTATAAAACTCCTAGACGAAAACATAGGCAGAACACTCTGACATAAATTGCAGTTGTATCTTTTTGGATCCATCTCTTAGAGTAATGGAAATAAAAACAAAAATAAACAAATGGAACCTAATGAAACTTAAATGGTTTTGCACAACAAAGGAAACAATAAACAAAACAAGAGCCTGAACCAAGATGGCAGAGTAGAATGACGAGCTCCTGCGAGAACACCAGAATCACAATTAACTGCTGAACAGTCATCCACAGGAAGACACTGGAACTCACCAGAAAAGATACCCCACATCCAAAGACAAAGGAGAAGCCACAGTGAGATGGTAGGAGGGGTGCAATCACAATAAAATCAAATCCCATAATTTCTGGGTGGGTGACTCACAAACTGGAGAATACTTATACCACAAAAGTACAACCACTGGAGTGAAGGTTCTGAGCCCCACATCAGGCTTCTGAACCTGGGGATCCAGCAACAGGAGGAGGAATTCCTAGAGAATCAGACTTTGAAGGCTAGTGGGATGTGATTGCAGGACTCTGACAGGACTGGGGGGAAAAGAGACTCCACTCTTGGAGGGCACACACAAAGTAGTGAGTGCATCAGGACCCAGGGGAAGGAGAAGTGACCCCATAGGAGACAGAACCAGACCTACCTGCTAGTATTGGACGGTATCCTGCAGAGGCAGTAGGTGGCTGTGGCTCACTGTGAAGACAAGGACACTGGCAGCAGAAGTTCTGGGAAGTACTCCTTGGCATGAGCCTTCCCAGAGTCTGCCATTAGCCCCACCAAAGAGCCTGCAGGGTCCAGTGTTGGGTCACCTCAGGCCAAACAACCAACAGGGTGGGAACCCAGCCCCAACCATCAGCAGTCAAGCGGATTAAAGTTTTACTGAGCTCTGCCCACCAGAGCAACAGCCAGCTCTACCCACCACCAGTCCCTTCCATCAGAAAACTTGCACAAACCTCTTAGATAGCCTCATCCACCAGAGGGCACACAGCAGAAGCAAGAACTACAATCCTGCAGCCTGTGGAACAACAACCACAGTCACAGAAAGACAGACAAGATGAAAAGGCAGAGGGCTATGTACCAGATGGAGGAACAAGATAAAACCCCAGAAAAACAACCAAATGAAGTGGAGATAGATAGGCAACCTTCCAGAAAAAGAATTCAGAATAATGATAATGAAGATGATCCAGGACCTTGGAAAAAGAATGGAGGCAAAGATTGAGAAGATGCAAGAAATATTTAACAAAGACCTAGAAGAATTAAAGAACAAACAAACAGAGATGAACAATACAATAACTGAAATGAAAAATACACTAGAAGGAATCAATAGCAGAAAAACTGAGGCAGAAGAATGGATAAGTGGCCTGGAAGACAGAATGGTGGAATTTACTGCTGCTGAACAGAATAATGAAAAAGAATGAAAAGAAAGGAAGACAGCCTAAGAGACCTCTGGGACAACATTAAACACAACAACATTCCCATTACAGGGGTCCCAGAAGGACAAGAGAGAGAGAAAGGACCTGAGAAAATATTTGAAGAGGTTATAGTCGAAAACTTCCCTAACATGGGAAAGGAAATAGCCACCCAAGTCCAGGAAGCGCAGAGAGTCCCATATAGGATAAAGCCAAGGAGAAACACGCCGAGACACATAATAATCAAATTGGCAAAAATTAAAGACAAAGAAAATTACTGAAAGCAGCAAGGGAAATACAACAAATAACATACAAGGGAACTCCCATAAGATTAACAGCTGATTTCTCAGAAGAAATTCTACAAGCCAGAAGGGAGTGGCATGATATACTTAAAGTGATGAAAGGGAAGAACCTACAACCAAGATTACTCTACCCAGCAATGATCTCATTCAGATTCGACAGAGAAATCAAAAGCTTTACAGACAAGCAAAAGCTAAGAGAATTCAGCACCACCAAACCAGCTCTGCAACAAATGCCCAAGGAACTTCTCTAAGTGGGAAACACAAGAGAAGAAAAAGACCTACAAAAACAAACCCAAAACAATTAAGAAAATGGTCATAGGAACATACATATCGATAATTACCTTAAACGTGACTGGATTAAATGCTCCAACCAAAAGACACAGGCTTGCTGAATGGATACAAAAACAAGACCCATATATATGCTGTCTACAAGAGACCCACTTCAGACCTAGGAACACATACAGACTGAAAGTGAGGGGATGGAAAAAGATATTCCATGCAAATGGAAATCAAAGAAAGGTGGAATAGCAATACTCATATCAGATAAAATAGACTTCAAAATAAAGAATGTTACAAGAGACAAGGAAGGACACTACATAATGATCAAGGAATCAATCCAAGAAGAAGATATAACAATTATAAATATATATGCACCCAACATAGGAGCACCTCAATACCTAAGGCAACTGCTAACAGCTATAAAAGAGGAAATCGACAGTAACATAATAATAGTGGGGGACTTTAACACCTCACTTACACCAATGGACAGATCATCCAAAATGAAAATAAATAAGGAAACAGAAGCTTTAAATGACACAAAAGACCAGATAGATTTAATTGATATTTATAGGACATTCATCCAAAAATAGCATATTACACTTTCTTCTCAAGTGCACACGGAACATTCTCCAGGATAGATCACATCTTGGGTCACAAATCAAGCCTCAGTAAATTTAAGAAAACTGAAATCATATCAAGCATCTTTTTTGACCACAACACTATGAGATTAGAAATGAATTACAGGGAAAAAAACGTAAAAAACACAAACACAAGGAGGCTAAACAATACGTTACTAAATAACCAAGAGATCACTGAAGAAATCAAAGAGGAAATCAAAAAATACATAGAGACAAATGACAATGAAAACAGGATGATCCAAAACCTATGGGATGCAGCAAAACCAGTTCTAAGAGGGAAGGTTATAGCTATACAAGCCTACCTCAAGAAACAAGAAAAATCTCAAATAAAAAATCTAACCTTACACCTAAAGGAACTAGAGAAAGAAGAACAAACAAAACCCAACGTTAGCAGAGGGAAAGAAATCATAAAGATCAGAGCAGAAATAAATGAAATGGAAACAAACAAAACGAAAGCAAAGATCAATAAAACTAAAAGCTGGTTCTTTGAGAAGATAAACAAAATTGATAAGCCATTAGCCAGACTCATCAAGAGGGAGAGGACTCAAATCAATAAAATTAGAAATGAAAAAGGAGAAGTTACAACAGACACCACAGAAATACAAATCATCCTAAGAGACTACTACAAGCAACTCTATGCCAATTAAATGGACAACCTGGAAGAAATGGACAAATTCTTAGAAAGGTATAACCTTCCAAGACTTAACCAGGAAGAAATAGAAAATATGAACAGATGAATCACAAGCACTGAAATTGAAACTGTGATTAAAAATCTTCCAACAAACAAAAGTCCAGGACCAGATGGCTTCACAGGTGAATTCTATCAAACATTTAGAGAAGCGCTAACACCTATCCTGCTGAAACTCTTCCAAAAATTGCAGAGGAAGAAACACTCCCAAACTCATTCTATAAGGCCACCATCACCCTGATACTAAAACCAGATAAAGATACTACAAAAAGAGAAAATTACAGACTAATATCACTGATGAGTATAGATGCAAAAATCCTCAACAAAATACTAGCAAACAGAATCCAACAACACATTAAAAGGATCATACACTATAATCAAGTAGGATTTATCCCAGAGATGCAAGGCTTTTTCAATATATGCAAATCAATCAATGTGATACACCATATTAACAAATTGAAGAAGAAAAACCTTATGATAATCTCAATAGATGCAGCAAAAGCTTTTCACAAAATTCAACATCCATTTATGATAAAAACTCTCCATAAAGTGGGCATAGAGGGAAACTACACTACCTCAACATAATAAAGGCCATATATGACAAACCCACAGCAAACATCATTTTCAATGGTGAAAAGCTGAAAGCATTTCCTCTAAGATCAGGAAAAAGACAAGGATATCCATTCTTGCCACTATTATTCAACAATAGTTTTGGAAGTCCTAGCCACAGCAATCAGAGAAGAAAAAGAAATAAAAGGAATACAAATTGGAAAAGAAGTAAAACTGTCACTGTTTGCAGATGACATGATACTATACATAGAGAATCCTAAAGATTCCACCAGAAAACTACTAGAGCTAATCAATGAATTTGGTAAGGTTGCAGGATACAAAATTAATGCACAGCAATCTCTTGCATTCCTATACACTAATGATGAAAAATCTGAAAGAGAAATTAAGGAAACACTCCCATTTACCACTGCAACAAACAGAATAAAATACCTAGGAATAAACCTACCTAGGGAGACAAAAGACCTGTATGCAGAAAACTATAAGACACTGATGAAAGAAATTAAAGATGATACCAAAAGATGGAGAGATATACTATGTTCTAGGATTGGAAGAATCAATATTGTGAAAATGACTATACTACCCAAAGCAATCTACAGATTCAATGCAATCCCTATCCAATTACCAATGGCATTTTTTACAGAACTAGAACAAAAAATCTTAAAATTTGTATGAAAAGAAAAAAAATGTATGGAGACACAAAAGACCCCGAATAGCCAAAGCAGTCTTGAGGAAAAAGGTGGAGCTGGAGGAATCAGACTCCCTGAGTTCAGACTATACTACAAAGCTACAGTTATCAAGACAATATAGTACTGGCACAAAAACAGAAATATAGATCAGTGGAACAAGATAGAAAGCCCAGAGATAAACTCATGCACCTATGGTCAGCTAATCTATGACAAAGGAGGCAAGGATATACAATGGAGAAAAGACAGTCTCTTCAATAAGTGATGCTGGGAAAACTGGACAGCTACATGTAAAAGAATGAAATTAGAACACACCCTAACACCACACACAAAAATAAACTCAAAATGGATTAGAGACCTAAATGTAAGACCGGACACTATAAAACTCTTAGAGGAAAACATAGGAAGAACACTCTTTGACATAAATCACAGCAAGATTTTTTTTTTTTTTCAGTACATGGGCCTCTCACTGTTGTGGCCTCTCCCGTTGCGGAGCACAGGCTCCGGACTCGCAGGCTCAGCAGCCATGGCTCACAGGCCCAGCCGCTTCGCGGCATGTGGGATCTTCCTGGACCATGGCACAAACCCGTGTCCCCTGCATCGGCAGGCGGACTCTCAACCACTGCGCCACCAGGGAAGCCCCAGCAAGATCTTTTTTCATCCACCTCCTAGAGTTATGGAAATAAAAACAAAAATAAACAGATGGGACCTTATGAAACTTAAAAGCTTTTGCACAGCAAAGGAAACCATAAACAAGATGAAGACAGCCCTCAGAATGGGAGAAATATTTGCAAATGAATCAACGGACAAAGGATAATCTCCAAAATATATAAATAGCTTATGCAGCTCAATATTAAAAAAGCAATCAACCCAATGAAAACATGGGCAGAAGACCTAAATAGTCATTTCTCCAAAGAAGACATACAGATGGCCAAGAAGCACATGAAAAGCTGCTCAACATCACTAATTATTAGAGAAATGCAAATCAAAACTACGATGAGGTATCACCTCACACCAGTTAGAATGGGCATCCTCAGAAAATCTACTAACAACAAATGCTGGAGAGGATGTGGAGAAAAGGGAACCCTCTTGCACTGTTGGTGGGAATGTAAATTGATACAGCCACTATGGAGAACAGTATGGAGGTTCCTTATAAAACTAAAAATAGAATTACCATATGACCCAGCAATCCCACTACTGGGCATATACCCAGAGAAAACCATAATTCAAAAAGACACATGCACCCCAATGTTCATTGCATCACTGTTTACAATAGCCAGGTCATGGAAGCAACCTAAATGCCCATCAACAGACAAATGGATAAAGATGTGGTACATATATGCAATGGAATATTAGCCATAAAAAAGAACGAAATTGGGTCATTTGTTGAGACATGGATGAATCTAGAGACTGTCATACAGACTGAAGTCAGAAAGAGAAAAACAAATATCGTATATTAACACATATAAGTGGAACCTAGAAAAATGGTACAGATGAACCGGTTTGCAGGGCAGAAATTGAGACACAGATGTAGAGAACAAACGTATGGACACCAAGGTGGGGGGAAGCGGCGGGGGGGTCGGGGTGGTGGTGTGATGAATTGGGAGATTGGGATTGACATGTATACACTGATGTGGATAAAACTGATGACTAATAAGAACTTGCTGTATAAAAAAATAAATAAAATTCAAAAAAGAAAGAAAAAAATAAAACAAAAACACAGCCTATGGAATGGGAGAAAATATTTGCAAACGATGTGACCCACAAGGGCTTAATTTCCGAAATATATAAACAGCTCATATATCTAATGTCAAACAACCCAATCACAAAATAGAGAAAAGATCTAAATAGACATTTCGCCAAACAAGATATACAGGTGGCCAAAAGGCACATGAAAAGATGCTCAACATCACTAATTATTACAGAAATGCAAATCAGAACTACAGTGAGGTACCACCTCACACTAGTTAGAATGGCCATCATTAAAATAACAAATGCTGGAGAGGATGTGGAGAAAAAGGAACCCTCCTACACTGTTGGTGGGAATGTAAATCGGTACAGCCAGTATGGAGAACAGTATGGAGGTTCCTTAAAAAACTAAAAATAGAGCTACATATGATCCTGCAATCTCACTCCTAGGCACAGATCCAGAGAAAACTGTAATTCGAAAAGATGCATGCACCCCAATGTTCACTGCAGCACTATTTACAATAGGAAAGACATGGAAGCAACCTAAATGTCCATTGACAGAAGAATGGATAAAGAAGAAGATGTGGTATATATACACAATGGACTATTACTCAGCCATAAAAAAGAATGAAATAACGCCATTTGCAGCAACATGAAGGGACCTGGAGATTACACTAAGTGAAGTAAGCCAGACAGCAAACGAGACATACCATATCATATCACTTATATGTGGAATTCTTTTGCCAATGATACAAATGAACTTATTTACAAAACAGAAATAGACCCACAGACATAGAACACAAACTTATGGTTACCAAAGGGGAAAAGGTGGGGGGGATAAATTAGGAGTTTGGGATTAACATATATATACTATATATAAAATATGTAACCAACAAGGACCTACTGTATAGCACAGGGAACTATACTCAATATTTTGTAATAACCTATATGGGAAAAAACATCTGAAAAAGAATAGATGAGTATATGTATAACTGAATCACTTTGCTATACACCTGAAAGTAATACAACATTGTAAATCAACTATAATTCAATTTTTAAAAATACTGTCAAAGTGATCAAAAACAAGGAAATTCTAAGAAATTGCCACAGCCAAGAATCACTTAAGGAGACATCACAACTAAATCTAATGTGGTATCCTGAATGGGATCCTAGAACAGAAAACAGGATGTCAGGTAAAAGTTAAGCATATTAGTTTCCTAGGGCTGCCATAACAAAATACCACAGACTGGGTGGCTTAAACAACAAATATATTTTCTCACAGTTCTGGAAGTCCAAGCTCTAAATGCCAGCAAGGTTGATTTCTGTTGAAATCAACAAAACAGCTGCCTTCTTACCGTTTCCTCACATGGCCCTTTCTGTGTGTGTATGTGCTCCTAGTGTCTCTTCCTCTACTTTTAAGGACATCAGTTCTCTTGGATTAAGGCCCTACCCATATGACCTTATTTAATTTTAATTACCTCCTTTAAAGGCCCTATCTCCATATACAGTCATATTGGGAGTTAGGGCTTCAACATATGAATTTGGGGGGAATGTAATTTAGTCCACAATACTAGGGAAATCTAAATAAACTTTACTTAATAAGATATCAGTGTTAGTTCATTAAGTGTAAGAAATGTACCATATTAATGTAAGATAGTAATAGGGAAAATTGGTTTAGGGGTATAAGGGAACAGTACTATCTGGTCAGCGTTTCTGTAAATGTAAACCTCTTCTAAAAATAAAAGTAAAATAAATTTTGAGAAATGAGTAAGAAGAGTAAGAAGGTAATGATCTTTCTCAGTAAGATGCCAAAACTATGTTAATTGAAGCAGTGGGAAACAGTACAGGGTAGATTATTCAAGAAATGAAATTGGGACAACTAAGTAACTATTTGGGGAAAAGAAATTACAATTTTATCTTACCCAAATACTAAAAGAAAATTCTAAATTGATAAAAGATTAACAAGTGAAAAAAGAACTGTAAAAGTGCTAGAAGAAAATATAGGTGGATATTTACATGGTCTTAATGTGAGGAAAGACTTCTTAAGTATGACTCTAAAGACAGACTTAAAGGAAGACACTACTCACTAGCACTGTATAAAAAACTGTAAAGTTCTGTATGGAAGCAAAGAAGGAAGGGAAAAGGAGGGATAGATAGAAGGAAGATAGGAGGTGAAACTCAAAAAACAAATGACAAACTACAAAGTCTATTTGTAGTTTATGTGATAAATAAGGATTTATATTCTTAATATATTCTCACAAATCCATAAAGAGAAGATGAGTATCCCCTTTTTTTTTTTAATGGGCAAAGGACACAAATATACATGTTGCAAGAGAAATACAAATAGCCAAAAACATTACAGGGGGGATGGGGAATGAAAACAAAAATCAGTTTATTAATCAAAACAAAATAAGGCACTCTGTTGATGAATGAATTGGTATATCCTTTTTGAAGGGAAGTTAGATCATATATATCAAGTGCCTTACAAGTGTACAAATCTTTGACCTAAGAATTCTACTTATAGGAATTTATCCTAAGCGTTAGTAAAGATAATTCCAAATGACAGAAATATCTTCAACTAAAAATGGGGGTTTATCAGCATGGGAAGCTTAAGAACTGGAGCTAGGGCATAGCTGTGTCAGAGTTCAGCCAATGTCAGGAATCTCTGTCATCTGGCTCCATTTTCCTCTCATTCCATAGGCAGGCTTCCCACCCAGGAGGTGGCCTCCAGAAGCTCTGGGCTTGTGTTTCCATTATGGCCAACCCCATAGTTCCAGAAAATGTCCTGAGCCAGTTCTGTTTGACCTTGCCGGATTCAAATGCCCATTCCCTGATCTAATCACTGGCTAGTCTGCACAGGCCTATCCCATGTGTTCCCTTCCTCAGACAAGGACAAGGGAGTCCCAACCACATGGGCTGACAGTAGGGAAGGGTCATTTCTGAAAGGAAAAGACCAATCTACTGAAAGAAAGAATGTTGAACCAGCCCCCCCCGAAACATTTACTACAAATAAGAAAATCCAAATATTTTTCACATAGATATTATTTGCAGTAATGTTTGTAAAGGTAGAAATTCGAACAAGACTAAGAATCCTAATATAAGGTGGATTTTAAATTATCTGTAGGACCAAATATTAGGCAATGAATACAAAGTTAGCCTAGGTACCCAACTAATACAATCGGCTATATAGTACTGTACTATAATAGGTTTATAATACTTTTTGCACAGATAATACATAAAAAACACAAAAAATAAAGACAACATTTTTAATCTTGCAGTACAGTACCTTGAAAAGTACAGTAGTACAGTACAACAGCTGGCATACAGGGGCTGGTATCAAGTGAAGAGGCAAGAAGAGTTACTGACTGGAAGAGGGAGAGGAGGTGGGAGATGGTAGAGCTGAAGGATTGTCAGCAATAGGAGATGAGGGCAAGGTGCAATCTCACTCAGGCCTGAAGTTGATGGCACAGGGTCTGGTTCCTTGCTGGATTCAATTCTATCTACCCTCTTGAAAAAATGATCCAGTGATGTCTGGGTAGTAGTTGTGTTTTTCCTCATCATAGATGACATGGTAGCACTGGATTGCATTTTGAACGGCTGCTGCAACCTTTGTGTACTGTTCTACGTTCGGGTCCTGTGCCTCAAAAAACTAACAGTGCCTCCTCAAATAAAGAAAATCCCCTTGCCATTTCCTGTCATGAATCTCTTCGGTTCTTCAGTTACTTCTTCCTCTTATCTCTCTTAGTCCTCTCTCTGGGCCTCCAATTCCATCAGGCCTTCTTTAGTAAGCTCCTCATTATAAGAACGAGCGACGTCTTCCATCTTTTTGCCTCTCTCCACTTTCTCAATTATTTTCACTTTTGTTTCCATCGTTATTGCTTGGTGCTTCTTAGCAGTACGAGCTACATCACAGCTGCTTTTACACTTGCTTCCAGACATCCTGGGCTTGAAATAAAGATACCGTACTACTATACTCTATACAGTACTGTACAGTAAAGTACACAAGAGCACAACCACTTGTAGAGGATGCACACACGTGATAATGTACGCCACACACGTGAACTAACTTACATGACTGGACAGGCGAATGCACGTTCGCATCTTTGAAAGTTTGCAACTTGAAGGTTCATATGTAGGGGACTTACTATAAGTGTATATACATATTTAGACATGCATAGAACAAAGTGTAGGAAGTGATGTGCCTGTATGTTTACAGTAGTTATTGATAAGCTATGGAGTTACAGGTAATTTTGTTTTTTCTTTTTGCCTCTAAGGATTGCTTTACTTTGCACAAAGAAAAAACATACAAAGACAGTGAATGTATGTTAATCATGCTATGAAAGTTGTAAAAATAAGATTTCTATAATTCTTTCGATCTATAAATAGCTTCTGCCCTTTCAATGGCTTATGGCGTAGTGTAGACAGGACATATTATAAATACACATATAAACCTACAGTTAAGTGAGATCAAATAAGTTTTGTATGATAATGTACGTGAAAACACTTTGAAAAAGGGTATGAAGTTTAATAGAATAGTATAAAAATGATAAATATATACAAGATCACTTTATATTAACACCCATACACACAAAATACAAAATAAGTTAAAATGGTAAGTATTTGGACCACAATTGGAGGCATGATGTTTGAACCTCGTTCTAACTATGTAAATATGGTGCTTACTACCATACCCTCTTCACAGATAAGGAAACAGAGACCTGAAGAGCAATGTGACTTTCCTACAGAAACACCGAATGACTGCATTTTAACTCAAACCCAGGTCTTCTGACTTCAATCCGCAAAAGCTTCCATAAAAGGTGTTAGAGAAATTCAAAGGCAGAAGTAGGTCCTGAGGCCCAAGGCAGTCAGATTTTTAGTTGGAAATGGCAGTTAAATTGGGCCTTGGAAGCTCAGGGGACATCAACCAGTGGGAAGGAGGTCGTAGGGCATTCCAGAGAAGTGACATGGACAGAAGTATGCTGTGGCCCATCTCTGATACAGAGCAGGGTGTGGTTTTTTCAAAGGATCAAATGTGGGTTAAACTTAAAAATTATTTTGTCTCACTGAAATTTCTTTTAAAAAAAGCCCGTTTTTGCTTTTCAAATACAAGTCTCCTTTCAAGCCCTCTCCCACCAAAAGGAAAAAAAAAAAAAGAAAACTTATAAACTAGATCATTTAAGTTTCTATCCATAGTCCCTTAAGAACGATAACTTAAGTAATAATCAGGGATTATTTAGTTGGGTTTCTTAAGAATTCTAACCGAACAGAGAAATGAGAAGCTGTCAACACACTATACTAAAGACAAATTATGTAGGTGACAAAGTTTCACAAAGAAAGGCAGGGCCTTTCAACCCAAGTAGAGGAAGGCTGTCTGAGGACAATATATGTATTTTTTTTCCCTACCTTATACCTCTAAGGCTGCGTACAGAAGACAAATACCAATCATTAGGCAGTTTAACTGGCTCATTTGAGAAAGATCTGTTGGAGTTTTATAGCGTAAACTTAATGGTGGTGGAAATATGTTATTTTAGGTCTTAGACTATTAGCCTTTTCTCTAGTATTGTAGAGTCTGAAAGAAGAGTTAATTATCTGAAAGGCTTATAAACATCCAGTTGACACCTGAACAACGTGGAGGTTTAAGGCACCCACACTTCGTGCAGTTGAAACTCCGCTTATAATTTATAGTTGGCCCTCCAGGTACCTGGTTCCTCCATAGAAACAGTTCCACATCTGCACAATCAACCAACCACAGATCATATAGTGTTATAGTGTTTACTGCTGAAAAACTCCGCATGTAAGTGGACCTGCCCATTTCAAATCCATGTTGTTCAAGGGTCAACTGAAATTGCTAAATAATTTGGAATTATCTATTGATACTCAAGGAGAAAGGTGAACAAAACCAGGTTTGTAGAGATTACTGGCTACCCAGAAACATGTGTTCATTCAGCATTTATTGAGGGCAGTCTTCTTGTCAAGGCTTGGTGACTGGTGTTACAAAGGCCAATAAAACAGAGCCATCTGCAGTCTAGTGAGGGAGGCTAAACTAAGACATGTACAGAAGAGGACCTTAACCCTCCTGGAAAAAGAGGACAGGCCAGGAGAGGATTCAGGGACTGGTTTCCAGAGGGGATGACACCTCAACTGAAGCAGGGAGAGAAGTATATCACCATACAGAGGCAGCAAGGAGGCAGGAGAGAGCACGTTCTATACAGGAAACTGCAAGTAATTCAGGATGTCTAGAGCATACGATGTGAAGATGACATAGGAGCTTAGAGAGAGGAACAAAAGCCAAGTCATAGAGGCTACGTAAGAAATTTGGGTTTCACTGTTTAGACAATAGGGAACCACTGAAGGATTCAAAACAGGACAGTTTTCATGGCTAAATCTGAATTTTTGAAAAATATATATGTAACAGAAAATACCTGGATATCATCATCAATCATAAAGGCAGTCCTTAGTAATTTGATGCCTGCGAAGAGACTGCCAGACATCCACCCTTAGAGTGTCAGGCTCTTTGGCTCTGCTCCTCTTGGACCTCCAGCTGAACGGTGTGTCCCTACCTAGCATCCTCATTTTAGGATGTATAGGGAGAAATTGGGACTAATTCCAGAGAGCAATGATTAAACGCAATAAAGGGATAAAAATTTACAGTGAAAATTAATTGCCTTTTTGTTTGGTTTGTTTCCTTTTGCAGTACGCAGGCCTCTCACTGTTGTGGCCTCTCCCGTTGCGGAGCACAGGCTCCGGATGCGCAGGCTCAGCGGCCCTGGCTTACGGGCCCAGCCACTCCGCGGCATGTGGGATCTTCCCGGATCGGGGCACGAACCCGTGTCCCCTGCATCAGCAGGCGGACTCTCAACCACTGTGCCACCAGGGAAGCCCCAAATTGCCTTTTTTTTTAAAGCAAGTGTTCACCTAGTAGAGAGGTGTCTTTTCCCAAAGAGGCTCCCACATGGCTCAAGACATTTTTGGAACTTCTTTTCTAATTGCATTATAGGCCAGCCTGGGAGCCACACAGATTATCATTCTTGTCTCTTTATAGTTGCCTTTTCAAAATGCTGTATTCCAAAATAAGCACTGCCCGATCTGATTTTTTTTATCCTATTCACTAGACTTAGCACTGAATTAACTTTTGATTTATTCCTGAAGTTAAATACATCTTCACAAGATGAAAGTTTGTTACCTCTGAAGACACGCAGTCAAGTACCTGGTCAACTACTTACCAGCTACAAGTTTCTTGACCATGAATCTCTCAGGTTGCCTGGGAAATGGAGGTGAATAACATACTTCCCACCTACCCCACATAGTTATTGTGAAGACAGTACCAGACATGTGAAGGCTCTTCATAGACTGCTGTGTCAGAGGATGCTCTTCTTATTGTGCCCTCACATTTTGCAGGCAGTTCCAAAATGTACATTTGTTCTGGTGCCTGTGTGTTCATCTCCCCTAACAGATTGTTCACTTTAGGAGAGCAGGGCCTGGGTCCTATTTGGTTTTATTTCCCTGTTGTCTGACACTGGGTCTCACACATAAAAAGGCTCCAATATTTGTTGAATGAATAATTCAGTGTAGCTCCTTGCCTTTTACTCAGACTATATTTAAGAAATGGATAATACACTTGAGATTACTCAGTTAAAATAGGCTCAGAAGCCACTTAAGCTTCTTGAAGTATGTGAGTAGTTTGTCATTAGGAACCAGCTGTCCTTCATCTCTGAAGGGGCCAGAACAAATGGCTAATGAACTCAAGCTGAAAGCCTAAAGACTCTTAAACTTTAATGCTGTGGTCCTAACTTTGGCTGTATTTTTAGATCACCAGGAAAAAAAACTTTAGATTACTGATGCTAGAGCCCCATCCTGAGACAATTAAATCAGTACCTCTAGAGGTGGAGGCCCGGTGTTGATAGTTTTAAAAACTACCCAAGTGATTGTAATGTGCAGCCTGCGTTTGTTGCTGGGCTCTGGGATTAGACTTTGAGAAATATTGCCTTAAAAGAAATCCTATCTAGTTCTACATTAGGTACCATAGGAAATGGGAAAGAACATAAGGCATGCGCCCACCACAGTCTACAGGGAATAAAAACTAGCCATCACTGATCTGAGAGCAGTGGAAAAGCACCAATCAGTGTGTGCTGAGCTATGAGAGGTCGTGAAAAGGTAGACCTGTGAAGAGCTCCAGACTTTCTGCAGAACCTGTTAGACATTTTAAAAGTTTATCATAGGGGGCTTCCCTGGTGGCGCAGTGGTTGAGAGTCCGCCTGCCGATGCAGGGGACACGGGTTCGTGCCCCGGTCTGGGAAGATCCCACATGCCGCGGAGCGGCTAGGCCCGTGAGCCACGGCCGCTGAGCCTGCGCGTCCGGAGCCTGTGCTCCACAACGGGAGAGGCCACAGCAGTGAGAGGCCCGCGTACCGCAAAATAAATAAATAAATAAAAGTTTATCATAGAAATAAAAGACAGTCCCTGCTCACAAAAGAAGGTTAACTGTTAGGTTAGCAAACCAGCTAGTTCTAGCCAGAGGTCCTGGCCAATACAGAGGGTTTAAAGGCTTTGATTCCCAGCACCAATCACCATTCTGAGGACTGAGAACTCAACTGTGAACAAGACTCAAACTGTCTCAAATAACTGATGTTCACAACTAAGTGAACAGGCAATTATAAAATGGTGAGGGTTGATGAAAGAAACAAAATTAAGTTGGTGAGAGGAAGATCCAGTCATTTGAGGGTTTTAAGGGTCGGGCTCAGCTATTTCAGTGGATTACAATAGCCGATAGTTTCTGGTCAAAGGGATGCTAAAAGGAGATATATAAGAAAGATTATTTCAGAACCTTTGGAGGTTAGAGGAAGGAGAAATAGTACAGACATAAAATAGTTAAGACATCTACAGCAATCTAAGGGTAGAGTGGTAAGTTCCTATATTAGGGAGACTTGGAAAGGGGAGTGTCTTATAGAATTTCTGATGAAAAAGATAGCTGTTTATATTACACAAGCATAAATAATTTAAATGCATTTCAGTCTGAAATGACTTATTAATATTGGAATTCTATATTTCACTTACTGTATGTCTGAGAATTATACCTCTCTTGCTTTCCCAATTAATATTAACTGCTGTCATATCTTAATCTACCTTACAATTGAATGAGAGTTTTTAAAAATGGATGTCAAATTAGTCAAGGTCCAGGTCCTTTTCGAAGACTCTCTTGTTTACTTTTGTTTATAATTCCACACAGTCTCATACAAGAAAAGAAAAAGAATAAACTTACTTGTTTTGGGGCTGTACCCCTCAGGTCTGCAAGCCTTGTAGTTGCCCAACCGTGAGACCAAAGAGCGAGCCTGGAAACAGCGAAAGAGACATCCAAGGTGTACTGGATAGGGAATCTTACAAGTCAGAAGCAAAATGTCCTGGAGCGACACCCCACCTATAAGGCAGACGGCAGGCAGGATGCAGCAGCAATCTTAGCTACTGCAGGGGAGAAGGAGGTTACCATTTATAGGGGGAATTGATGTCAGGTTGGCTCATCAGTTACCAGGGAAACCAGCAGAGGAGCATATCCCTCTCAGCCCCTCAGGTTAACAATCGTCAGTGAGACAGATGTTTCCCTTTGATAACCTAGCTTGGTGGAGTGGTTCTGGTCCAAGCATTAGAACGATAACCACCTGGGACAGGGCAAACACGTAGGCAGTTAGCGTTAAGGCTCTGTGATTAAGAGGGAAGATCAGTCATGTGAGTAGGTGAAGTAGGGACTGGTTGAGCAGGGGATGTATAGAGAGCAAGAGAACCGCCATCTTGAGTGGCCTGGTCATGCACAGCCTCTATGAAAATGGTAAGCCTCCATATTTCTATAACCACTAAAGTCAATGTTCTTACTTGAGAATCTGATCTTATGAAAAATTGTTATTAATCAGAACTAAACTTTTGTCTTTGCCTTCAAATGAACAAGTTCTAAAATGTTCATATGTAAATGATCAGTGTGTGATTCCAAAAGCTTCACTGCTCTTGTTGGGCCAATTCTATGACCAGTCACAGAGTGGATAGTATTGAGTTATTGGTACATACAAGACTGTAAACTACCAGACCTTATGTACTTGAATGAAGTCTGTATAATAAGTCTGCATGTGTATTCTCACAGGAGGCTGTAAAATGTGGGCATGCTTTCAATTCATGCAGTCTGTGATTTATGGAGTCACACAGGTCAGGAGTTTATTATGCTGAAAATCATAATAACTGTTTTGTTTTGCTTTTTAAAATGAAGTGACCGAAGCATGTTGAAAGATAAATGGGTGAAGCATTTTGATTATGTTTTTGTTTCAATTAAAGATTAAATATTATGCTGAGTAACCAGCCATGCTAAGCATTATGATATTAAAGCTGAAGTCATTTGTAAGCTGATAGCCCCTTCTTTCCTCTGGGTTTAGGTTTGTTATTAATCAAAATGTTGGACTTGTTTAGTGCAGTGGTGTATGAAACAAACAGTTGAAAAAGACAGCTACTTTACAGCTTTCTGTTCTTTCAGATTTGTAGGAAAATCTGTTTCTTTTTGTGGACTTTGTGCTGTTGTTCCCATGTCTAGATTTCATTTCTTATACCAAAGCCAACTAGATCTAGTAGTTGTAAGATCCTCTCATGGCATAGAAAGGAGGAAGTTGCCTTTTTATGGTTTTATTTGACAAATTCTGGTAAAGTCATTTTTGAAACATGGACAGTCCCTACTAGAAATGATTATAACAAAAGACCCATCTGTCTTTTGGGGCAGAGAAAGGGATAATTTTTAAAATAGAAGAATGTGTATATGGAAAAGTATTAATAAGTTAACTAATATAGTGGGTTTTGTATTTTTATATCAGCATAGGAGTATTGAATAAAATTGTTTTGAAGGGAATAAGATTCCAGCTATTTTCTGGTTTGGGGTTAGGCATCAGCACAAATCATTTGGAAAGCCGCTGCGCACTTACCGAAATACAGTGTAGGAGTCTGGGCTCCCCATGACGTGTGATAAGGACCTTTAACAGGACAGTCCCGCCACACTTCTAAACTTAGTCCTCATCAGTGGTAATACACTTAAATTTCTGAAGAGCTCACTCTAGGGAATGCTGCATAGATTGTAAGGAGTATCAAAGAAAAAGACCACCTCTCGATACCTGAAAAAAAAAAAAAGCTCAATTTATTACTTTAATAAGAAAGAGCTTGCTTTTAGACACAGTCTCTCTGAGCAAAGCAGGTTGCAAACCTTACGTAGAGTTTTGGGGTCAGGGATTGTTTAGGGGTTAATATCAGCCTCAGAAGCACCATTATTCAGGAAAGACTGCTGGTGATTGGCTGGCTTTCAGAAGCATGTCACTGGCCTGGGTCTGCCACTGATTGGCCAACTTTCAAAAGCATGAGGCTGTCGCTGATTACTTGGCTTTCAGAGGTGTATTTACTGAAGCGAGTTACCACTGATCATTTTGGCCTAGGCAAGTCACCATTAATTGATTAAATCCTGTTTGATTGATTCAGTCTGGTTATAGTGGTCACTTGCTACCATGGCTGGAGAATAATTATCCTTTTGCTAGGAGTTGGGGCTTGTTTTATTCTCAGATGCTAATACTCAAACAGTGTAGAAAATTGAAAGCACAAGAAAATCAGACTCTGAGTACTCCATCTAAATAAGCAATGATCCTATGCTGCACTTTCTAAATGAGGTTGTTTCCAAGGTTAAGTCCATGGAAATATAAAAAGTCAGCAGTTCTCATGTGTGATATTGCATGTTATGAAATCTGATGCAAATAATTTTTATTAATAATAAAGTATAGAAATGCAAATGTGCTTTACCTCAGTAAATAAGAGTAGACTCTAGTTCATCCACATAATAATGTCACTCATACTCATTGCATTCTAATGAGCTTTTCTGGGAAGGAAGAGGTGGTAAGATAAAACTTGTCAACCTGGTGAACAGTCAACCCTACCGAACTCTTTGCAATTGTAGTATCATTAATATTGTAACATTTCATTTCCCTCACAAAATCGTTTTAGGATTCTTCAAAATCTAAGTATATCCATGGGAATTTTTAACAAAAGTAAACTTCCCTCCGCATTTGTGGTACTGCAGGAAGAAAGGGTAGGGGAATCTCTGCTAGTACCTATTGCCCAATCCCTGCTCATATAGGGAAACAGAAATCACTGTAATATGTGGGTTTCATCTGCAAGTTACACCTGACATGTGGGGAGTGTTAACCCTTCCGGCGGTTTATCCCCATCTGCTGTGATAAAGTGTTGGGTGCGCCTATTTTTAAAACTGCTTAAATATTTAGTGGGGAAAGCCTTAGTTGTTTTGTTTATATATAAAAACTGATCTTTCCTCTTTCCAGATTCATTCACCTGCCCTAGAATCTGGTTTTGGGACCTCCCTATTTATTCCCGGCACCTCCTAATGGGAGGCAGAGCTAATCACTTACATATTTCTCTGCTGCTAAGCATAGCCAGCTTACAACCACTTAGGATTCAAGCACATGTTGAGACCTTAAGACCAGTAAGCATTTGATAAAGTAGGAAAGCAGGGTGGTTAGATTTGCTGTAATCAACAGTAGGAGGAGGAGGTTAGTCCATGGAGCCGTGCCAAAAGCTCAGTTTCTTTTTGTACAAAAAATTTTTTAAACTCAGCAATTCCCCAGAAAAGGGATTCATAACACCATTTGAACAGGAATTTTCTGAACACATTCCCTACTTGACCCATTTAACTGCTGAAAACAAAACAAAACCAGATAGGGCTGGTTTAATGTCGGGAGTTTTGCTCTGCAACCTGGCTGAGTGTGCTCTTTAAAGGAAGCTGGAAGAATGTTCTCTGAGTTTAGTTGAAGGAAGACTTCTGGGTAGAACTCTTTTAACCTCCCATCAGGAAAGGAACCTCGAGTGAAGTCTGAAGCAAAGAGACTCACTACTAGAAATACAAACCAACAAAACAAACTCCAGACATGTTTTTCAAATTTAAGTGTTTTCTGAGAAGTTGGCATCCATGTGGTATAAGCACCAGTAAACAATAAACCCATCTTGGTGTTTTGTACCCTTTTGGTTCATCATGCCAAGACAAGTGTAGTGTAGAATTCCTACTTTCAGTTCTCATGCAAAAATCAGTGAACCATCTCTCTCCCACTTTAGGATGTCGCATGTACTTCAGTTTGAGGATAAAAGCAGAAAAGTGAAAGATGCAAGCATGCAAGATTCAGACACATTTGAAATCTATGATCCTCGGAATCCAGTGAACAAAAGAAGAAGGGAAGAAAGCAAAAAGCTGATGAGAGAGAAAAAAGAAAGAAGATAAAATGAGAGTGATGATAAACCAGAACTAGCTGGAAATGTGCCTGCAATAAATGGCCTTAAAACAGCCATTGTTCCCAACAGCATCACTTAAGGGTGTGAAAAGAAGCATTTTTGAACTTGTCGTCTGGTTTTGAAAAACAATTATCTTGTTATGTAAATTGTGGAATGATGTAAGCAAATGCTTTTGGTTACTGGTACGTGTTTTTATTCCCCAATTGAGCTTTTATATTGCTAAATCTGAAATAAAATCACTTTCCTTCTAGTTTACATGTTAACCATTTGCAGAATGTACAAATCTGTTTGTATCTTTTTACCCTAAAATATGTGACGGCTTCGTTTTCAAGATTTTTTATAAGACACCTTTACAGAAAGAATATTTAAGGGAAACCTCTTTGGCATTCTGTTACCACAGCACTAACTTTGAAATATGATTTTTAAATTATGTAATAAAAAGATTGATGGTTTTGTTTTGCATATAAATATCTAAAAATAGCCAAATCAGTAAGACTCAATAGCCTTAAATCTTAAGAAACCCCTAAGTGAATGTTCACGCCTGCGTCTAGGCCAATGCAGTCAAGACAATAACACACTAAGTAATGTCAGCCAAGCTTATTGCACACCCTGGCTTGACCCCAGGCTACCGGCTCACTCCTCTGCCCTTCTCAGCACAGCAACGGCAGGAGCACATGCAGAGGTCCCATCCTGGCAATAGAACTTATTAAGAATTTAGCCTTTTATGACAATCAGTCATGCTGGTTATTTACTATATATTATCTGTACTATTTAGTCAGTGTTTTCTAGAATCTGAATGCCAAGATTATACCACAGGTTAACTTCCAGTTACCTAGTAAACCTCACCAGCCACGTCTTTTCAGGTAGTGTCTCATCAGCTCTCTCTTTTGAAGTGGAATCCAATAGGCTTTCTTTAGAGCGCTTGCTCTCACAACGTAGCCCCCGACGCTACACTAGAGCAGCAGCAGCATCACTTACAGCCATGTTAGAAATTCAAATTCCTGCCATACTACCCACCACCATTATCCCCATCCAGACTAATGGATCTGAAACTTTGATCACAGAAGGCTTGTTAAACAGACCGCTGGCTTCACTGCTGGTGATCCAATCTTTGGAGACTGACAATATCTAGTGAAGTTAAAAATGTTCATATCCAGTGATCCAAAATTTCTAATCCTAGGTCTGTTGCCTAAAGAAATTCTCACACATTGCTCAAGGGGACCTGTACTAAATATACGTTGAAGCATCAACCAAAGAGTGGATAAATAAGTTATTATACATCCATGCTATGGAATACTTTGTAAGCGGTGAAGATTAATAAACCAGAGTTGTGTGTACTAGTTTATCTTAAAAATAATGTGAGGAATAGGCAACCTCCTATATAAAAATTTAAAACACACAACTCACCATTATATATTGTTTACAGATGTATACATGTAGCAAAAGTATAAAAACATAAAAACTAGTGGTTACCTCTGAGGAGGCAGAAGGAATACACAGGGGGCTTCATTTGTGTTTGTAATGTTTTATTTCTTAAGATAGATGTTGGGTAGTCAAGCCTCATTATTCTCTTTACATTTTGGTATGCCTGAAATATTTCATAATTTGTTCTTTATGATCTAGAACCTGAGGTGAGAAGACAGAAGGACACCCCCTTTCTTTTTGGCTTCAGAAGTAGGAGAAAGTTCCAAAGAGAAAAAGAGGGATATGATAAAGGTGTTCTGGGGAACAGATGCTAAGCCACCACAAATAAGCCAGTGTTTGGAAATGTGCCCTATCTTTCCCTCACCGCTGTAATATCAATTGTATTACAGATGTTCACAAAGCAAAATGTTGTATTCTAAACTCACAAAGTCTCTGTTGTTTATTATGAAAAGTATTACCACTGGATCTATTTGTATTGAAGTACCCCGTAGGTTTCTCTACCATTCCTCCAAGACTGTGTCCACCTAAAACAGTGTGGTTTTATCCCTAAAACAGAGGGGACCACAGGCCTCTAGGGCACAGCCAGAAGACTAGTATTCATCGGTTTAAAAGATAACTGAATGACAAAATTAAAACAGGTTGACTGAACGCGCCTCATCCTGCTTTAAATTGCAAGGAGCAGAAAGATCTGAAATTCTACAGAGATTAGAATCTTACCAGAATTTCACCATGATAATAAAACTCATTTTGAACTTAACTGAATAATAGCAATAACAATTTTTTAAAAGCTCAAGAACATGGTTAAATTATCTGTCATATATAGTATTAAATGTGCTTATAGTAAAATCTTTGGAAATGTCACAGGAACGTTTTTGGGCCATGTGAATTGCAAAATGAAATAAAATGAGTTCAAAGACCAAAAAAAGAGAAAACGTAAGACAATTAGCCTGTATAGTTCATTCTAATTTTATATTTATTTGGATTTATTTTTCTCTATGTACTTGCCCTAGGGATGTTATCCGGAAACAGTGAAGTCCGGTAGCCATCTCCTTTGTTATCTATGATGATGCTGGGCATTGTGGAGAACAGAAAGAAAAGCAACTCCTGGCAATTGTTTTTTCTCATTTTCTGACAAGCCATTTTTTTCACTTTGGTTGAAGCTGTCAGCGAGGTGAAAGTTAAAATGAACTCTAGACCTCTCCTTTCTCAATAGGTAATTGAAGAAATGCAGATCGCTCTAGAATTTTTAATGGTATAGTATCAAAACACACATTATCACATGCCCTCAGCTCTCTGTATGCTCTGTGGCCACGCAGTCAGTAATGCATCTGCTGCATCTAAAAATGGGGACACCATAGAAAAAGGTCATTAAAAAGTGTGAGGAGATGAGTGGTTTGCTGCTGTTGTTTTTAGAACAAGTTCAATAAGCTATGGTGTCCTTATCAAACTGTCACTACCAAGTCTCTTGATAGGATCTGACGTGTGAGGTACATAAACCTGTGCTGTTGTATCACTGTGGCCTGAATGGAAAAGGTTAGATAAATGCAGAATATTGCCCCAACATGCTGTTTAATCTTGGTGATAACAAGAAAGAAAATGGATGTGTGAAGTGAGTTACCATTGAGGGTTGTATCAGTATAAGCAATTTGTATGTACGGGGTGTAGAGAAGTTAAGAGGGGTTACATTCTTTAACACCGTCATTCACAAAAAAAAAAAAAAAAAAAAAAAAAGCAGGTCTGGTTTCTCTATGGCTTTGACTCCTTTCCAGTGACTCTATACAGTTTATCATGGGGTACCACTTCTGCTTACTAGAGACCAGGAGGTTTTCCTGTCTCACATATATTTTATCTCCTTTCTTTTAGCTTTTAATGAAGAGAGGTGAAACAGGAGCCATATTTTAGAGAAATCCTTTCTAATAAGGATTCGATGAAATCTGAATTCCTAGAGAAATAAAACACCAAATCTTACTAAGATGGGTATTAGAAGTCCCCTGCTTGTAGAGAGAATACTCATTTATTCCCCCAAATCTTCCTTGACAAAGCTATACTTGAACATCTTTGTCACAGATGCTAAGGGTTGTGCTAATCCCTGTGCAGAGTTTTCAGTGGTACACAGCTAAACTGGCTCCCTAAAAAAACAGAAAGCAAGAAAAGCCCTGATTTGCATCATTTGCTGACTTCTGTGGTGTAAATACTCTCACCATGGCTGATTTCAAGCCACCAAAGGTATCTCCAGGATACAACTGGTTATTTTTCCCATTCTGTTTCATTGCTAGCTAAAAGCTTATGTAGTAACTCTTGCACTGGCACTAAAGAACTCACAAAGGTTTTTAACCTTTTTCCAAGATGACAACCTTCAAGAGTATTTCTCTTTTATGTGATTACTTCAGACAATTTGGTGAAGTTCTAAATTGTAGCAACATCTGCACCCTATGCTTTTTATGACTAGTTTGTACCTTTAGATTCTCTGTTGAGGGAGTTTTCCAAAGTCACTTGGCTCACATTTATTTTTCCCTCTGCTCATCTTTTTGCCTCAGTTTAGTCCAAATCTCACAGAAAAAAAAAAAAGGGGGGAGAAAGGAAGGAAATGTAATTATAGTTCTTTGAATTATTCTCTGTAAGTGATAATGTACAAATCCATCATTTATATTTTTTTGGAAGATATTTGGGGTTAGGGATGGAGAATCCTACCTGGAGGGAAGACTGGCTTCTAAGTGAAATGCAGACAGGAATCTGGTCTCTCTCTTCCACATCTGCTCGGGATTATTCCTTTAAGTTCAGATCATGATATTAATTCATGTTATTTGATCAGCAAAAACATATTCGGGAGGCTTTCTTCAGAGCACCAGTCAAAAAGAAGGTGTTCTTTGTCTTTTAGAAAATTGTTATTTTCTCATTCCATGATGCCAGAAATGATAATCATTGCTGCAGTTCCAGAACTTTTTAATAATCAGGATAATTTTGAAAGCAGAAGACTCTTAAGTGACTTTCCCATTTATTTTCTGACTAATCTAGTTGGAGCTTTATTATTCAAGTGTTTTAATAATATATTTGAAATGAAGGGCATCATGTAAAAAAAATAAATGACTAAAGTAGTATATATTCTATGGCTAGTTCTCAACGGTTATGAATAAACTTAAAATTTGTGAATTACCTCTTTTTTGTATGATGTGAGTAAACTGTTCTTTAATTTGCAATTTTTTAGAAAATATTTTATTCAGGGTAAGAGGTATGTGACCACTTTATCTCTGTTCTAAACTTTTACTATATTATTGGTGTAAATGAATAGACTAAGAATGGGTACTATCTCCCAGGCAACTAAAGAATTCAACAAGTGATTTTTGAATTAATTTAGAAAAGTTACACATGTTATTTTGTGAGACCTAGGTCCATTTCAGAGTGGAGTTTCCTAATGACCATCATGTGGATTTCATGTCCCATCAAACCTGACATGTCCAAAACTGAACTCACCTACACGTCCTAGCCCTTCCTCCACCAGACCTGCTTCACCTGCACTTTTCCCCATCTTCCCTATTGGCAATGCCACTTTTCTAGTTACTCAGGCCAAATAGTTTGGATTCCAGTCTTCATCTCACACCCTATATCCAGTCTGTTATGATAACCTGTTGGCTCTACCTTCGAAATATATCCAGAATTTCACCATTATTTACCACTTCCCACTGCTACCACCCTGGTCAAAAGGACCATAAACTTTCATGTGGACTACTATTTATAAAAGCACCGTAACCAGTCTCCCTGCTTTCACACTTATTTCCCTAAATTTATTAACAACATAGCAACCAAGTGAAACCTCTTAAAACATAAATCACATTGTTATACTTCTCTGCTCAAAACCCTTCAATGGCTCCCCATTTCGTTCACAGTAAAAGCCCACATCTTCACAACGGCCTATGAGGCTCTAAATAATCACCACACCCTCCCCTCAATCTCTGACCTCCTCCCTTACTACACTCCCCATCACTCACTGTACTAGCCACACCAACTGTCCAGCGCTTCATCAGATGAGCTAGGTGTGGTCCATCTCAGGTGCTCTGCACTGGCCAGTTCCTCTACCTGGAATACTCGTCCACCAGATGTCCAAATGACCGACTCCCGCACCTCCTTCAAGTCTGCTCAAATGGCCCTTTCTCCATAAGGCCTACAGTAACCACTCTACTTTAAAGTTGCAGCCCATCCCCACCCCACATTCTCAGTCCCTCTCAATCTCCCTCTCTAATTATATTCAATGGCACTATGAACTCCTAAGCACTCTGCCTTATTAACTTATTTAACTTACAAACAACCCTATGAAGTAGGTATGGGCCCTTGTTACCATTTTACAGATGAGGAAACCGAGCCTTACAGATGTTAATTACTTATTGTTTATCAATCACCTCCCACCATAGAATGCCCTCCACGAGGACAAGGATTTTTGTCAGTTTTGTTCACTGTTGATCCAGTGCCTAGAACCATGCCTAGCAAAGAGCAGACATTTAATAAATATTTGTTGAATGAATAAATAAACCAGTATATCCCCCCTGTGAAAAAACAGGATCCAATACATGCAACTGCTTTAACAGAAAAACTATATAACCTCTTAATATCAGTTTTCTCGTCTCTCACATGGAAACGATATCAGCTGCCTTACCTACCTAGCTGTCACAGACTAAAGAAGGAATAAACAAGAAAACCAAGCTTTTACAAAGCTTATAATGATAGGAGCTAACACTTAACAGATACTTACTTTATGCCAGACACTCTTCTAAGCACTTTATCTGTATTAATCCTTTTAATCCTCATAAACAACTCTATGAGGTAGGCTCTATTATTATCTCCATTTTACAAATGAGGAGGAGACTTGAGGCTTAGCAAAGTTAAGTAATTTGTCCAGGTCACACAGGAAGCAAAGCAGCTAGAATTTAAAATAAGACTGAATCCAGAGTTTCAGCTGATCACTAGACTACCATGCCTCTTGCTACACAAACCAGATTGTTTTACAGTACACCTCTAATATAACTATAGAGTTTATAATCCAGCAGGTAGAGAAGGAGGCTAACACTCCAAAATAAAAACACAGCACGGTGATTTCAGTTGAAAAGAATTATATATGTAAAAACTGAGTGAGTGCTAGAAGGAACCAAGATTGTGGTTTAGTGGGATTAATCTAGAACTGCTTTGTGGCGGAGGGAATTCTGACCATAATTTGGAAGGAAGGGAGAACATGGCATCGAGGAGACAGGTCCTGTTCCAGGTGAAGAGAAAGTTATACGGACAAGCCATTAAGACAAATGTAGGAGACAGTGATGTGTCTACATAATGCCAAAACATCTGGTCAACTGAGTTTAAAAAAAAAAAACCTCCATCAACACAGTAGATTTCTTCAGTCAATCCAGATGTTTGGCGTCTTGTAGACAAAACATCCAGATGATTAACTGAAGATCTGACAGAGTTGACTGAATTAACCGCGTGTTGTAGCATTGTATAGACAGTGTCAGGACGTTTGCTTGGCTGGAGTGGAGTCCAGCTATAAAGGAGATAATGGTCCAGGCAATGAGAGGGGACCTGGAGCTTGGATTTGATGCAGTTGGAAGCTGCTGGAGGAGGAGTGTGATGGAAATGATGCTTAAGGAAGAGGATTCTAACAACTATGTGAAAAAAAAATATGGTGAGAGGAAAAGTTGTAGACAGGAAAGAGGATGTGAGTAGAGTGCAGGTGTGTGTGAGGTAATTAGAGCCTGGACCAGAATCAGGCTTGGGAAAGCAACAGGAAGGAACGGATCTGAAAAACATTACAGAAAAAGAACAGGAAGTCATGATGGGCTGGACAAGGGAGTGCAACTGCACATCACCCCAAGGTTGGAAGCCTCCAGGCCTGGGAAAGCAGCTGCTGTCAGCCTCACCACAGTAGTAAACCAAGAAGGAATCCCCAAGAGACCCCTCCCCTCAACCTCCATCCAGAGTCCAGAGCCAGGCCCACAGGCAGGGGGAACTTGGAGACCACAAACACAACTCTCATGAAAGGTTTCCTATTCATTTTAGCCACCTAAGTTGATTTCCCTTCATGTCCAATTTCATGAAGGGATTGAGAATGCTAGATTCAGATTGTCAGGTAGACACAACTTCAGTGAAAAGTCTAAAAAGACAATGTTGTAATGACATTTGCTTTTATACAGCATATAATGTAAATTAAGATGTATGGGGTATGAATAAATTAGATGAGATGAGATTAAGAGAAATTATATAGTACCTATATTACCTAGTTAGCATTATAAAAGCCTGTTAACAGGCACAATTAATGGCCGAATTCAAGAATTTACATATTTTTTTAAACCCTTAATTTATGAAACCTTGGAATGTTCAACTCTTGGCTTGGATATTTTGCAGATTTTTTTAAAATTCCAAATATCTATTAGACAAGAATCGAGTTTATATTTATTTATAAATAGTCACAAATTCTAATTTACTAGGATTCGAACTATGATAGTGTGCTCCCACTTATTAAAAAAAATTCTAAATATCCATGCAAGTCATCGTTTTGCAAATTTGCATTTTCAAATATTTTCAGCCCCAGGCTTATCAGCCCACACAACCAGTTATGTGCCCTTTACAGACACAATCGGGGTTTCTCCAACTGCTTCCTTGTTCATTTCAGGAGGGAAGGAACCTTCAAGAGAGGTTACTCTCTTTGTTCATGGTTTGGAACAAAACTGAGGATCAATCAATCTCTCCTTCTCTCTCTCCCCCTCTCTCTTTCTCTTTCCCTCTCTCTCCGCCCCCCCTTCCCCTTCCCCCCACCAGAGAAACAACACAGAATGTGAGACCATAAATATATTAACGTGTTCCATGTCACCCTGGGGGAGGTGGAGGAGTCAGGAAACTTGTTAAAATCAGTTTCCCAGGCCTCAGAAATGACAAGTCTGTTGATCTGGGGTGGGAGCCCAAGAATCTGCTGGTTTTTCTGTTTGATTTTTAACAAGCTCCCCCAACTAATTCTGATGACTGTTTTCTGAAAATCAGACTTAGATCCTGCCCTAAAGTGGAAAGCTATAGAATGAAAAGCATCCGTTGGAAATGCAAATCTCAAATGGTAAAACAGATTTAAATTTTTTTTCTTACACATCCCTTAATCTTTCCTTTATGTAATAAGCTCCTACGTAAATTCACTGTGTTCTTTGATATGCAGAATTTTTCATAGAAACTGCATAAAGTCAAGCACACCTATGCAGTCAACCTAGAAGCCCAGAAGACAAACAGGACAGCCTGTCTGTTCTCAATTCACAGCACTGCCCACTACAGCCCTTCCCGGACACAAATGTTTACATGATGGGAAAATGTAATTAATGATCTTGGTAAGTCTTTCTACTGCTCCAAGGCTAAGTGAGTCACTTATTTATCAGATAGAAAAAAACAGTTGGGTTCACTGAAACAATGGGTGATTTATCCAGGTGTGTTTGAATATAACCTTCCCACAGCCATCTTTTTGTAAGAAATACTTCAAAGTTAGTAGATAGCAAACTAGTTATTCAAAAAGTTAATCAGTGAAATGTCCCCCATCATAACATCAAGATTAGAGTGTTTGTTCTCTACATATAATCGCTAGGTACCCCTTTTTTGGCAGTACTAACTCTACTGCAAGGAAGATTAGTAGACTTTTTTTTTTTACTGGTGCTATGGCTCCATTTGCCTTAAACTCAACTCACTCACCTAAATCTTTTCCCAAGGATATAGGAAAAAGAATAAATTGGGAGAATTTTATTAGAGGCCCTTCATTACCTAAGGTGTAACGATTAAAAGTCAAACTTACTTTTATTGTGCTTTGAATGATGCTTTTGAAACAATCAAGGGTTTCACAGGCAACCCAAGTGGTTTTGACTTGAGTAGTGATTCTTTCCCACTTTCCATTCTCCTGCCACTTTCAAATCTCATCTAGCAACCATGGGAAATGGTCTCATGCCCTAGTGGGAGGGAGTTAGGACAAGCTAGGATTGCAAAAGAAAACCCTTTTCAGAACATAAAAAGTCCTTGCATTGTGATACAGGTTAAAACAAAGAGAAAGATTCATTTCCAATGATCCTCTTTTATCCTCCACATAAAAATACTAACCTTCAATGCCTCCATCTCAACCACAGTATTGATAAGGGTAAGAAATAAACAAATTCTCCTTAGAGTATTTCATTGATTCTACTGCTTTAATATCATTTATGGTATACAATGGCTTCCAGTACCATGCTTTTTTCCTCAGGGCCATTGACAGCCCATTTGGTGCCTCTGTGTGAATTAGAAAAAGGCACCCATTCCTCAAGGCACTTTACTTCCGTATGTCAGAAAACTGTGATAACATACTGAGTTTCTTTGAACAAGAAAGACACTTTATCACATCTGCAGGAAAAATCACCATAACAAATGTCAAACCTATATTGCTCATGATGTGAATTACATCCCCCAAGACGTGGTGCCCTTGTGCAAAACTCAACAGCACGGCTATGCGTAACAGCCTTTTCTCTCACCCCCTTTCCTGTCAGCCCTCTTCATTCGCAAGCCCAGCCCAAAGGCTCTAGAGTCCTACAGAAGAAACTCTATAAAACTGCTTTCTTGAAGATAATCCATGATATTCTTCCAGCCAAACTCAAATCTAAAGCCCACTGGGGTCCCTGGAAAATATAAGATGGAATCCAGGTGATAAGGTCTAACCTCTTATTTTGTGCTTCATCTAGTTTCCTTGCCTGCAGTGGGCTGTATGCAGAGGACTTGCACCTAACACATCGGATTAGAGTTTCCAGCACAGAACCGCTGTGCTAACACCCCAGGTTGGTAAGCTGTGTGGAGAAGCACTGCACACACCACCTCAATTCAAGATGGCGGCAGCGGGCCATGACCGGAGAAGCTGCACCAGGCACTGCAGTCTGGAGCCCGAGCCACAGCTGCTGCAGGTGGTGAGAATCCCACCCCCACCCCTCCCTGCTAACGAGATCCCCATAAGGCAGCCCCGCCCACAGCCTCTGCACTAGAGCCCAAGCGTCCACCTCTCCATCCTCCAATGAAAGAAGAAAGCTTTCCTTTGCTTCTGAACCGAACTTGGTCTCCTTCTACGGGCTCAAACAACACTGGGCGGGAGGACCCTTGTTGGGGCCTAACTAGACAGGGTCCGATAACACTGCCTTCTTGGAACTCTCTCCTCCCACCTCATAATCCTGACTCTCCCTTTCCTACCAGCAATTCTTGTCCTGCTCCTCTTTTCTGTGGACTCTGTTCTTAGACTCTAGCTCTGAGGAATCTGGTCAATACTTCCTGAGATAAAATGGTCTTTGGAGCCAAGGCATTTAACAGGTGGAAGCTAGAAGTGCTGCCTGTTCCATATGACGTAGCCTGTACCACCTCACTGTTCCCACAGCAAATACTTGTTTTCCTGTAAACTTGGGGCACAGGCTAGTAGATTTAGTGACAAGACAGTAATCTATGACTTGGGCCATCTGATGTTCCATCTCACCTGCAGAGGCCCATGGCTTGTTCAGGAAATAGATCTATCTGGAAGTTCAGACTCTACAATAACTAAACAGACTTCTGAGCATCACTGTCCAGGACCACAGCCCTCTGCCTCTGGCCCCCAACCGTCTGCAACACTTTGAAGAAAATGTTTCTTCACCAGGCTTACAATTCAATGGCCACCCAGTAAGATGTAGAACAAAGACACTCTTCCCAGGCCTGTGAGCTGTATGCGTAGCCAAAGTGTCTCTCCACAGGCTGATGATAGCCCCAGGTTTAAGAATGAGGTCCTCGGGGCTTCCCTGGTGGCGCAGTGGTTGAGAATCTGCCTGTCAATGCAGGGGACACGGGTTCGAGCCCTGGTCTGGGAAGATCCCACATGCCGCGGAGCAACTAGGCCCGTGAGCCACAACAACTGAGCCTGTGCGTCTGGAGCTTGTGCTCCAGCAACAAGAGAGACCGCGACAGTGAGAGACCCGTGCACCGCGATGAAGAGTGGCCCCCGCTCGCCGCAACTAGAGAAAGCCCACGCACAGAAAACGAAGACCCCAAAATAAATAAATAAATAAATAAATTTTTAAAAAAAAAAAGAATGAGGTCCTCATGACCTGCCGAGCTGAGAGAAGATCGTGTTCCTGGATGACATTCTGATGTGGTCCATAACCTGCCTTTGGCTCCTGGGTGAACCCTCTCTGTAGGTATAATGTGAAAATGTGTTTAGTGCCTCTCTTCAAAGAAAACCTCCTCTCTGCTGACAAGGGTTAGTAATATGCTAGGATGGTACACTTACCTCTCTCTGTCTCTCTTTCATTCCTTTAAATATCCAAGACACTTAGTGCCTCCTGAGGTTTATTAGTTAATAATGGGGCTTTTTTTTTTTTATGACAATCCCATCAAGTACCACCTGAAGAAGAGGAACCATTTCAAAATCTGTGGTGGCCAAAGAATTCTTCTAGCACCTGCATGCACCTGAATGCAGTTCCCCTTGCCTTCTATCCCACATTATCCTTACTGTTTCTAAGTAAAATGTCTCCCACCAACAGGGGAAAACAAATTGTTTTATTTTGTTTTCCTGCAAGTGCACTTTTTTCCAACAATCTTATGTGCTGGAAGTTAAGTAAACATTGACCTAAAAATGTTACAGCACCTTCAAGAACCAAGAAGTTTTTTTTCCCCCTTCTCATCCAATATGATGGGGCCAAGTTTGACATTTCCATAATGTTTAAAATATAAGGCTTAAAAAAAATAACCTTGGTGGTCACTGGCCTGACATGAGTCTGGTTAAACTTTAAGGAAACTCCTTCCAAGATAGGATTTAGATGCTTCAGAATTTGTTGGAATGTGGTCAACAGAAAAATAAAATTTCAAATCCTGGCTTACTGGCCTGAAGGACCTCCATGAGGTAGACTCTATACAGGAAACAATTCCATCATCCAAAGTGAATATTCACTCATTTTTCTTTTCCAGCCAGGAGTTTGGAAGAAGCGAGCAGGCAATGTAGTCATTTGGTAACATCCCTCCCACTGCCAAAATGGATTAATGCTGGGAGATCTTACAACTGGTGAGTAATCGGTAGTGCTTGCAGACCCTCCAAGATCCCCAAGGTGTGATTATTTTCATACATGGATTTCTGTCATCATCCTCCAAAGGGTGCTTTGTCAGTTTCTTTAATTTTCCCTCACTGGACGCTCAAGCCCATGTTATGGCATGGTCTCCAAATCACTGCCAATCTCCTGCTCAAACCAAGTTGGTGAGCACTTTAGAGACACTGCTAAAATGTGAGGGCTATAGTAACAAAATTATACCAGCTTCCTCTTAAATGATTCTGGAAACGTATGAATAGTTATTTTTAAAAATAAAATTTAGAACCTGATCATCCTCTGGTTCCACTGATTTGGTTTATTATACCCCTACCTAATACTCAGGTTGATTTTAAGATGTCATGGACATACTAAAATCTCAGACTATGAAGAACCTAATTGAAACAACAACCCCAAATATGTGAGTTTTTCAAATAAATGCTCTTTGCATCTTTTAGCATTGACTATCACTCATTCCCTAAACTTCTCTCACCACCACTACCCCAACTCTTCGACTTGTATTCAACTCCTTTCTGGGACTAAAAGGGCCTCTGAAATGGGAAATATGACATCAAAACTCACACTTGGGAATCAAACAGCCAAAAGTTCAAGCTCTGTCTCTGCCACCAACTAGCTGGGAATCTTTAGATGATTCACCTAAACTCTCTGAGTTTTGGTTTTCTCATCTGTAATTTGGACATATAGTTTCCCTCAAAAGATTGGTGTTTCTTTGACCTGAGTCGAATGCCCTTCCCCTGGGCTTAGAGACCTGCAAACCTTTGCCTCCTAGTCACTCAGGAAGTAGGTACTTCTGTCCTCTTCCCAGATCCCTTTAGCTCTGTGTCCCAAGTCTTAAGGTCAGCCCCAACAGTAAAGCTAATTTTGGAAAACTGGGCCAAATGTATCTCCAGAACCTCATTATTTCTGACCACCAACCCCACCCCCAGAAACGCTGCATTGCCTAAGCTGAGCACTGCCCCTGATTCACAGTAGCCCAAGCCATAAACCAGTGGGCCCTACCTTATCTGGTGTCAGAATTACCCAAGAGCTCTGAAAACCACAGATGTCTGCCCCACTCCCAGCCCCTGGAAGCCTCTATTTTTAAGTTTCCTGGGTAATTCTGATGATAACCCCAGTTTGAGAAGCTCTGATTTTAGCAGCCACCAAACATCCCTATCTGTTCCTCCCATCCCTTGGAACTGGATTCTCTTTCCTGAGCTACATAAACCCACTGCTGTATCTCCCAAACCCAGTTAGTTGTTGACTCTGGTTACTATGAGCTCCGAACAGGTCACAGGGACTCAAGCTGCTGATTATGGCTTAGGAACCCTCCTCCACATCCCCAGCCCCTTGTGCCCAAGAGGCAGAAAAGGCATCACAGAAATATAATCAAGAGAGCACCAGGGTTGTAGAATCAGTAGCGGCTAAGGTGGAACAACGGATCTAAGTCAAAAGATTTAAAGGCCTGAGACGCCAACAGTGATCAAAAGCAGATAAACACCCTTCACCCTGCCAAGGCAATCTAACATGATGCAGCACTGAGTGAACTGGTGAAGTTCAGAAAGCAACCCTAGTGAGGCCTTTGTGTGTGTGTGTGTGTGTGTGTGTGTGTGTGTGTGTGTGTGAGAGAGAGAGAGAGAGAGAGAGAGAGAGAGGGCGGGAAGGGAGAAAAAGAAAGAAGGAAAGAAAGAAAGAAAGGAGAGAGAAAAAAAACAAAAGAGAAAGAAAGAAAATAGATTGTGACAAGTTGTGATATGATTAAAACAAATTAGCAGGGCAATTTGTGTTTGTGGGTATTTTCAAAGGGTACCAGTGCTTCTCACCTGGACCCCAACTCCAGCTCTCTCTCCACTCATCCCCAGGTTCCAGGTACTTGCCTACACCCTGCTCTCTGGTGTGGTTCGTAGTGTGATTCACTGTTTAACATTTGCCTGATAAACTAGACAACAAGCACAGGATGGGGGAGCTGGGGCACTGAGCTGCAGGGACTCCAGTGGGAGCTCCTTCATGACTGACCACAAGGCAAGTTAGTATAAGAATCTGCTGTAAGAGGAAATGCTGGGAAGGCAAGATGGAGGTGTCCCTCACTCCATGTGCTCCTGGGCACTCTCCCTAGCGTTTCCTTCTGAGCAGAGCCCAGTAGCTTCCCACATAAAATGCTTCGAGTCCTTTGCTGGACCGGCCTGAAAAGTGTGTCACCTCACCAGAATTCTTTTCAGAACATTTTACAGAGCCATTCATAAGAACAACATATTTCACTGCCAGGTGTCTTTACTGACATCTCAGACCCCCTACAGTCCTTTGATCACTTTTTCTCCTAGAGGACACAGACAGCTTTTAGCAAGACCAGTGTGAGGAGCTTCTCCAAGGAAAACAGATGGGATCCAAGGTGCATTATCCCTCAGAGGGCTTCTCCAGGGATCAGGAACCCTGTTCCACAATGCTGCTAGGTGCCCATTCTGTTTTTGCTGCTGTGGCTCCTTGCAAGGGCCAGTGCGGAACATAGGCCTGCACCCTGGCTCTGGATCCCAGAGCCCTGCCATCCTCCAGCAACCGGCTAACAAAGCGTGCCAACAACGGTTTGAAACCGTTAAAACAATTTTAATAAAAATAAAATCATGAATAATATAACTATAAATACAGATCTCATTAAAACAGGAGGCTATAAAACCCTGTACTTTAAAAATAAGAACGGCCTAAGTGCATTCCAATTACGGTCCAAGATGTAATTTACCCTTTGGGACCCTGATACTACAGCAGATCTCGGTGAAACCACTGTCTCTCCACCGTGGTGACAGTCAAGAACGGTCGCAGTACTGAGCGAACCTGCCTGGCCGGACCGAATAAGTGGCCGGCCAGCGGCGAGAGCGGGCGGCCTGCGCGCTGCTGTGCATGCGCTCCTGAGCAGGCCGCCGCGGGCAGCTTTGGGGAGGCCAAGCCGCGTGGCTGCCCAGCCTGCCGCTCCGCGGGGGCGTCTGACATCGCCATCCGTGTGGGGCACCCTTTTGTCTCACCCTGACCCGAGTTCTTTTCAGGGATTAGTCCTGACTTCGTGATTAATCGGCACTTTCGGGTTTTCCTAGGGTGACGTCATTGCTGCTCAGAGATAAAACAGGCTTCTTTCTGAAGGCTCCTGCGCAGAGCAGGGTCCTGTACCCCGGAGACTGTCCCGGGGACCTCGCCCTGCCCAGACGGCCACAGCCAGCTCCGCTCCGCGGCCCGGCAGGAGCGCTTGGTGCCCCGTCACAGAGCCTCTGCTCTTTATTGCTTCGGCCCACTGGTTAAATGCAAAAGTTCAAGGTTTTCTGTCCTTTTTTCATAATTATAAAAGTAGGACATGCTCATTTCAAAAGGTGGAAAATTATGAAGAGAAAAGTAATCAACCAAAGCCTCACCCTGCGGGCTCAATCTCTGTTCATTTTCATGCATTTCTTTCCAGCCTTTTTTCTCTTTCTTTTGCAACAGTTTTTCTGGTGTTAAACACTGATCAGGGACTTCCTGGTAGCCCAGTGGTTAAGACTCCGCCCTCCCAAAGCAGGGAGCCTGGGTTTGATCTCTGGTCAGGGAAGTAGATCCCACGTGCATGCCGCAACTAAGGAGCCCGCCTGCCTCAACTAAGACCCAGCACGACCAAAATAAATAAATATTGAAAAGAAAAAGAAAACATTGCTCAGCTGCAGTTGTGTTACAAATAAATAATTTTGTATTCTACTTTTTTAACTTAATGTTTTAGCAGAAACACTGTATGTGCTTGGATTAGCAAGCATTTCTGTAAAGCTCCTAAAGAGTCTCCTAAGTGGATGTACTAGTAGATACATAAATATTATTTCTATCTATGGGCATCTAGGATGTTTCCAATTTTTACTGGTATATAGGTAGCAGTTAGACCAACACTGAACCCTTTCCCATGTTTGCCTGGGATTGTTTTTGGTGGAGCATAAAAATCCAAACTACGAATTTCACCCTGGGCTTCCCTGGTAGCGCAGTGGTTAAGAATCCGCCTGCCAATTCAGGGGACGCGGGTTCGAGCCCTGGTCCGGAAAGATCCCACATGCTGCGAGTAACTAAGCCCGTGCGCCACAACTACTGAGCCTGTGCTCTATAGTCCACAAGCCACAACTACTGAGCCCGTGTGCCTAGAGCCTGTGCTCCGCAACAGGAGAAGCCACCACAATGAGAAGCCTGTGCACCACAACGAAGAGTAGCCCCCGCTCACCACAACTAGAGAAAGCCCACACGCAGCAATGAAGACCCAACACAGCCAAAAATAAATAAATAAATTTATTTTTAAAAAAAAGAATTTCACCCAGTATATGTTAAAGAGAGACAAAGACTTGAAAACTGCCCTTTGCCATGTTGATGATGATGGAGAACCAGGGTGGAGGCTGGTTGCAGGATGAGCTTTTGTGTTTGTGAAGTGGGAGGTCACAGGCTTTGCAATGGGGATGGAGGCTGGTGGCAGAGAAGATGTGCCTTCCACTCAGGTGAGAAAGAGAGGCCAAGAAGAAGGCAGTAATCTGGCAACCATGGGGAAAACTCCCTGGGAAGATAAGTGGTTGATTATTTTTAGAATTATAATTAAACATTCTATTTTAACTCTGTTGGTCACAAGCTCCAATGTATTATTTGGGAAAACTCTTCTTGTCTGTTTCTCTTAACCAAAAAAAAAAAAAAATCAGAGAAATACAGGAAAAAGAACTAGGCCTAAGTGAAGGGAGAGTAACACCACTTGCATTTTCTGCCTTGCTGTGGTCTGCCACTCTGGAAAGTCCCTGCCCCACTTTATGAGAAACTGGTGTAATGTTTTTGTAAGATTCCAGATAGCTAGGATAAGCAGAGCCCATGAGCCATCCAAAATTTCTCTGTGAGCTCCTGCATAAGCCCACTTCTATTTTATCTTGTGTAAGTCACCTTGTCTGAAAGTTGTGATAGAAGAAGGGGATGGTGGGAGAAAGGCTGGCAGTTGGAGAATAAATTCAGCCTCCCAGGGCCTTTTTTTCCAGATCTTATGCACTCTGTCATTTGTTAGTCTAGCTACTAAAGGGCACACCACTCTACTAGTTGTGTGAATACCAAAACAGTATAGATCCCTGCCGTGCTTGGAGTTGTGACTGTCTGTAACCCAAGGGAAAGGCAGGAGCAGCCAGCTCTTGGCATCTCCCTCTTTGCTTGGTCTGGGGATGATTTCCCTTTATAAGAGAGCTCTCTCTCCAGTGGAGCCAGTTTTCTTAATGCTATCCCTGTGAGGAAAGCTAGACTGACCAACTGGTAACATTCTGTCTTGATTTAAATATGCACCACAAAGCAGGCAACTTGCCTAACTGGCATACACTTTGCAAAGCAGCTGTTGATTCTTGACCCATCTGAGAGCTAGCCATGAAGCAGTGATATAACTTCATAAGGGCAGAGACAGGCCATAGTGGCTTTCTCTTCCCTCTGAACACAGAAGAGGTGCCTGCCCTTCTCCCTGTCCACTTTCCGGAGCAGCTCCCTCTACTGATGGTGGAGCCATCGCCCTCCTTCTAACCCACTCACCTGGCCTCTGTGGTCTCCACCTAGAAGACACGTCACTGTGGTATTTGCTCTGAGGGCAACACTCCAGACCTGCCTGCCAGCAACAAACCCACCAGCTCCCAGATCTCCAAATCTGCTCCATTTTTAGTGCCCAGGGATTCTCAAAGCTCCCATTTCTGGAAGTGGTTTCCTTTTTGCTATCTGGCTCTCGTAGGATTGGGGAAAAGCCAACTCCTTCACGGCTAGTTCCCGTCATGTCCAGTGAGGTCAGTCCCTCTCAGCCTGGGCTCTCAGCATCTCTTTCTCCAAGTCACAACATCCTCTAAGCACTTGCTGACCCTGCTGTGTTCTGCCTGTTAAAAGGTCACCTGCTTTTTGAATTCTTTCCACTCTCCTCCCAGTTATTTGTGATAGCCTCTTAGAAGCTTAAAAATAACATTTATTTCCCCAGTGGTTTTGTATATTTCCATTTGGCAAACTCTATTTTGTTCCATCTGTTTCTAAGGGAACAGAAACCAAAATGGTTTATGTCCTACTTCCTACACTGGCCTGACTGATGTTGTCAGACTGGAATTGTCCTTCAGCTCAGAGTGGGTACACCCAATCATAAGCTGGACCTTGATGCAGAAACTATATAAACTATAAAGACAATGGACATTGTTTGGCTGTTGGAAAATCTACTTCATTGTACTTCCTTTAATCAAGCAGTGAATTTTTTAATAGATAGATTCAAGCCACTTTGCATGGGTATGATAATATAAAAGTGGGTTATACCAAGATACTGTGATACCGTGAATTCATTATTAAAATAAAACTGAGGGCAATATAAGCCATCAAAATGGAAAGAAGTAGTTACCAGAAGGGGTACACTGGGATACTTCTGGGGAAAGGAAATGTGCAGGAAATGTTCTGTTTGAAGATCTGGGTGATAGTTATATGAGTGTGTTCACTTGTGAAAATTCATTGAGCTCTGTAATTTATGATCACATTTTTCTGCATGTATGCTCTACATCAACAAAAAGTTGACTTACAATAAACAAACAGAGGGATTTTGTTGAGGTAGGCAGTGAAAGGAATGAAGACAATTATTCTTTCATTCGACATGTACTGTTTTGGTGCCCACTCAGTGCTCAGTGGTAAACATAGATTTTGTACCTATTACAGAAATGAAAAAGTTAGTGGCCACAGGGCTAGGCTTCAAGGAGTTTACAGTTAGGAGTCAGCTACAATGTAAATTAAAGTGCTCAATATATATACCAGTGATAATTCTTAGTTGTGGCAAATGTACCATAGTAATGTAGGATGTAAACGTTAAGGGAAACTAGCTAAGGGGAATATGGGAATCCTCTATACAATCTTCGCAACTTTTCTGTAAATCTAATCCTATTCTATATTTAAATTTTTATTTTAAAAATTTGCAATGTCATGAGAATGACTATAAGGAAGAGATTATCTTTGTACTAAGAGAATCAGAGATGACTTTGTAGAAGAAAAGATGTTTGAACTTTAAAGGAGGAATGGGATCATAATAAAGGGAAACTGGGAAGACATTAACTAGACAGGTGAAAAATGATACAAGAAACTGTGGAGTCAATAGCCAAGATATGGAAACAACCTAAGTGCCCATCAACAGATGAATGGATAAGAAGATATATATATATATAAATATATAAAGATATATATAATATATTATATAAATAATATCAATATAATATATATGTAATGCCTTATATTTTATATGTATATTATATTATTCAGCCACAAGAAGGAAGGACAGCCTGCCTTTTTGGCAACAGGGATGGATCTTGAATGTATTATGCTAAATGAAATTGTCAGAATAAGCCAGATAAAGACAAATACTGTATGATTATTACCTATATGTGAAATCTGAAACAGTCAAACTCATAGGAACAGAACAGAATGGTAGTTACCAGGGGATTGGTGTGGTAGGAAATAGGGAGATGTTGGTCAAAGAGTTCAAACTTCCAGTTATAAAATGATTAAGTTCCAAGGATCTAATGTACAGTATGGTGATTATAGTTAATAATACTGTATTACATCCTTGAAAGTCCCTAAGAGAGTAAATTCTAAATATTCTCACCACAAAAAAGAAATGGTAATTATGCGATGTGATGTAGGTGTCACATCCTACCCAATGCTATGGTGGTAATCATTCTGCGATATATAAGTGTATCAAATCAACACATTATACACCTTAAACTTACACAACGTTGTATGTCAGTTTATCTCAGTAAAGCTGGAAAAGAAGCTGTGGAATACGTAACAGGACTAGTACATGGTTCTGTCAGATTGGTGAGTTGGGAGCAGGAAAGAAGTGGTGTAGAATAGGACCAGAAAAGCAGAGGGCCTTAAAAGCAGATCAGGAAGACACTTAAATTTTAAAACTTAAATAATGCACAAAATATTAGCTCTGAATTGCTATTAAAACTCGTTATTTTACAATGAAAGATAAATATGTTAATTCGAAAACTGATGGAAATTAATACAGGTGTCCCCCACTTTTCAAAACTTCGCTTTACACCACTTCACTTTCACAAAAGGCCTAAGTTAGTACCTGTTTTTGCTAACCAAGAGAAATCAGAAGAGGATTATTTTGCTTTTATGAAAAAGGTGAAAAGGAAAAATACTGTTCAGTGTTTGATTTGCAGAGATCAGATATACAGAGGCAGCCTGAGTGGTGGGAGTGGTACCACCAAGCTCCTTCCCCAGGAGCTACACTCAGCCATTTCAGCATCATGACACCATAGCTTTTGTATTAGTTTTTAGATTCCATATATAAGTGGTATCATATAATATTTGTCTATATACAAAAGAGAAACAGACTCATAGACATAGAAAACAAACTTATGGTTATCAAGGGGGAAAATGGGGGGGATAAATTAGGAGTTTGGGATTAACAGATACAAATTACTATACATTAAACAGATAAGCAACAAAGATTTACTGTATAAGTCAGGGAACTATATTCAATATCATGTAATAACCTATACTGTAATGGAAAATAATCTGAAAAAATATATATTATGTATAACGGAATCATTTGCTGTACACCTGAAACTAACACAATATTGTAAATCACCTAAACTTCAATTTTAAAAAAAGAAAAAAAGATGCCATAGCTTTGAACTGTGTCTGTGCTTTATCTTGGTTTATTTCATGCATCTTTAGCAAGATGTGTCCTGAGGTAATTGCTTTTTGCCATTTCTGCTTATGAAATGTTTCCTAGAAGCACTCTACTTTCAGATAGTGGGAGAAACCCGTATATTTAAATCACTTCCCTAGTCTTTACACATCTACCATAAGCTAAAGGAATTAAGTTACAACGTTTATTAAACATTCACTGTGTACCTCATACTGTGATAATCACTTTTATGTCTACTATCTTAATCATCTTAAGATCCTTATGAAGCAGCTGTTATTATTTTATTTTACAGATGAAAAATCGAGAACTTGTTCATTTCCAGCAGATACAAAAGAGTCATAAATATAAAACACTGATACAGGCACCTGAGGTCTTGTTTGTTTCCAACAAGCACAAAAGTCATAAATGTCAAAAATAGATATAGTGCTGAGTGCCAGAATGTACTTCAGTGGTTGAAATAGAACTCTGAGTTGAAAATATGTTTACATTCACATTTTATTTAAATTTTTTTCAACTGAAAAGAGAGTCATCTGGGACTAATTTAGTTCTTCAAGACCTAATGGTCTTGATAAACCCATTCATCAAGTTGTTTTATGGAATAATTCAGACAAGCGTGTTTGGCAAGGAGTAATTATCACACGGAGTACCAAAAACTGATAAAGCCTGGCCTATACAGACTAGACTAGACATAGCACAGGAGAGCTGTTTTCCAGTTCGGTTGTAAACTCTTATTCTGTGGAGTCAGAGACAACACAGCTATGCTACACAGACCATAGGACGGACATCCCAGCTTTGAGCTCTGAATGTTTCCAAACAGTTCCAAAGAAAATGAAACAGATTTAACCTTCCTATCTTGGGGTTCTAGAGGCATTGTGACTTGCCTGCAAAGCCAAGTTACTATGTGTTTGAGAGTCATATGGCTCGATAGTTACTAATGCCATTATTTCCCTGAATTATAAGATACAGTGAAGAAACAAAATTGGTTTTAGTTTGGCTCTTAATAAATCTCAAATCATGTAGAAATGATAAATCCATCAAAGATCCATAGTTTCTATTGAGGATTTCCTTCCTTTGTTTTTTTTTTTTTAATAAGATTTCCTCTCCCCACACAACCACAAAACAAATTTTCCATTCCTTATATTTGTTGAAAGAGAATTAAATTCTCAAATGGATATTTTGTTTTCCTCTAATTCCTGACAAACTGTATCCTATACCTGACAGCCACAAGGTAGGAAGGCAGCTGAGTCATTCAAAGAAGCATTTTGTTCTTGATCTTGCCATTCAATATCACAGGGTGTGATGAAAACTGGAACAAATATGGATATCACAGAGGTGCCAGAACATTACATTTAAAAAATGGAATTATTTGAGTCAATCTGGAATGTCTGGTTCTTTTAGTTTAGGCCTCATGGGTAGCATTGTGCTTCAAAAACAACTTGAATTGGCTACCAGGATTCCAGAAGGGTAACATAATCTTGTACCTTTGCGGAGAGATGCTTATCTTTGTCTCCTATTAGCAGAAGAAGGCTGGATTCTTCTACCTTTTCAAGTTTCAAAATGAAAAGTATTCAAATAAGTTCCAAACCTGAATGGAATTTGGAAACGAGTTGGGAGGAGGTAATTTCTCAGATCTTTTCCATTTGTGCTAGTCTTTATTTGAAATAAACACCCAACATGAATCAAATCTTCTACAGCTACAGAAATATGGGGCTTAGGGGAGGTTCATCCTTACCACTTCCCTTATGTGATTTGGCAAGTAGAGAAAAGGTCTCAAAGTTAATAATCCTGAATATAAGACTCAGACCTGCCGAGGAGACAGAGACACAACTGAGACCCAGGAGCTGGCAGCAGCTCAACTCCCCTTCTGAAAAATGCAGCCTGGAACCCTGGGACCTCCCCACCCAGGAGGGATGTTACTCCCTCTGCAAAGTCCTCCACTGAGGGCCGTGAACACAGGGCAGGCAGGTCTCTTCTCCCCTGTCACCAATACACAAAGTTGTAGGGATGTTATCAGACCTCAGAAAAGGGTTGAGGAAAACCAAAGGGAATTACAACATATGAAGGAAGGAATTTTAAGCTGTGTCATCCAAAACAGGGGAAAAAAATCTCCACCGAGTTAAGGGGACACACCCGAACTCCTAAACTTCTTGACTTGTCACATAGTGGGAATGAATCCCCAGGCACATTTGGGACTCTGGAGTTTCTTCCCATGGGGGTTGGTCTACCTCCATCTTTCTTCGTCTCCTCCATGTAGTACCCATCTCCATGTCTGGCCTATCCTGCCTAGCAAAAGACTCTAAATGGCTCCAGCAGCACAATCCATGGTGCCTTGCAAGAGCCTAGGGTCCTGTTCCCTTGAAGCCTTCACCTTTGGTCTGGGTTGCAAACATGACTCCAAATTCCATTTGGAAGGCCCATGTGCTCACTCGCTCTCTCTCTCTCTCTCTCTCTCTCTCTCTCTCCCCCCCCCCTCTCTCTCTCACACACACACACACACACACACACACACACACAGGCATTCCCCTGCTATAGCAATATCACAAGCAAGAAGAGTAATATTATTCAGTCATAAAAAAGAATGGTATAATGCCATTTGCAGCAACATGGATGGACCTAGAGATTATCATGTCAAGTGAGGTAAGTCAGACAGAGAAAGACAAATATCATATGATATCACTTATTTGTGGAATCTAAAAAAGTTATACAAATGAACTTATTTACAAAACAGAAATAGACTCACAGACACAGCAAACAAACATAGTTACCAAAGGGGATGGTGGAGGAAGATAAATTAGGAGTTCGGAACTAACATACACACTACTAGTATACATAAAATAGGTAAACAACAAGGACCTACTGTGTAGCACAGGGAACTATACTCAATATCTTGTAAAAACCCACAAGGGAAAAGAATCTGAAAAAGAATATATATACGTGTATAACTGAATCACTTTGCTGAACACTTGAAACTAACACACACTGTAAATTATGTGCCAATAAAAAATTTTTAAATAGAAAAAAATTTTTTAAAGAAATGTTACATTGATAAAATAATATTGTCTAATACAGTGTTTCTCAACCTTTAATGTGCATCCAAACCACCTGGGGTGGGGGTGGAGCTGTATTCCTAACAAGCTTCCAGTTGCTGCTGCTGTTGCTGGTCAGCTGCCCACACTCTAAACAGCAGGGATCTAATTAATATACCATCCATATGCAACTTTCTTCAACTGTTGCAAAATATCTTTGACAGTTCTTTTTTTTTTTTTTCTGATTCAGGATCCAGTCAGGAATCATTCATTACATTTGGCTGTCATGTCCCTTTAGACAGAGGATGTGAGCTTTTTCTTGGCTGCTCACTTAGTTACACAAAGACCCAGTGAAAGTGTTGACATTTCCCCTGGTGAGACCTCCCCTCCATTAAATACTCAGACAAGGACCACCCCTCTCACAGTCTCAGTGAGAGAGAGGCAGAGGAGGGAGTGATGTCTTGTCCAGTTGCATCAGGAAGGAAACACCTGGAGAAGACACTGTAATGGTTAGGTTCTATTTTGTCTTTTATGGAAACCACTGACCTGGATTTCCCGAGACAAGTGCAGGGATATGGTTCCTACCTCAGACTAGCAGCACAGTGTTCAAACATAGCAGCAAAGGAGTTTTATTGTCCTTGTTTCTAGCCTGAAAGATCTTATCCATTCTCTCCAGAGAGATTAGAGTCCAATGCTACATACAAGCATGGTGACATCCAGTGAGTGTATAAACTTCATTTCCTATTTTTCAGAGCTTAGAGTTTGGATAAATTCAATCCTTTCTAGAATAACTCTTCTAAGGGCTCCAGCAGGGTGGGCCATGGGGAACTGTCCAAGTCCCACTACACTGTTCAGTGTGGGCCCTGCAATCCCCTCCCTTGTTCAGTGTGCCCACCGCCACTCACCTCTGCAACCTCGTCATAGTGGCCTTTGCTAAAATGCAAATATTGCCTAGAAGAAAGCATAAAAGATTCATCTTTATGGTCAGCTGGCTAGCAAAGGCTCACCTGAACAATCAGGAATCAGGATGGGTTATTTTTCAAGCTGACAGGTAAAGGCGTTATGTGGCAAAGGGACTTCACCAGACAGGAAGAATGGAGAAGCAGGGAACCCAAATAAGTAGGAAGCACAGCCAATCACCTGGCACCTCGGATGAGGGTGAGCATCTCAAGAAAGGAAGTGGCATTGAAAGGGGCCTGAGAAGTTCCCTGTTCACCAGCCTCATTCTTTGTCCTCGGGTACACATTGTGCTCTCAGGCAGCACATGAATGATTTCATAGAATGAAAAATAATCTAAGATGAGAAAATGTTAGATCCAGACACCCTTGTCCCCCCACCTCCCGATACTGTATTCCCTTACAACATTTTAATAGGAGTATTTTAGCCTCTGTGTAAGCATTTCCTATGTGGGGTTCACAATATGCCTATGTTCCTACAGAATACATAATACTAACAGCTAGCAGTTATTGAGTGCATTCAACATGGGCACCATTCCAAGGGCTTTACACAGTCATTTAACCTCCACAACAATCCCAAACTTGTAGTTCTGTTACAATCCCCATGTTACCGATGAGGATACTGAAAGATCCTAATTAGACCAAGATTATGTGTTTCTAAGCTGGAACAAGAAGTGGGATTCCAAGGCCAATGATCTTAACCACTTCTCTAAACTGCTTCCCAAGAAGACACAAAAGAGAACAATTGCTACCTCACAGAAGTTTAAATCCTAAAACATGTAGCACACATATGTTACATACTCAGGCAACTTAAAATTTTGAAATTCATAATACAATGTAATGCAATGTACTTTTCTTTAAAATGTCTTGCCTTGGTTTTCTGCTTTTCCTATTTTCTATATTTTACTTGTGGTAGGCTCAGCACAGACCTCCTGGGGAAAGAATTGTGTCAGAGAGGAAAGATGAAGATTCCTTCCATAACTTACCCGTGACAGGAGGCTTCCCCAAAGCTACAGGGGGGATTTGAGAAGGGATTTATGGGGAAGGAGAGGGAAGGGAGATGGCTAAATACTGTCTCTGAGATGATGACTTCCAAATTGATAATTCTTGCCCCAAATTGTCCATTTTGATATCTAATAGACATCTCCAACTTAAGTCCAAAACAAAATACTTGATTTGCACCACTGCTCCCCAAACCTGCTCTCATCCACCTCATTAAATCATACCACTGGTCACCCAATTCCTTAGGCCAAAAACATGAGAGTCACTTTAGATTTTTCTTTCCCTAACATCCACAGAAATTCCATTGGCAAGTCCTCTTGGTTATACCTTCTAAAGATATCCAGCATCTAACCATTTCTCACCACCCTGCCATCCCCATCACCTCTTTAGTCTAAGTTACCATCATCTCCTTCCTGGATTCCTGCACTAGCCTTGCATCTGGCCTACCTTCTTTTACTCTTGCTTCCCAAAGACTCTACTCCACATGGCATCATTTCTCTCACTGCTCAGAACCCTCTAACGGCTTCTCATCAAACTTAGAATAAAAAACAAATTCCTCATCATGGTCAACAATGTAAACTCAATGTGATTAGTCCCTGATCACCTCTCCAAGAACATCTTTTACCACTCTCCTCTTGCTCTTTGCCCTCTGGCCACCCTGGCCTTCCTGCTGTGCCTTAAACACCCTAAGCTTATCTTCCCTTTGCATTTGCTGTTTCCTTCACTCAGATTGCTTCTCCTAGTCCCCAAACCTTTATAGGACCCTCTCTCTAATTCCTTTCAATGTCACCTCCTCAGAGATGACTTCTTGGATACCCTTTCTGAAATAGCTGTTCAAACCCCACCTCCAAACATCATTCTATTTTTTTTGGCAGCATGTGGGATCTTAGTTCCCTGGCCAGGGATTAAACCTGTGCCCCCTGCAGTGGAAGCGTGGAGTCTTAACCACTAGACAGCCAGGGAACTTCCCAACCATCATTCTTTATCTCTTTATTCTGCTCTATTTTTCTTTGTAAGCACTTATCACTCCCCAAATCATACTTTATGTGTTTACTTATTTCTGATTTATCCTATTAGATTATAAATTTTACGAGAGCAGGGATCTTGTCTTATTCACAGTTGTTTCCCCAGTGCCTGGCACATTGTAAGTGTTCAACTGATATTAATTTAATGAATGAATATATTCTAACAAGTCCAAGATCTGTTTTTAGACTTCCTTGCTAATACTCAGATCCATATATCTCCCTGCCCATTACCCACAAGTCCCAAAGGAAACTCAAACTCAGCATTGTTGGAAACTGAGCTCACTATTCCTTCCCATTCCCTTCCCCGAGCGGCTCATCCCCCATCATTCCCAAGTCTAATTACCAGCACTCAGCACTACTATTCACCTAGACCCCCAAGACAGAACTCTGGGCATCGTTCTAGATTTCACCCTCTCACCCCCAATCTATCACTAAATCCTATTATTTCTACTTGGATCAGATTGTGTTCTTGGTTACAAACTACAGAAGCCATTCTAGCCACTTTAAGAAAAATTTAAAAACATTTATTAGATTATTAGGTAGTACACAGAATCTTCAGGAGGGGCCAAGGGCCACCTTGGAGGATTTGCAGACAAGAATAATGCCCAAGTCACCCTGCCAGGCTGTCCAGTGGAAATCCTGCTGCTGCCACGGCTGGCACTGGCCCCAAGGATCACAACAAATTCCAGGGCAGAAAATGATGGCTGGGACCACTGTCTCTCAAAACTCAATGTCCCCCCACTCTCCTCTTCAGAATGGTTTCCATGTGCTATCTCTTTCTTCACATCCCCCTTTTCTAAACCCAAGTCCTAATAGGCAGAGCCTAGATCACATGCCTCTTCCCCATCTGACAGGAAGGCTGAGAAAGTGAGTTTCTGGCTTCTTGGGAAATTCCCCAAGCATAGGAAGAGTGTTTAAGAAATGCAGGGCAGCTACAAGGCATTACAGATGTCAGTTAACACTATCTCCTATTTCCTGAACTCATCCACCACCGACGCAGTGCTAGTCTTCACAGTTTGTGGTCTTGACTAATGTGATCACCTCCTAACTGGTTTCCCCTGCCTCCTTTCTCACCTCTACACTAAAGCTAGAGCAATATGTCTAAAAGCAAATCTTACCCCTACTTGCCATCTATTACTAAAAAACAAAAATCTCTCATTGCCTGTAGATAAAGTCCAAACTCCTCAGATTGGCATATAGAGCTTTTTGCAACGTGGCCCTTGCCCATCTTTCCAAGATCACCTCCTCGCTCAGGATCCTGTGCTTCAGCTGCACCAAACTATCTGCCCTTCTCCAAACGTTGCCTATTCTTCCATGCTTCTATTTCTTTGTACATATTCCTTCCTGCTCCTTGGAATGGCCTTCTCCTCAACAAACCCTTACTCATCCTTCTAACTCATCTCAAGCGTCACCTCCTCTCTGCCTCTACCCTGATCCCTCATTCAGGATGAGTCACCCCCAATTTGGCTCTCCCTTGACACATACCTCTATCAGTACTTATTTTATTATTTTGTAATTGTTTGCTTCCATATCTGTCTCCATGACAGGAAGGAGCTTGACTGTGAGCTCCTTGAAGGCAGGAACAATTGCCTTATTTTTGTATCCCCTAACATGTTGTCTGACTCATAGCAGACACAATAAATTCTGCTGGATGAATAGTAATGCTGCTTCCTCTACTGCGGGTAATCAACTCCATTTATGAAACACTTCCTATGTGTCAGGAACTGTACTAAGATACTTTTATATATATATATATATATATATATATATATAAAATATATATATGACATATACATATAGTGTATATAGATTCCCATATATTATGTTATTTAATACAGATAATGACTCTACAAGGTAGGTACGATGATCCTCATTTCACAGATGGGGAAAATGAGCCTTAACAAAGATATATAAATTTCCCAGTATCACATGACTAAAAACCAACTGAGCTGAAATTTGAACTTGGATTTATTTGATTCCAAATTAATCAATATACTTGATGGCCCCTGTGAATACATGAATATGTGGAAAAAAGAAATAAATGAAAGTGTAAAGCTTTGTACTGCAGTTTGTATTACTCTCTAGGCAGCACAGCCAGAACAGTTTCCTTGCTTTTTTAATTATTTTACTTATTTCATTCTGCTTGAAATACAACAGTTTCTTCCCATGCCCTTGGAGGCAGTGAGCTCCATGAGAGCAGGAAGTCCTATCTTTTTCATTTCTCTGTCTGCTCATTTGTATTAGTTTCCTAGGGTTGCCAAAATATTGTAACACAATTGGGTGGCTTAAACAACAGAAATGTCTCACAGTTCCGGAGGCTAGAAGTCTGGGATCAAGGTGTGGGGAGGGCCATGCTCCCCTGAAGGCACAAAGGGAAGATCTGTTCCAGGCCTCTCTCCTAGCTTCTGGTAGTTTCTTGGCTTGTGACAGCAGAACACTAATCTTCACATGGCGTTCTCCCTGTGTGCCTGGTCTCTGTGTCCAAATTTCCCTTTTATAAGGAGCCAGTCACTTTGGATTAGGGCCCTCCCAAATGACCTCATCTTAACTTGATCACATGCAAAGACCCGATTTTCAAATAAGGTCGCATTCACAGGGACTGGGATTAGGACTGAAACATATTGGAGGGGACACAATTCAACCCATAACACCTTGCATCCAGCAAAGTGTCTTGCAGTTATCAATGCTCAGTGAAGGTTTGTTAAAAGACCTTGAGGGCCCCCCCGTGAGACCTGGCCTCCAGCCAGCGTGTTAGAGACCCTCCACCCATGGGCAGGGGTGAGGTGGATAAGCATTGTCTGGTGGTCACATCACTCCCTGTGAAATCTCTACAGGGCTGGTGGGTGGAGAGGAGCTGTAGAAAATGCAGGTCATCTTCGCTTAGAAAACAGTATTTTCTCCCAGGAAGGGTATAATGTCCTGGGGCTCATCTGTAGATAAGAAGAAAGGGATTTGGGCTGGCTGCTTTTATGGCAGTGGTGTCGGGCCAAGAGGTTGTAAACATGCCATCCTCTGGAATGTGTCTGCCTGCTTCGCTTGGCAGATTCCTCAAGGACTGGATGAGCTCCAGCCAATGTCCGAGTCTCTGCATCCTTACTTGGGGCCCATGAGACTGTCCTGCTGTCCACAGCCTACTCCTCGGTGCCTTCTTGCCCCGCCCTTGTCAGGCCTCAGGGAAGAATTATTTTATTCTATTTTTTAAAATTTACACACATATTAGATTGAGCACTTCTTATATGCTTGGCACTTTATGTGTCTTGTGTCATTCAATCTTTGCCATAATACCATGACGCAAAGTTTTTATTTAATTGCAGGATGTATCATATATAAAAATGAATAAATTTTATCTGTAGAAATTTTTAAATAATAATGAAATGTGTGACCACTGCCCAGAATAAGGAACAGAACATTACCAGTATCTCAGAGGTTTCTGTGGACCTCTCTCCAGCTAAACTGCCTTCTCTCCTTGCAAGAGAAACAAGGTCTAAATTTTGTATTAATCACAGCCCTACTTTTCTTTATAATTTACCAACTACGTATGCATCTCTTAGGGTGTAATACTTGGTTTTGCCAATTTTTTTCTTTATATAAATGGAATCATGCCATCTGTAGTCTTAGGAGTTTATTTTATGTTTTTCTTTATGTTTTTTATTACTTTTGTTGACATCATTATGTTTTTTGAGATTCATCCATATTGATACATGTTATAGTAGTTCAATCATTTTCTCCACTATGTAATTTTCCATTGTATAAATAAACCACAATCCATCTATTCTACTCTTTACAGACATTTGGAGTATTACCAATCGGAGCTATCATGAGCAATGCTACTAGGACATCCTTCTATGTGTCTTTTTTTTTTTTTTTTTGGCTGCCTTGGGTCTTCGTTGCTGTGCGTGGGCTTTCTCTGCTTGTGGTGAGCAAGGGTTACTCTTTGTTGCGGTGCATGGCTTCTCGTTGTGGTGGCTTCTCTTGTTGCAGAGCACAGGCTCTAGGCGCTCAGGCTTCAGTAGTTGCAGCAGGCAAGCTCAGTAGTTGCAGCTCGCAGGCCCTAGGGCACACAGGCTTCAGTAGTTGTGGCACGCAGGCTCAGTAGTTGTGGCTCATGGGCTCTAGAGCACAGGCTCAGCAGTTGTGGAGCATGGGCCTAGTTGCTCCGCGGCATGTGGGATCTTCCTGGACAAGGGATCGAACCCTGCATTGGCAGGCAGATTCTTAACCACTGCGCCACCAGGGAAGTCCCCTTCTATGTGTCTTTTTTTTTTTTTTTTTTTTTTTTTTTTGGTACACGGGCCTCTCACTGTTGTGGCGTCTCCCATTGCGGAGCACATGCTCCGGACGCGCAGGCTCAGCGGCCATGGCTCACGGGCCCAGCCGCTCAGCGGCATGTGGGATCTTCCCGGACCGGGGCACGAACCCGTGTCCCCTGCATCGGCAGGCGGACTCTCAACCATTGCGCCACCAGGGAAGCCCCCTTCTATGTGTCTTTTAATGCACATAGGTGGAGTTTCTCTCGGCTACATACTCAGAAGTATAATGGATGGTTTCAGGATATGCACATTTTAACTTTACCAGGTAATGCCAAAGTATTTTTAAAATGCTTACACCAAGTTACATTCTGCTAACAGTGGATTAGAGGTCTCATTAATCCATGGACTTGCCATCTGGATTTATCAGAAAATTTTCAGCCATCCAGTGAGTAGGAAATTGTAATTTTAATGTATATATTTCCTTGATTACTAAAAAAGGATGAGCACTAGTGAAGTTGAGGCACTTCTCATGAAATGCCTATTTTTGTCTGTTTTTTCTATTGGACTGTCTTTTTCTTATTGATAGTAGGAATTTTTCATGTATTCTGGGTACTAGTCCTTTTTTTAACTTATTTATTTATTTATTTATTTATTTTGGCTGCATTGGGTCTTCTTTGCTGCGCATGGGCTTTTTTTAGTTGTGGCTCACAGGCTGTAGAGCACAGGCTCAGGGGCTGTGGCCCACGGGATTAGTTGCTCCACAGCATGTGGGATCTTCCCGGACCAGAGCTTGAACCCATCTCCCCTACAATGGCAGGTGGATTCTTAACCACTGTGCCACCAGGGAAGCCCTGGATACTAGTCCTTTTTGATATCTGATTTTATGTGTTGAAATACCTTCTTCATCTTTATTACTTCTTTTTACTCTCTACATGGTGTCTTTTGACAGACATTTAATAGAATTGAATTTTTCAGTTTTTCTTTATGGTTTATGTTTTCATATTTTGGCTTAGAAAAATCCTCCTTTACCCTTAGAATATCATAAAAATATTCTCCTAATTTGCCTTCTAAAAGTTTTATACCTTTGCCTTTCATATTTAAGTCTTTATTCCATTTGAACTTGATGTTTGTGTGCAGGGTAAGTTGGGATCTGATTTCAGGTTCTTCCATATGGATAACCAATTGTCCCAGCACCATTTGTCACCTCCATGCTATCCACAATGGCTACCTTGTCTTATTTCAAGTTTCCATATATACATGTTTGTTTGGGGCCCTCTATTCTGTTCCACTGGCCTGTTGATCTGTTCCTGTACAAATACCACATTGATTTAATTCCCGTAGCTTTATCAGGTCTTGCTATTTATCTGGTAGGGCAAATTCCCTAGCATTTCTTCTTCCAGAGACTATTGGCTATTCTAGGCTTTCTGCTCTTCCAGAAAAATTCTAGTATCATTTTGTCAAGTTCCAGGAAAACCTCTGAGAGAATATTGACTGGATTTCTATTGAATCTCCATATTTATTGATTTGTAAGCTATTGAAGCTTCCTGTGAAAAATCTGCTGTATGGCTCCATTTATTTAGGTCTTCTTTAATCTCCTTCAATAAAGTTCTATAACTTTCTCCACAAAGCACTTTCACATTTTCTTCTTAGATTTGTTCCTACATATATTTTGGTGTTTCCATAAATTATTATTATTATTAAATACATTTTTTTTTTACTGAGCATGAATGACATATTGAAGTGATTGACTGTTCTAGTAAAATATTGAATAACTAATCAGCCTCCCTTTTTGGATCTTAAATAGAATGTTTTCAGTGTTTTAATGTTTTCCTTAAAAATTATAATATTTTCTGTAAAGATTTTTATGGACACCATTTTCCAGGTTAGATAAATCTCCTTTTTATTTGTTTTTTTTTTAATCATGAATTGGTGTTAAATTTTATCAAATGCCTTTTTCTGAGTCATATGAGCCTGGCAGCTCTTTGTTTTGTTTTGTTTTTGTGTGTGGAAAGATTTTAAATTATTAATTCATTTTTAAAAACCATTATAGAACTATTAAGATTTTCTACTGTTTGAGTCAGTTTTTCTGTTATGTTTTTCTAGGATTCAATCCATTTCATCTAAGTTTTCAAATTTATTGGTAGAAAGTTGTTCATCATGCTGTCTTTTTATCTAGGAAATCTTTTCATAACTGAAGTTTTGTTTCTGCTGTCTCTTTTTTTTCCCCTCATTCATAGTGTCCTGTTTTCCTAGTGTGTTTTTTGGGGTTTTATATTATTGTGAGCTGCTCATTTTCCTTGTAACTTGATCTGAAAAAATTATTTAAGTCTTGGGCTAAAGGTGAGCTCCTCTTCAGAAGATTCAAATTGCTTCTGCCAGTCTCCTGGGGGGTACTAGTCTGGTACCATCTGAAGTTGAATTCTTCACTTAAAGTTGTTTTTGACCCTAAAGGTGCATGAATTCAGCCTGATACATCCTTATGAAGGCTCAATTGAGATTATATAATCTGTGGGGGAGGAGCTGTTTAGTCCCTTCATCCAGTAACCAGGTAAGTGCAGGCAGGTCTCCTTGCGCTCTCTCTCTGTGTGGCAGCTCGTGCTAGAGTGTCTTATTCAATCTCCAGTTTGGACAAGTAGGCTTTATCTCCTACTTCTTGAGTCCTGTACATCCATCAGAGTAGAAGTTCCCTGGCCCAGGCAGAAAACCTTAGGGTGAAAATCTCCTTGTTTCCCAGTGACTTCTGGATTCCTGCTCTTACTTCCCTTTTGGGATTCACAGATTCTTTACTCAAGACACTTTAACAGTATGCTTTAAAAAAAAAAAAAAGACACTTTTTCTTTTCTTCTTCCATTTTAATTGCTTTAGTTGGAAGTGTCATTCAGTGTATCTAATCTGTTATACTGCCAGAAACTGAAACCCAGGTAATCTTTTCCAGATGAGTAAAATGAGGTTTAATAAAGCTATATCCAAGTCCAAAAGCCAGTACATGAGTAGTGCTGACACCTGGAAAGAACTGCAGGTAGTCTGACCTCTCACACAGCACTCTAGCTGGTGGACAGGTGCAGGGGATTTGATTTAACGCCAGAGACTCTTAAGCAAAAGGTCCCAGGAAGGCTTCTGTATCCCCTGGGAAGTAGAAGTTGATATTGTGTTATGGGGAGAGTGGCTGCTTCCCTTTGTGGTTCCCTCTTCCATGTCATCTGCCCTTTAATACCATCTTCACTCCTGAATCTGGCAATTCTGTACAATGTATAAGGTAGGAAGAGGCAGGGATACGGACCTCCACAGGATCAGCCAAGGTCAGAACTGTGACTTAGAAGTCACCGCTTAATTCCTTCATTTAACTAATGTTTATTGAATACTGTGCTATTCCTGGGGGATTCACCAAAAACAAGACCCAATATTTGTATTTATGTAGCTTACAGCTGGTGGAGGAGACAGGAATGGAGCAGGCTCTCTAAAGGTACCATAGTTGCTGCAAAGGGGTAAACACTGGATGCTGTGGCAGCACTAACAATCAGGGGGTCAGGGAGTGCTTCCTGGAAGAAGTTACGTCTAAGCTGAGACCTGAGGGCAAGAGGGGATTAGCCAGGCAGAGACAGGAGGAGGCCACAGTGTTCCATACACAAAAATCCTGGGCATAGGAGCTGAGGTGAGGAGTGGCAAGAGACAAGTCTGGAAGGTGCGCAGGGGCAGATGGGGGAAGGGTCTTGTCTGTTGCCTTAAGAAGTTTAGACTTTGGAGGGAAATAGGGAGTTATGGAGGGTTTTAAAGAGAGTTCATTTAGAACAATTGCTCTGGCTCCATTATAGGGAATGGAGTGCAGGGGGAAATGACATCATGGTGGCCTTTGAGGACTGAGACATACTTAAGATTTAGGGCTTCGAAGCCAGACTACCTGGGTTCCAATCCTAGTTCCATCACTTTTGAGCTGTGTGCCTTCGGGCAAATTACTTAATGTTCCAATCCTAGTTCCATCACTTTTTAGCTGTGTGCCTTCAGGCAAATTACTTAATCGCTTTTGCCTCAATTTCCTCATCTGTAAAGCAACAGTATGACAGCATCCACCTTATAAATTTGTTGTGAGCCTTGATGGAAATACATGTATAGTACTTTTGACAATACCTAACATATATTGAGGGCTTAATCTTACTGTTTGAATGGATAGGACTTAGTGGGTGATTGAAAGGAAACGGGGGAAAGAAGAGTCAAAGATGGTTGATGGGGGTTGAAGCAATAAGGAACTCAGGGAAGCCGCCAGTGGGGCATTCGTATCTAGTCCACAGCTGAATGTCCTTACTTGCTGTTCTTGCGTATCCCTGAAGGCTAGCACATGAAGAGTCGGGAAGAATGATGCAGTCCCTGCTTTGGAGGAGCTAACGAAACAAAAGGGTGAGTGTTTGGCTAAAAGAATTCACAGGATGCACAGGGACTGCTCCTACCTAAGCTCAGGTGGGCGGGGGAGACATCCCAGGAAGATACTGAGCGGTGCTGTGAAGGAAAAGTCGGAGCTACTCGGTGACAGGGAGGAGGGGGAGGACGAAGGCAGGGGCTGTGCCGGGGAGAAGGGGAAAATGTGCAAATGCAGAGCAGCAAGAGAACAGAAGGGAATGAAAGCTGGGGAGGGCAACAGTGGAGATAAAACAAGGCAAAGGCAGGGTTCTGACCCAACGAATAGCGCGATGGAGTCTTTCTCAACTCCTTCTTCTCAACACCTACCATGAGAACTGACTTTTCTTTTTTCTTCCTTTATTTTTTCCGGGAAATGCTGACATCTTAAAATGTCTCCAACATGCAAAATGCCCTTGCCCCATTGCTTGCACTTATGAAAACAGTTCATAGCGAAGCTGTTTAATCAATGTGGTAGGTCGTGACACAGTGTCTTTTGTGGGCCTGGGCTCCTCTGTAATTCTGCATCAAAAGGGTTGCTCCAGGGAGTGGGGTTGAGGCCTGGCTACCTTTCCTCTGTGGGATGCCCAGAGCACATGACAGACTTTAATGGTAATGAGAAAGCTTCTCTGCTCCTCTTCACGTGTCAAATCTGTGGCACAGAGCCAGCTAGCACCCTGGACCTCGCTCACTGTCAGACTCTCAATATGATGTGTTCTTTCCACTTTCAAGGCCCACCCCAAATTTAAGCCAGAAATGTAGCTGCAGGCCAACACTGACAGAACATCCTCATGATTTTCCAACGTCAGGGGCCCAGGTGTGCCGGTCATGACTCTTCATGCCCTTCCCCCTCACTCTTCAGACCTCAGTAACTATAAACGGACTGCAGCAGCCCCATCAGGCAGCCTCCCCTGAATTCAGCCGATGAGTCATGGGCTGCTGATTCCACCTCCCCAGTGAAATTTCCTGATATCCGGCACATTGGTATGTGTCTATAAAGTTGGGCTACCGGGGGTGATGGTCAGTGCCAGTCATGTCACTTCCTGGAGGATTCCTCACTCCCAGCACCATGGGCTCGTTCAATACTGGGGAGCAAGACCTGGGTTCAAATCCTGGTTCAGCCACTTACTCAGACAAGCTTCGCCTCTCTGTCCTCACCAAGAATATCCCCTGTAAAATGGGGATGATAATAACTACTTGGAAGCGTTGTTGAAAGCATTAGAAACAATTATATAAAGAGCCTAGCATGGAGTAAGTATTCAGAAACCGACACCCACTGTTAATAATAACATTTTGTAGGATTTGAGCTTCAGAGTGTTAGACTGCATGCTTTTGGAGTTTCTGAGAGCAGAGCTAGGCTTCGGGGCTGAAATGCAGTTTACCACCAGGCCAGAAAATGAGGGCAAGCTCGTGGTGGGAGGTGATCGAAGCCTAGACTCCAGGGAGTCTCCTGATTCTCAGCCCGTCCCCAGAGGACCACAGGGACTAAAATGGCACCTTTTTCCATGGTTCACCCCTTCTTTGGGCAGAGGCACAGACTCTCCAGCTTTGGGGAACCCTTCTGTCTTCTACATGAACCACTTTCACAATTTCCCCTTGTAAAACATATAATTTTACAATTAGCACTTCCCAGTCACCATCTCCAATGGCTCTACACCCCCCTTGGGAACTCTGATGTGATGAAATCTTTACTATGCCCCCCACCCCCCCACATTGCCACCACCCCTCCCCTAGCAGAGCTGGCCAAGAAGGGCACAGAAGGAGGCTGTCCCCTCATTTCTAGCGGGTCATTTCCTCACTCACTGCAGGTTGGTATCTCAATCCAGCTGCACTCTTTGTTCTGGAATCATTCCAGACAGGCAGGGTCAGATGTAAAGTGCTCACAGTTCACCTCTCAGGCCTACAAGCTTAAAATCCCCTCCACAGTTATGCCTGAACTGTAGGAGTGCCAGGAGAAAACAGGACGCTGCAAGGCTCCTCAAGGATAATCCTTTGGGATTTGAGCAATCTTCCCAGCCAGACGTTACAATGTGCTAACACCCTTGTGAGTCATGAACTAACTCATGGTCAATTCTGTTTGCAGAACAGGATGAATAATTGAGAGTAACTGGGTGTTTGCCTGAATCTGGGCCTAACCCAGTATTTATTCTGTTTTCCTCTCTCTTTTTGCCTAAAACAAACATGTCTAGTTTCCCGTCTTCCTCCACATTCCCTGCCTAATCCTTCACTGGCTCTTAGAGGAAAGTCCAAAGCCTTTAACACAATCTAAAGACGCTACAGGATGGCCCTGCCTACTTCTCCGGCATCTCTATGCTGGATGTGAGGGCAGCCACATCCTTGGGGGGTATGCACTTAATTTTCTTTAACTTTTTCTTGTGCAATAATTTTAGACTTTCAGACAAGTTGCAAAAATAAAATAGAAAATTCCTCCATTTCTTTAATCCAACTTCCTTAATAGTTTATATAACCACATAAACCGTCTTATATAACCATATCCGATGATCAAAACCAGGAAAATAACATTGGTACAATACTACTAGTAGTACTGGTACAATACTACTAGTATTGGTACAATAGCATTGTACCAATAGTATTCCTGGTACCAATACTACTAACTAAACCATAGTCTACATTTGAATTTCACCAGTTTTCCTACTGATATCCTTCTTCTGCTCCAGTATACAATTTGGGATCCCACATTGTATTTAGTTGTCATGACTTGTTAGTTTCCTTTAATCTGTGACAGTTTCTCAGTCATTCATTGTCTTTCACTTTTGAAGAGTACTGGTCAGTTATCTTGCAGAATGTCTCTCAGTTTGGATTTCTCTGATGTTTTCTCATGGTTAGACTGAGATTATGTATTTTTGGCAAAAATGCCACAGAAGTGATGTCGTACTCTTCTCAGTGCATCATATCAAGGGGTATGTGATGTCGCTATGTTGTTACTGCTGATATCAACCTTGAGTACTGACTAGAATTACCTTCTTTATGCTTAGCTTCTAAGCATAGTGTTCCTCTTCTCTATCCTAATCCCTTTGGTGAACTCATCCTTTCTCATTCGTTTGAGTATCCTCTATGTACACCCCAAATATAAACAAATTTATATGTTTATTTTGGATCTCTCCTTTAAACTTTAACCCATATGTCCAACAGCCTACTCACGCTTTCCAGTTGGTTATCTAATAAGGATCTCAAACCTAATATTCAAAATCAAACTCCTTAATCTCCGGTAGTCTTCTACATCTTAGTGAGTGGCAATGCATCTTTTTAATAGCTCAAGCCAAAAATCTTGGAGTTATCCTTCACTCCTCTCTTCTTGCTCACTACACCCAAGCCATAAGATAATGCTGCTGGTTCTGTATTAAAAATCTGTCCAGGTTCTAAGCACTTCTCATCACCTTCTCAGCTACTGCCCTGAAGTAAGTCACCTCCACCACCTTCCACTTGGATTACTGTACTGTCACCCACCTGATCTCCTTGATGTTGGTCTTGTCCTCCTAGAGTCTTTTCTCTATATAGAAGTAGTCTTTCAAAAATGTAGGTCAGACCATGTAATTCCTCTGCTCAGAACCCTCCAATAGCATCCCGTATCACTCAGTTGAAAGGTAAAATCCTTTTCTGCTGACCTACATTGGCTACCTTCTCCAGTCACACCTCTGACTTCATCTCCTACTGCTATCCCCCATGCTATTTCTTGAAAATCATCAAGTTTTTCCCAGTTCAAGGTCACATTTGTTCCTGATTTCAGTCCTCTTTTTCAGCGATCCCTCACTCAGCAAGTGACAGCTCAACCGATACAGCTGCACAAATTAGAGCTTCACAGTCATCCTTGATGATCCCTTTCACTTGAGTCCAATCTATCATCAAACTCTGTGGGTTTTTCCCCCACACAGACAATGCTCCAACCTGTCTATTTCTCATCTCCACTGCTAAATGATCTCTCCTTCCTGAGCTCTTTGCCCACTGCCAATTAATTCTCCCCACTGCAGCCCAAGTGGTCTTTTCAAAATGCAAATCCAATCAAATCACAGCCTGCTCAAAGGCTCCCCAATGGCTTCCCACTGCTGGTAGACAGAGACCACTATTCTTAACACAGCTTACATATCCCTCTTCCTGTGGCCCTCACTCTCCTGTTCCAGACACAATGACCTTTTCTCCATTCTTCCAATGGCACCACGCTTCCCCCTGCCATGGCCTGCTACTCTGTTTGGAAAGCACGCCCCAGCCCAACCTGCCCCCACTCCACAGCCCCCTCCTTTGCCTAGTTGAGACCTATACCTACACATGCTCACACAGCAACCTAATCATCATTTCCTCAGAGGAGCCTTCCTGACCCCTCAGTTGAGATGAGGTTCCTTAGTTTTATATGTACTATCAAAGAATCTTCCTTCTTTCCTACAGAATGCTCACACTAATTTATAATTGTATATCGAGTACTGGAATTTTTTGTCAAATATCTCTCTCCCTCATTAGGCTATAAATCTTATAGCAGGGAGCGAAGTGCTTGACACACAGTTGGCACTCAATAAATACTTGTTGAATGAATGGATAAATTGATGGACTGATGAAAATAAAACCATGCTTTTGAAAGACAGATCTGGCAAATCAATTAACAGATGGAAGAGAAAGGGAAGGGAAGTTCTGTATAATTAGGAGGCCATTACAGTAACACAGGCCAAAAAAGAGGAACAAAATCCTAAAGTAGGATTTTGCATGCAGAATGGAAAGTAACTGTCTTGGGGGGCTGTGTTGTGCTGACACACGAGGTCACCCACAAACAGCCAGCAACACTGTGCTCAGGCTCAGTGCCCACAGTTCACCCCAAACTTGCATGGAGGATCAGCTAACGTCTGGCACGCTCTGGCGTCTCAGCACTGAGGGAAGTTCCATGGCAAGGGCAAAAGGCCCTTTCTAGGACATCTTGTCTCTTAAAAAGACAAAGCCATTTGAATGACAAAGAAATTCCAGTACCCTTTTGCCATCCTCTGGACCCTGGGGCTTCATAAATAGCCTGGCTTCTGTGTTTTTTAATAGCCTCTGATGTATTTGATTACATTTCCAATTCAAATGGTTCCATTACTACAAGAAGCAACTTCATTACCAGGAGGGCCCAGAGCCCAGACTATACTAGCTCCCTGTCATATAATTTAGCCTCAGTCATACCTCAGACAATATTTATACAAGGTCACTTCTTCAAACCACGTCTAGCCTCCCCAAATGACAATATTATTTATGCCAAATGCTTCTCCTAAGGGATGGAAAACTGCCAACTCTGGTTTAATAGGCTATACGGACAGGCTAGAAAAACATCATTTGTAGCACACACAGTTTATGCATTTAGTATATAACTAGGAGTACAGACTGATCATTGGAATCACGGCCGAAAGCTGGCCCCAGGGGAAAAAAAGAAAAGCCACAAAAGCACTAAGTTTGGATCTTTCCTCCCTGATATTAGTTTTGGAAGCCCAAGGTTTAGCCAGAACTATGAATGCACAAGAGAGAGCTGCCTCAGACTTCAGTGGCTACCTGAACATCCAAAATAGGGAGAAAACCTGCAAAAGAAAATTTAACTTGGGTGTGTGTGCCCAGCAGCCAGCCTCCTGTGGTTGCAAATTAATGTGACCATCCAGTGGAACAAGCAGCCCAGGGGCATTTGGTAACAAAGAACAGTCTAACCTATTGATGTTAATTTACCAAATTATTCACATCCCACAATCTGGAATAGAAATCAGCGGCCAAAAAAATGCCTCCTGTACACCTCAGTCAAAACACCTATAAAAATCTAGATACCAGGAGGCAAAGTCTGGAACATAAACTACTGCATCCTGTTGCCAATGAGTTATTAAAGTACAGAATGATGGAGCTGCCAGCAGTGTCTGGGCTGCTCTTGCTTCCAAGCTCCATTCTTGGTGGTGTCTTTAATAAGACACTTGGTCAAAATATACTGATGACAACTCCTTTCTCTTAAAATCTAGTGAAGTATACAAGTCATACATTTCACTTAATCCATTATGGACCTCTGGAATTTTAAAATCTCTCTAGTAGAGAATTAACAAACTTCAGGATGCTGAACTTTCACATAAAGTGAAAATATCTGTCCAGATTTGCATGATTTATTGATGATAAATATCACTAATATACAATTTATACATTATTGTCCTTTGAAGAAATGTTTACTACTCCTACATAAAAATACTGTATCTAAATTTTAGGAAACAAAAATGTCAGATTATAAAGGGGTTTCAGAAATTCAAAATTATTCCTTTGCATTGATCACATTGGAATGTTTCTTTGTTTCTTTTCTTTTTTTTTTTTTTTTGTGGTACGCGGGCCTCTCACTGCTGTGACCTCTCCCGTTGTGGAGCACAGGCTCCGGATGTGCAGGCCCAGCGGCCATGGCTCACGGGCCCAGCCGCTCCGTGGCATGTGGGACCCTCCCAGACCAGGGCACAAACCCGTGTCCCCTGCATCGGCAGGCGGACACTCAACCACTGTACCACCAGGGAAACCCTGGTTCTTTGTTTCCAATATTTAGTAGTACTTGATATCATTATCATGACTTATTAATAATAATAGAATTAACCCTTTATGATGAGCACAGCCTCAGCCAAGCAATTCCATGCCCAGAAATTATTCCAGGACAATAATTAGAGATGTGTGCAAAGATGTGTGTGCAAAGACAATCATCACAGAATTATTTATTATCGGTAGTAAATATACAACAATAGAGGACTGGTTAAAACAAATTAGCCATATGATGGAACACTATATAATCATTAAAAATATAGTACAAAGCAGGAGGCATAACCCTCACAGACTTCAGACAATACTACAAAGTTACAGTAATCAAAACAGCATGGTATTGGCACAAAGACAGACATATGGATCAATGGAACAGAATAGAGAAGCCCAGAAATAAACCCACACACCTACAGTCAATTAATCTTCAACAAAGGAGGCAAGAATATAAACTGGGAAAAAGTCTCTTCAGCAAGTGGTGCTGGGAAAGTTGGACAGCTGCATGTAAATCAATGAAGTTAGAACACACCCTCACACCATGCACAAAAATAAACTCAAAATGGCTTAAAGACTTAAATATAAGACAAGACACCATAAAACTCCTAGAACAGATCATAGAAAAAACATTCTCTGACATAAATCATACCAATGTTTCGTTAGATCAGTGTCCCAAGGCAATAGAAATAAAAGCAAAAATAAACAAATGGGACCTAATCAAACTTACAAGCTTTTGCACAGCAAAGGAAACCATAAGCAAAATGAAAAGACAACCTATGGAATGGGAGAAAATATTTACAAACAATGCAATCGACAAAGGCTTAATTTCCAAAATATCCAAACAGCTCATACAACTCAACAACAACAAAAAACCAAATAACCCAATCAAAAAATGGGCATAAGACCTAAATAGATATTTCTCCAAAGAAGACATACAAATGGCCCACAGGCACATGAAAAGATGCTCAATATTGCTAATTATTAGAGAAATGCAAATCAAAACTACAATGAGGTATCACCTCACACCAGTCAGAATGACCATCAAAAAGTCTACAAAAAACAAATGCTGGAGAAGATGTGGAGAAAAGGGAACCCTCCTACACTGTTGGTGGGAATGTAAGTTGGTGCAGCCACTATGGAAAACAGTATGGAGGTTCCTCCGAAAACTAAAAATAGAATTACCATATAATCCAACAATCCTACTCCTGGGCATATATCTGGACAAAGTTATAATTCAAAAAGATACATGCATCCCTATGTTCACAGCAGCACTATTCACAATAGCCAAGACATGGAAGCAACCTAAATGTCCAACAACAGAAGAATGGATAAAGAAGATGTGGTACATACATACAATGGAATACTACTCAGCCATAAAAAAGAATGAAATAATGCCATTTGCAGCAACATGGATGGACTTAGAGATTATCATACTAAGTGAAGTAAGTCAGACATAGAAAGACAAATATCATGTGATATCACTTATATGTAGAAACTAAAATATAGAAGTAACGAACCTACCTACAAGACAGAAACAGACTCACAGACATAAAGAACATTGTGGTTGCCAAGCGGGGAGAGGGGTGGGGGAAGGATAGACTGGGAGTTTGGGGTTAGTAGATGCAAGCTATTACATATAGAATGGATAAACAACAGGTCCTACTGTACAGTATAGAGAACTATAATCAATATCCTGGGATAAACCATAATGTAAAAGAACATATATATGTGTGTATAACTAAGTCACTTTGCTGTACAGCAGAAATTAACACAACATTGTAAATCAACTATACTTCAATTAAAATCAGTTATTTTAAGTCATTTTATAGAAAAATATCTACCCAGAGGAGAAAGTTCATAGTACACTAAGTGAAAAAGGAGATAACAAAGCAATATATACCAAATGTATGTCCACACGGAATAATATCAAAATATTAACCCATGCAGGACAGTCCTGGAGACTCCCCAAAACAGTGTGGGTAGGGTTTTAGAAGGAGGCTAAGGAAGTGACACTGATGTGACTTCATTTATACCTGCAGGCAGATGAGACTTGGGAACATTTAGACAATAAGAATTTTTACTTACACTTTTATTATGGAAGTAATTTGCTTCCTACCTGTCACCATCCAAGTGAAGAAAGGATAGCATGGGCATTTTTCACTGTTCCTAGCCCAGTGGTGGTTTGGGCAGGGCCTGTGTAAGACTCCATCTGGTCCTCTGTCTGAATCTCTTTCCTTAAGTCAAGAGCAAGAAACCTGATTTCAGTCTCACACAGTGAGATCCCTGTGTCCTCAACAGTAAAGTGTTGCCATATGGTTCATAACATTACAACACTCATGGGTAACCCCTGAAACCGTCTTCATGTCCACATGATCCCAGAGCATAAAGATTTATTAGGATATTGTAAATAAAACTTGGATAAACAGAAGCATGAAATGGGAGACCCCACAGGCTAGGGAAAAAAAGAAGTTAGAAAAATAGACCTGCTTCATCAGCCTTTCTGGCAAAAAGATATGGCCCATGATTTATTAAAACAGGAGCTTTTTCAAGGCATGATTATAGGCAAGAGAAAAAGCTTTTGCTTAAGAGTGTCTCTGCATGCATCTGCTGGACTTTTCTATTTGAACATCCTGTGGGCTTGATACATTTGAAGCAGAGATTACTCATTTTTTTTCTTAGCGTCACTGTTTGGATGGCACCTGAGCAGAGGTAACAGGCAAAGCAATAGAGGTGACTAAGATCTCTGCAGTCAGCAGCATCATAAGATCGGGGAAGAGGACCAAGGACAGACCCTTGGGATAGGCCCACACTTGAGGGAGAGGAAGAAAGAAGTAAATACAAAGGTATCATCCAAGAAGACAGAGTATGAGTCTCCTCTGTATCAAACTATGTAAACATCCTTTGCCTTAAGGTGGAAATTTTTAGTCAAAAATATGGTTTGAAGGCAGCAGTTTTGTTTTGTTTGATGCAAATGGATCTTTGCCTGGGGCTAAATTAATCCAGATGTATCAGATAAAACAAAGCAAAATTATACTTAAATATTTCCAAGAGCTCAACTATTTTACTCTTCTGGAAAAAAATTAAAAATAAATAAAGGTTTTCAGGGAGTAAGTGAATAATTACAAGCATATAATCCTGATCCAAAATGTTGAATGTATCAAGAAAAGTTTGTATATGGGTAGACCTTGAAAGGGTCCTATTGGTTTTACAGACCACAGATTCTCCTCCTTAAAGGTTAAACTGACATTTTTGCTTGAACATATTACTAAACGGTGTGGGCTAATGAGGGCTCACTTTTGTTTCCCAGCCTAAGTATTGCCTGGCTCCCTCTGCTCGGAAATAACCAACCACAGGGCTCTCTCACTCAATAGCAATGCTGAGAGCATCCTCCAAGACTGGAAGGTAGAAAACTTGCCTCTGTGGTTCCCAAGGCTGGGATCAGACTAGAGCAATTGTGCAGTGAATTTGGCCCACCTTGGGGACTTTGGCTCTCAAATGGCAAGGCTGTGCAGACTAAACTAGAGGTTATTTTACAAGGACCATCAAAATCCTCATTTGCATGTGTGACATTCCTGTGGAGAGGCTGATTTTGAATCAAGCTGCCTGGGCCAGATTACAAACTGAGTCTGCTAGTGAGAATATGAATAGCATCAGCTGGATCTCAGTCCCTCGCAGTCAGCCTTTCCCTTCTCTGGCCCAAATCATTAGCCAATTGAGTTTAAATACAAGTGACCCCAACACCTGCCATTCAACTTCCAGCTAACCGGAAGACATCAAGTTTTCTTAGAACAAATGGTCATCAGCAGCCAGCACCACAATAATGACGTCCATTGTGCTGAGTGCTTTACTTGCATCATCTCCTTAGATCCTCATAGCAGCCCTATGGAGTTTGATATTACTGTCGTGTTACCATTTTTCAGGGGAGAAAACAAAAGCTTAGAGAGACTAAGGTTAACTCATCCCAGGTCACACAGGTAGAAAGAAATAGATTCGAATGCATATAGTTTAACTTCCACATCTATGCTTTTCACCCTTTTTGACTGATGCCATATTGCTTCCTTATGATAGGGTGGCTTCAATTGACAATAGCAGCAATGAACACTGAGATCAAAACAAAAAGGCTGTGTGATATAAAACAAACCATAAAGTTTGATTAGAACTTGTGTCATTTTTCGTCACACAGAGCTGTGAGAATCATAGGGAGCCCTCCCACTTGCAGATGGTGATTCTAGTTCTTTAAAAATCTGGACATCATATGGAGGATCCAGATGGAGGATCTTCTCCACACCTCTATCTCCCAGTAGCAATAACTGTAATTCTGCAGTTTTTCTCTCTAAGGCAGCTCTGAGACTCAGAGCTTTCCCCATAGAGGCTTGGGAGAAAAGAAAGCAACCCATAAACAAGGTCCCAAACTGGAGCTGTCGGGGGCAGGTGCCCATAGCGTTGCAGTTGCGCAGACTACTCCCCAACCCCTCTTTCAGGGTACAGTGCTGGGGATCACGAGGAAAATGGGTCCATTTATTCTTCAGCTCAGAGATTTTTCTGAATCATCAGGACACCCTTGGTCTTGAGGACACAAGTTCCTGACGTCCCTTCCAGGGAAGAACACAGCCCAGTAGTTACAAACTTCTCAGCTCTCAGTCACTCCAGAACATCTTCCACATATGGAGGGGGTGTCCTATACTCATCACCTGGACAGCAGTCTGGCAAACACTGGCCAAAGTGGTATACAACATCTGGATAACTGTTTCCAGATGTGACCTTCCCCTGAAAGACTTGATTAAAATTTTCACACTCAGCATCTTGAAATAACTGACATACGCACAGAGAGTTTCTATCGTCTGGAACCAGAGCTGAAGCAGCAAGCCACTCCAGCAAGGTGAACCAGCAAGATGAGAGCAAGGATCCTTCGTAGGATCTCAGTAGCCTAAGAAAACACGTAAGGCTGTTTCTACTGGGTCCACGTTAAAGTCAAGCAAATGCAGCTGAGTCGGGAGGCAATAAAGTGGACTGAATGGAGCAAGGGCCTTGGAATCAGACAGATCTGCATCCAAACCTTGACTCCACCAACTGCCAGCAGGGATTTCAGAAAGGACTTAACCTCTCAGAGCCTCAGATTTCCCCTCTGTAAAATGGGAATGCAACAACCCTCAGAGGAGGATTGTGACATGCCTGGCACAGAGCAGGCACTCAATACATGGTTGTTTTTCTCTTTTTTATTATTAATTAAGTCTATAAACACAATTCACTGTTATTATAAAACTGTTAAAAAAACACGTAGGACTAGAAGTTCCCTTTTCACTCTTTACACAGAACATTAACATTTTAAAAGCATAAACAATAGTAGCAGATGTTTATAATTTGTTCTTTTGAGGAGAAGCTCAAACAATATCCCATCAAATTAAAAAAAAAATCCCTGAATTTGTCTTATAAACAGATTCAGACCAATCCTGACCCCTGGATTAAGATGCTGTGGTGCTTCACATCTTCTGGAGCTACATCTTGATGATGCAGAGAAAAGCAAGTCCAACGAGACCTAAGATTAAGATTCCCCAGGGCTTCCCTGGTGGCGCAGTGGTTCAGAGTCTGCCTGCCGATTCAGGGGACACAGGTTCGTGCCCCAGTCTGGGAAGATCCCGCAAGCCGCGGAGCGGGCTGGGCCCGTGAGCCATGGCCGCTGAGCCTGCGCATCCGGAGCCTGTGCTTGGCAACGGGAGAGGCCACAGCAGTGAGAGGCCCACATACCGCAAAAAAAAAAAAAGATTCCCCAAATCTGTGAATGGGTCAAACAAAATGATCCTCATTTAATAGGTCCAGAGAGATTAAGTGATATTTTAAGTGTTAGGTTGAAGATTTAGTCCAAATGAGTAAGCTAATTTTCTTCACTTTATAGCACTTCCCCCCTTTTATTCTGAAAATCATTATCAACATAATAATGGCTATAATTTATGGAGCATTTGTAATATTCCAGGGCAGTGACAGGCACTTTTCTTACACTATTTCCATGTAACCTTCTTTACAACATGCCTGTAAAGCAGGCATAATTATCATCCCCATTTTTGGGGTGAGGAAATTGTAGCTCAAAGTAGTTAAATAGCTTACCACAAACCATGAAGCCAACCGGCAGCAGACCTGGAATTTGAACCCATCAGTCTAACTCCAAAGGCATCTGCCAACAGCTTTGAAACAACTTCACCTTGCAATGAGGTGAGCAAAAAACTAGTGAGAATAATTTTTCCTGCTCATCACCTGAAATTGTTATGATAGTTAACCTGTGCCATCCTTGGTTACTGTGTCTTCCACCTGGGCTCTGTCCACTATTACTCATGGCTGCGACAACTCCTTTTTTTTCTGGTCCCTATTGCCAGACAGGTGTTCAGCACAATAGCTCCCTTTTCTTTCCATCTGCTTCTCCTTGCACAGTGAAGCCCCGATCCGTCACGGGCGGCTGCTCCCCACATGTGCTTACAGCCCCATTGATGAGAAATGGCAGAAGCAGGTATTAAAGGTGGAGGTTCTGGCTTATTGCTCTGAATGTATTAAAAACCATTCCCAGACTCCACATAAAGAGTTTTACACACACACATTGCATATGATACAAGGGAGACAGAGAAGCAGACGTGGGGATAACCACAGTGAGACAAGTAACCACAACAGAAGTCTGGAGAGATGGGCCCAAGGAAAGCTACTTTCACAGACTGGGTGATGGATCGTCTCCTCAGCAGGCAAACAGACAGCTAGAGGTACTTATTTTTATAAAAAGCTGACAGAAAGAACTCCAGACATCCAGGCCTGCTCCCTTCTCATTCCTGTGTCCAGAGCTGACTCAGCTCTCTGTTTCCCTTTGCAGAATGGTGAGTTATTCCATGCACTCGTGCTAATTATCCACATCCAGCTCCTTTCTTTTCTCACACATCGCTTAAATGTCTACTTGTCTGAGTTAGAACTGGGGTGCATGCTGAATTCCCTTCTGTAGTCCTCCCCAGTGATGAAGTTCTCATAACTAGGGTATGGTTTGTGGGGGAAACTCTTTCAATTTAAAGGCCCTTGAGATGATTATCCAAAGAATTTATCTCACTAGGCTCTTGAAGATGATACTCACCATTTACTGAGTACACAGTTAACTGCCAGATAATTGCCATGACTGTATCCTCTAACTCTCATAATGATCATATAAGGTCAGTATTAGCCCCACTGTACAGATCAATAGCACGTGGGACATACATAATAAATGGAAGGGAAGATAAAGCTACATGACATACTAATTTCCTCAGTGTTTCTTTAGCATCCAAGAGGCAGAGTGATGTGGTGAAAGGAGATGATCCTGGGCCAGGAGACCTGGATTCTTGTCTTGACATGGAAACCAACCAGCTCTCTCTGATCTGGGCAAGACATTTTACCTTTGTGCACCTCTGTTTATTTAATCTAAAAAAAATGGATAAATGGACTAGGCGATTTCTATATATGTGGCCCCTTCTTCATCTAACTTTCTATGACTATTGCCTATTTTCACAGTGTAGTTAATATTAATAATGTCAGACTCTCCACGAATAAAATCCTAGAACATAGCTAGTCCGTCAGCACTGAATTGATGTCCTTTATCACCCAGCTCTGGAGAAAAGCACATCTAAGCCACATCTGGATAACAAATTAAAGTAGCCATAACACTTTACCCTTTCCAGGCTAATTCACCATGCCATAGCTTTTAAAGATAAGTTGAAGCAGAACTTCAAACCCTGTGGCCTAATTACAGAGGCAGTTGTTTTACTACCTTGGATCTGAGAGGTTTCCTTACAAAAGATAGATACTTGGTATTGTAGGTAGTTATCTATTGCTGCCCAACAAACCACCCCCAAAACTCAGTAGTTGACAACTATTTACTATTCTCTCTCATGGGTCTGAGGCTTTAAGGGCTAGCTGTGTGGTTCTCTTCTGGGGTCCCTCATATAATTTCTGCTGGATGGAGGCAGAGGCTGGAGTCTTCTAAAGGCTTCTAAAGTCCTCATTCACATGTCTGGCATGTGGGCCGAAATAACTGTGGGCTTCTTGGCCATATCTCTGTCCAAGTAGCTTTTTCATGTGGCTCCCTTGGGCTTCCTCACAGCATGGTAGCCTTGGGGCAGTCAGATTTCTCTTATTATGGCTGGATTCCCCCAAGAGTGAGCATTGCAGGACAGCCAGGCAGAAGCTTATGCCTTCTTATGAACTAGCCTCACATATTCTGTATTCTATTGGTCACAGCATTCACAGATCAGACCAGATTCAAAGAAGTGGAGGCATGAATTCTACAGCTCAATGGAGAATGGTTTGTGCATACAGGAAGGAAAGGATGGCAGTCATCTTGGGGACAAGCTAATCCACTTGGCCTATCTCAGGGCAAAATGAACTATAGTAAAGTTCAGTTAGGTTCTCAACATTTGTCTCTCTCTTACACACACACACACACACACACACACTCTTACCCAAATAGTTCCAAATGACTCTAGTTATAGTACCATGCTTGAACACCAAAGGTGACTATATAAACCTAAAGTGGGACTTACAGGTTGAATCCCATAAAGAAGAGTAGGTCACAGAAACCTCTCTTCCATTTCTCTCTGAGATAACATTAAGCTCTGTCATTGATGGGAAAGGGAAAGCAACTTACCTGGGGAAAATGTCTTCAGAAGAAATAGTAAGGGCATGTTAGTGACCTAGTCTAGTCCATCAGGATGGACATTGATATCCCAATTATCTTAAGACAAATCCAGATGTTCCCTTGAGATCATCCTTAAAGGAAGGTGAACCAGCAGGATGAAGTTGCCAGACTCTACCCCAGACATCCACACAGATAAGCAGGCCTGACGTGTGGCAGTTTTGATGGGCAGGCTTAAGAACACTAAGAAACAAACTGAGGATCTGGACAATATCACTATCAGGAAAGCATATCATAAACCTCAGAATGTGACATTGTCCCAAGAAAAACAGCAACCCAGAGGCCAGCTGAAAAACTGGAGATGCTGAAGTACAAAAGCAGGTCAGATAGGAAAGCAGTGGTGAGCAAAGCCTGGCTAGTATGTTGGAACCCAATGAGGAGGGCATAAGCACTGGAATTACAGGCCCCTAAAGGGCCAAGATGATCTGTAAAAGAAAATACCGGCAGCTTCCGGGGAGGAAGAGAGACTTAGGGAGCCATCAAGGAAGCAGCACAGTGATCCTTTGGGTTATGGATGCCAGAGCAAAGCTAGAATTACTGTGGTTTGGAAGGTGACTCTAAAGGCCCCTGAAAGAAGCATTTCTTTCTCTTCATGACTCAGAGAAAGTCAGGAATGAATTCCCTAGACATGAAATTTAAGGAGGTTTCTGGCCTGTATCTGGAATATTTAGGAGTTGTCAGCCTTGCAATCTGATGGGCACTGCAAGAAGCTCTGTGAGTCTATGGGGCAGGGAGATAGAACAGAAAGTTATTTTCCTCTCTGGCTCTGCCCCCAGATGGGAATATGAGGCTTGTTCTTTAAATTGTAGAACTTTTAACACCAGAGGGCCCCAACGAGTCAATTATAATCCACCAGCCGACAGAGTGCACTAACTGGACCAATCTTCAGGTTACAGCACTCAGTTAAACCCACCTCACTGGCTCTTAAAGCACTCTCCTTCAATTCTCTGGCAAGCATAAAAATCTGCAAGTCCTTTTAATTTATAATCTCACTTCTGGGAATTGTATACAACTAAACTATCCACAAGCACGGGAAATATATGTACATGAAGATGTTCACGGCAGCATTATTTACAAGTAGAGGAACTCAGTACTTCTCGAACTGTGATGTGCATCCCTTGTAGGTTTTCTAAAAGGGCAGATTTGGTAGGTCTGGTAGGTCTGGGCAGGGTTTTCAACTCTGCATTTCTAACAAGCTCTCAGGTGATACCCTCCTACTCAGGCCACACTTTGAGTAGCAAGGGGCTTACTTTATATGTAACTTTAAAAAAAAAAATCAAACACTTACATGACTATATAAATGGTAGGTACATATTCTCCCTGGAATACTGAAATGGATGTTAAAATGATATTGAAAACTAGCAACATGAAAAAGTGTTTATAACATAACACTAAGAGAAAAACACAGGATACAAAATCATAGACATATTAGGATTGCAATTGTAAAAAAATATATAGAAGGGACTTCCCTGGTGGCGCAGTGGTTAAGAATCCGCCTGCCAATGCAGGGGACACGAGTTCAAGCCCTGCTCCGGGAAGCTCCCACATGCCACGGAGCAACTAAGCCCACAACTACTGAGCCTGCGCTCTAGAGCCCACGAGCCACAACTACTGAAGCCTGCGCTCTAGAGCCCGTGCTCCACAACAAGAGAAGCCACCGCAGTGAGAAGCCCGCGCACCGCAACAAAGAGTAGACCCTGCTCGCCACAACTAGAGAAAGCCCATGTGCAGTAATGAAGACCCAATGCAGCCAAAAATAAATAAATAGAAATGAATAAATTTATTTTTAAAATATGGAAAACATTGGAAGCAAATCCAAAATTATTAACTGAGTGGTTGTTTTAGAATGGTGAGATTACATTTTTCCCCTGGTTTTCAAATTTTCCATTATGTTGCTGTATTATTTTCATAGTCTAAAAATGCTGGTAAACTGGGAAATATCAGGTAGAGTAATCACACATCCTGTTTTGCTGGAATAGTCTCAGGTGCCTGCCTACATAATTATTAATAGGGGTCCCTTCACTTCCAGAAGTGCTTTATGGAGTTGACAAATTCTATGGTAATATTAGATCTAGGATGTGTCTGCAGGCTACTTATGTGCTTTCTCTGTTACTCCAAAGCATTTGAAAAGCTGAACTAAAATGCCTAGAGAGAGGCGGCAGGGGAGGTGGGCAGGTCTCTGCTCTGTACATTTTTTTAAATTGATTTACTTTTTAGAGCAGTTTAGGTTCACAGCAAAATTGAGAGGAAGGTACAGAGATTTCCCATGTACCCCCGTCCCCACACATGCACAGAGCCTCCCTTATTGTCAACATGTTCCACCAAAGTGGTACATTTGTTACAACTGAACCTACACTGACGCATCATAATCACTGAAAGACCATAGCTCACATTAGGGTTCACTCTTGGTGTACCTCCTATGGGTTTGGAGAAATGTATAATGAATGACATGTATCCAGCATTATAGTTTCATACAGAGCAATTTAGTTTCACCATCCTAAAAATCCTCTTGCACATTTGTTATAGGTATATTTAGATTGTGATATATGGCCTCGATAGCACATATATAGAAAACACCTGACACAATCATGAAAGCTAGCACAATTCTGAAACAGGGAACAAAGGAAGTCAGGTAAACCTTTACTGTGCTTTTTAAAACTCTTGCTTTTTAGTTAGCCCTTTCTGACCTTTTCTCCTTAGTGCATACCATGAGTCATCTCATAAGATGTTGTCCTACACATCTCAGGGCAGTGATTTTTCTCCTAAGATGGTAGAGTTAAATGTTTGAAAATGCTGATGATTTAATTTGATTCCTTTTTGTTGCTTTTGCTAACAATGTAAAATTTTTAGAGCCAGACTTTTTCATTGCTGCCTTAAACCATATAATTTATTAGGTATTTTACTTTATACCTTATGATAAACCTGAAACAAACTAATGCTACCACTTATTAGTTAAAATTTTTAAAAAGTATTACTTAAGAGAAAAACTTCAAAACAATAATTGAATTAACTAAATATAAACCAAATTTGCCTACAGCAAATTCTAAGGCACATTCCAGTTTCACTGACTTGGAATTTTATTATACAGAATATGGTCTTTAAAAAGTGTGAGCCATCCATTGCAGCTTAGAAAACATAAATATAGCTTCTGTCATAATTATTTTATACAAATTGAATTTAACTTGCAATGTTATTTCTTGTCTTCTATGAGATTTATCAATTTTTTTGTTGTTCTTACAGAAATTTATATTTCACACACACACCGTGGTGTGAAACACTGTAAGTCCTGGGCCTAAGTGTTTGTTGTCCTGAGTCCTTGTCTGCTAGTGATTAGGTATGTAGGAGCCCAGAGAATGATGGTCTTTGTTCTTTTGTTCCCTCTGGTGCATACTCCATTTCACCTGTGTAGAGCTAAACTTACACCCCAAGGACAAATGACACTAGGTTGATGACAATAGGTGATTCTAATTTGAGAACAGCTATTCAGTATGGGTGTAAATTCTGATCGGTGGTGCTTTTAGAAGCAAAAAAATAGAAGCCCATCCGGCGGATATTGGACTTCACCTTTTAGATCATTTTAAATAACAGTGAAAGAAAGACAGGAGAGAGAGGGAGGCAATAGTTTGCCATTCCAGGGAAATAAAGAAAAACAGAGAAAAGAAAAAGACAACAGATAAAGCTGAAAAGCAATGGCTTCTTAAAGTATACATGAAAAAGGAAACAAAATAAGAGTGAAATAGAGTATGAACAAACTCAAGAAAAAAAAAAGCTTCAGAAATGCTTAGGAGACAAAGTGTTACTAAAGAAAGGAAATTCTAGCTTGTGAGACTTAACTTGAAACAAGAAGATAAAAATCCTTTATACAATCAGCAAACAAAAGCAAGGAAATATAAAGTCTCAAATCCCATGGAGAGCCTGGAAGGGAAGTCAGCAAGACAATGCAGAGCATGCAGTTGAGAGGATAAATCATTTCTTTACCTCACTCTACACAAAAAGAAGATAACAGGCCAGGGTGAGACATGTTTTCCAGCAGAAGCATAGGGAATTGTTGAAATGCTTTTCCCTTACCACAAAAAGCTAACAGAACGCACAATTCCAATGAACAAGATTCTCACAGAAAGACAAAATCCATTTCTGTAGCAAACATAGGTGATGTCCTTGAGGATGGAAGGAAAACAGGCTGTCCCCTCTGGCACATGAAATATCTGTCAACTCATTGATGCAGGAAGATCAATAAGGACATTAGAATTTGTTGGAGCAGCCTCTCTTAAGGGAAGACATCAGTGTTTTCTGGAGGTGCAGTCTGAGTAATAGGAAAATTAGATCATTGTAACACTGAGACCATGAGTTTCTCACCCATAACCACAATTTTGAGAGGAAAATTAAGATTGTTTAAAATAAAGAATCAAATTTACTTAAAACATTTACTTAAATGTCTCAGCATTTACTTAAAAACAGTACACACACACACACACACACACACAAAGACCCTGGATTCCAAGAAGCAGAAGTCCACCAAGGTCTTACAAACTTAAGAAAAAAAGTCTGGCATGATATTGAAGCCAAACATATTTTCTCTTGGCCAAAAAGCATTTAAAGTTCATTTTTCATAATAAACGCAAGTTTGGCACATATATAGAATGTTTATTTTTTTAAATGGTTGGAAAAGTAGGTACCCAAAACATACAATGTCAATGAACCATGTCCATTAATTTATCCTGGATATGAATAATCAGATATGGAGTACAGGGAAAGCAATCGTGTGAGTGACATGAGTAATTGCATAGGCGCATTCCGGTAGTTGGGTCTTAGAACCACTAGTAATTCTTGTCTCTAACAAACTGTCCTCATTGTCCACCTGCAAAATGGACTCTGATAATACTGCTTTTCTCTATACTGGCTTTTTTAAAATTAAAACTTCTGTTTAAACCTATTTTTAAATGCTCTGAAAAAGGTCTAAACTTTTCTGAGAAGCAGTTTTGAAGACAAGAGGCTTAGTAATTCAATGCAAATTAATTTATACACAAACTTGAGTTTCAATGATACAGAGAGAAGAGGAAGTGTTTTTGGTTTTGTTGTCTAATGAGTGCCTTTTCCTGAGATATGTTTCCTAGTTAGAAAAAGCCATCATGGAGTTTTCACAAGCTGTGGGGAGTCTTGCTGACATCTTGATCTTCCTCTTTTTTCCCCCACTTGGTTTCTGATTGATTTAGAAAATTTCAACTTGTAAAGGAAAGATGCAAGAGTCGCAGATATAGGCAAATACAATTTGCACTTTCCCTAGCAAAATGCAGATTTCCCTCCCACAGTTAGGGAGCCATCTAGATCATGAAAAGAAGGCCATCTCTCTGACTGGGGGACAAATAAATAGATAGTTAAATCCTTTTGATGTGGATAAGCAGAAAGCTTAGAGAAGATTATTGATAGAGACTTTCCTGCTCTTTGAAGCACTGTGTGGAAATAGCTTTTTCCTTAAATCAAAATAATAAAAAATAAGGCTGGTAAAACAGTGGTTAAAAACAACTGAAACTTAGGAGAATATTTAATTTGCACCTAGGTGGTTATATCTCTTTAAGAATCTGTTTAGATTGTGTGAACATACATCTTATAAAAATGTCCTTTCCATATTCTTTTTTCTTTCTTTTTTTGGATACTACTATTATTGCCAAAGAAACGGCCCTTAATTTTTCTATATGACCAATGAAAACCAAAGTTAACTATTTATATTCATAATTATTTTATGAAGGCATTTTGCCCAGCAGATGTGTTTCTTGCTAGCGAGCTGTAAATTTCTTTAAACTGCATGTTTGCCTGGTGTTTAGTTCTAAACTCGAACATATTAGCCTATTTCATTAATCATAAAAACTTTACAAAACAAGAAAAAAACTGCTGTTATTTCAAAAGAATAAAAGGTAAGAAAAGACATATAAAGCATGGTTTCCTTGTTTTTGCTAGACTACAATTAACTTGTTATGGAAAGCTTCTGTTAAATCAGGAAATCCTGTTAGAACTCAAACTTGCTGCATTATCTGAGATGAATGTACTTCTAGTCTGCAGTGAGCCTCTTTATTCAAAAGCTATTTGGAATGAAAAACCCAGTCTAGAAAATAAACCTTATGGTTTGTTTGTACTTTTAAAAGAACTAATTTGCTAGCAGGGATTTCTTCTTAGATAAACTGCACTGACTTTTCAAATGCTATTTTTCTGGAAGAACCTAGGGGTCATTTGTCTGTAACAATGAGGACTAGGCTGCCTCCAGGGGCTGTGCCTTCCATTCACTCTCGCCCAAACGTTCCAGACAATCAGTCAATCGGAGCAGGGCCCATCCTCTGGCCCACAACCTGCCTTACACATATCACACTTAATTTTGGCCGATTTCCCCTCTTCTCTTCATCTTTGCTTGTTCTTCTCTCATTTTTCTAAATGAAAAGCTGTAGCATATAATACGATAAATAGGTATAAATAAAATTACCTTTCAGCTTTAAAAACTGCTTCCAAAAGGTACAGGAAAACCTTCAATTATGAAATGTCAAAACATGACTGAGATTCTGACCCTTTAGCAGTTAATACACACACATACACACACACTCACACACATATATAATAAAGTTAGAGACCCTATTCATTAGAAAGCCATTAGGAATTTACAATAATTCCACCTGGTTGAGACTAGAGTTTATCTTTTTACTCTTTAGAAATCATTTTACATGGGTGTAACACCACAAAAGATTATAGCATTAAGTTTAAATTACAATAAAGTGTTCGGACATACTGTTTAAAGCCAAATGAATATTGTTTTCCATCCAACAAGAAATCTTGGTAACCTTTTCTTAGCAGCTAATATGAGTTTACTTTTTGATTTTGAAAGCAATAGACCTACATACCTTTTGAAAAATATCTTAAATCAGATTTTTAAAAATTTAATTCAGGATGTCTTCCCCTTTAGTAAAGCTGTTTCAGATTAGTGAGGTCTTACTATAATTAGCTATTCTATAAGCAACAGGGAATCTAAAGCCACTATATTGTATAGCACCACCGCATATTTATAGATATTTGTCAGATGACCTTAACTTGAAAACATAATGTTCAGAACCAAGAAATGAATAGAAACCTCCAGAGGATCAAAAACAACTGTTTAAAGGTGCTAAATCTCACAGGCTAACTCAAAAGGAAACCTCTTAACATGCTCACTTCATATCCTACTCACTTTTACTGTGCATACATTTCTAACAGGCTTGCATATCAGTTTTTCTCATCCTTGAGAAATAAATTAAAAAATTAGAAACAAGACAATGTTTCTTGCAGCAAAAAGGACTAACTGATGGTCTTTAGATTGAGGGAGGAATAGGAAAAAACTATAAAAGCAGAAATACTGTCTCAAAAATATTAAGTTGAAGCCCATTTAATGTAGGGACAAAGAGTTCACTATATTACACTAACACTTGACAGTATGAATGAATTTCAGCGTAGTGCTGGGATTGACAATCCTTAACAGTGGCCCTGAAGTTTTAAGAAAAGATATGTTTTAAGACAACAAAACAAGTATACTATGTATCAGAATTATTCTATCCAAAATTGTTAAAATAATTTTTCTAAGTTAAAGGAAGGAATCATTTAAAGGAAGAAACAGCATGTCTTGAAGATGCCAAAAAAAGAGGCAACTCTGTAACTATGGGAATTGGAATACTCTAGAAAGCAGCTGAGTATTTGCCTCTGAGCTATAGAGTAATACCTACTGCTTTCAATTTTCCATTGGGAGGAGAGAAGGTAGCATAGATATCCCAGCAGTGTGGCCAGTTAGGCTGTTAGATCTCTTTTTCACAGGGTGATGGAAAAAACACAGAATTTGAAGTTAAATCTGTTTGACCCCTGGTTCTGTCACCCACTAGTTTGATAGCTTTGGACAAACTACTTCTTCAAGCCTCAACTTCTATCTATAAATAGAAATACTAATACCTACCCCAGTGAGATGTTTTAAGTGTACAGTGCCAGAGTCCTACCATGAGCTTAGTCACATACATTTCTTGCGTGTCTTCCAGCTCTCAGTGACCAGCTTCTGGAGAGTTATCTGAACGGGAGATATGGAGGAAGGGGTGGCTTTTGCCAACTGGTGTTAAAGAGTTGACTCAAATATAGTTGAAAGAATAGTGATACACCTCCCTAACGTCACTGTGGCATTCCAGAATGTTTTTCCTCAAGTGTGATTAGAGCTTCTTTTCCTCTCCAAGATGAGTTTTAAATGAATAAAAATGTTGAAGGGTAGGAAAGCTAGGAGACAGTTGGCAGTGCAATTATTATAACCCCAACATACCTTGGGAATGACCATGAACCCTTCAATATCAAATGATCCTAATAACAGATTCATTCATTCATTCATCAATCATTCAACCAACATTTATTATGTACCTGTCATGTCCCCAGCACTGCACCAAGCACCGGGTATTCAAAGACATAGTCTCTGTCTTCAGGCACATTACAGCATCATGGACAGACATATAAACAAGTGCCGTAAGGTCTTGGCACTCAAAGTGTGGCCTGTGGACCAGCAACATTGGTATCACCTGGGAGCTTGTTAGAAATTCAGCATCTCAGGCCCCAATTCAGGCCTAATGAATCAGAATCTGCATTTTAACAAGGTTACCAAGCGATCTGTATGCACATTATAACTTTAAAAGTACTAATTTAAATGGGACCTAATTAAACTTAAAAGCTTTTGCACAGCAAAGGAAACCATAAACAAAACGAAAAGACAACCTATGGAATGGGAGAAAATATTTGCAAACGATGTGACCAACAAGGGCTTAATTTCCAAAATATATAAACAGCTCTTATATATAATGTCAAAACAAACAACCCAATCAAAAAATGGGCAGAAGACCTAAATAAACATTTCTCCAAAGAAGACATACAGAGGTCAATAGGCACATGAAAAGATGCGCAACATCGCTAATTATTACAGAAATGCAAATCAAAACTACAATGAGGTATTACCTCACACCAGTCAGAATGGCCATCACCAAAAAGCCTACAAATAATAAATGCTGGAGAGGATGTGGAGAAAAGTGAACCCTCCTACACTGTTGGTGGGAATGTAAATTGGTGCAGCCACTAGGGAAAACAGTATGGAGGTTCCTTAAAAAAACTAAAAATAGAGCTACCATATGATCCTGCAATCCCACTCCTGGGTGTATATTTGGAAAAACTCTAATTCAAAAAGATACATGCACTCCCAATATTCACAGCAGCACTATTTACAACAGCCAAGACATGGAAGCAACCTAAGTGTCCATCAACAGATGAATGGATAAAGAAGATGTGGTATATATACACAATGGAATATTACTCAGCCATAAACAATGAAATAATGCCATTTGCAGCAACATGAATGGACCTAGAGATTATCATATTAAGTGAAGTAAGTCAGAGAAAGACAAATATCATATGATATCACTTATATGTGGAATCTAAAATAATAATACAAATGAACTTATTCACAAAACAGAAATAGAAAACAAACTTATGGTTATGAGAGGGAATAGCGAGGGAGGAGGGGTAAATCAGGAGTTTGGGATTAACAGATACACACTACTATGTATGAAATACATACCAACAAGGACCTACTGTATAGCACAAGGAACTATATTCAATGTCTTGTAATAACCTGTAATGGGAAAGAATCTGAAAAAATATATATATATATGTAAAACTGAATCACTTTGCTTACACCTGAAGCTAACACAACATTGTAAATTAACTATAGTTCAATTAAAAAATGGTTTTAAAAAAAAAGTACTGCTGGGCTTCCCTGGTGGCGCAGTGGTTGAGAGTCCACCTGCCGATGCAGGGGACACAGGTTCGTGCCCCAGTCCGGGAAGATCCCACATGCCGCGGAGCAGCTGGGCCCGTGAGCCATGGCCGCTGAGCCTGTGCGTCCGGAGCCTGTGCTCCACAACGGGAGAGGCCACAACAGTGAGAAGCCTGCGTACCGAAAAAAAAAAAAAAAAAAAGTACTGCTTTATTGTGCTATGGCTGGTGGGATTGCGGGCTATACCTGGAACAAGCTAGGGCACGTGAGAGTCTGGTCATTTTGACTGTATGTGGATCAAAAAAGGCTCTACACTAAAAATGAACTGCATTAATTTGCTAATACTGCCATAACAAAGTATTACAATTGGGTGGTGTACACAACAGAAATTTATTTTCTCACAGTTCTGGAGGCTAGAAATCCTAGATCAAGGTGTCAGCAGCCTTGGTTCCTTCTGAGGACTGTGAAACAGAATCAGTTACATGCCTCTCTCCTGGCTTCTGGTAGCCTTAATCATTCCTTGGCTTGTAGATGGTATTCTCCCTGTGTCTTCACATTGTCTTTCCTCTCTGCACATCTATCTGTGTCCAAATTTACCCTTTTTATAAAGACACCGGTCATTTTGGATTAGGGCTCACTCTGTGTGACCCCATGTTCACTTGTTCATCTGCAAAAACTCTGTTTCCAAATAAGGGACTGGGGGTTAAGACTTCAACATCTTTTCAGGGGACACAATTCAATCCTTAACACTATCCTTGACCCCTCAACTTGAAAATGATTAGGTATTAGTGAAGCAAACTGGGCATTTCAGGTGATGGAACCAGAGTTAGTAAAGGCATGGGAGGTGAGGCAATCTGCTTAAGTAACCACATGCCTCTCGGTAACCATGGCTGAAGGATAAGAGCAAATAGAAGGTGAGGGAAGGAAGTAGGCAGATTTATTAGAAACTAAGTAGATCTCAAAATGCAGCAACAGAGTTGAACTTTTATTCTGTAGGCAATGGGAAACCAAAAGGAAGGTTCCAACCTTTGGTGACGTGGCCAGGTTTTCAGCTCTCTAGAAACAGGGTATAGAGTAGACTGAGTTGGCCTTTGGAGTCAAGTCACCAGCGAAGAGGCCACTACCTTGGTCTCAGTGAGAGATGAGGAGGGCCTGAGCTAGGGCAACCTCAAAGAGGATGAAGAGTGGGGGAAATGAGGGTCACAAGGAAATGGCGACAGATGCCAACCCTAGGTCTGTTGCTTAGTCTGCTTATGTGAATACCTACCTCAAAGGGAGCACATTAGCCTTGGGAGTTTGTGCTCCTTCAAGAAGAGAAAGTTTGGCCCAAAGAGAAAGCAAGACAAAGGATGCTCCTCCCCTCTACCTCCAACCCCTGGTAATCAACCTACGGACACATCAGCAGAGCTTACTGGCAATATTCAGACAAAGCTGCAGCAGCAGAAACACTCATGACTCTCCTGGGATTCAGATCAAAGAACAAAGAGGAAGAACCTAGAATGAAAGGCGGTCTCTATCTAACCAGAAACTTTAGGAATTAATTTAGAATCTTATCTTCCCAAAACTTTGGAGGTAAGCCAGCTCTTAAAGAAGGGTATTGGAAGAAAAACACCCAAGTATCAAATGGCTCAGAAGATCTGATAAACACATGTGCTCACCGAGAGGCTGCACTGCTCTGGATGCCTTGTTGTGGCTGGGAAGTTAGAGGGAATTGTTCTAATGCGTATTCAGTCTCACTTTTTGAAAGCCCTTGGTTCTGCATCCACTTACCTGCTGAACACAAGTTATGGCAGCCTTAGACTGTGGTAAGGCCTGCCTCAAAGTGATGCAGGAAACCCCAAAACTACACATGGTTCTCATAGGTTCCCTTGAGCCAAAGCCAAAGTCCTCTCTTGAGCTGACAGACAAAACAGGTGGACTTAAGGGACAAACAGAAGTGATATGGCAGCTAGAAATGAGAAATTTCTCATTATTGCACCCTCCTAGCTTAGAAAATTTTTCTGTAAAAGGCCAGACAGTAAATATTTTAGGTTTTGTGGGCCACAGACACTCTCTATCCCATATTCCTTGCTTTCAGTGTTTTTTCTAACAATGCTTTAAAAATGTGAAAAATCATTTTTAGTTTGTGGGCTGCACAAAATCAGGCTGCAGGCCATAGTTTGCTGACCCCTGGCTTAAAGCAGATGCCACAGACAGCAACAGATACACAATCTGTTTTGCTTAATCACTTGAGACCTTTGAGTTTTTATTCTCACCTCTTTCCACCATAGAGTCTGATTAATTGGACTCTTAAAGTTAGCTGACTTGTTTGAGTGCTCTCCAAGAATTCAGGAGCGAAGCTTGTGTGGCCTGCCCTCTGATGAACAAACATACCCTGAGGTCTCAGGTCCATAGTGATTGATGTGCAGGAAGCAAATGGCCTCTTGTCTTCCACTCACTGCCATAAAGCCGTGAGCACTGTTCAGGAAAGAGGAGCCCCACTGAGAAACAGAAGGGAAGGCCTGCCTCTGACATAGCATGACTTTACCTTTTGCAAACAGCCATGGGTTATACTTCCAATTAGCTCCAACCCTCCTTGCATCCTGCACAGTGACTCTTGGGGGAGCAACTCTTGGCCAGTTCACACATGTTAGGTGTTACATTAGCAACACACATCATGGTATCAATACAAGAGTCCTGGTGTTTGCTTTCTGATTCATAGACATGGTTTCCATGGAACTACAAGCACCTATCCCCAACAATGCCCAGTCTGTTCAAGGTACAGATTATTTTAGGAGTGTCTGGTTTAAAGCAGAGTAGAATAAAAGGAAATAATCAGAGAAGGAAGAATTACAAAAACAATTTATGGATAGATCTCAGTTCCAAACCCAAATCTCTATTCCAACATCAAATAATGCAGGTATTACTGTGTACTTATATTGATACAATAGGATGAACTGGAGTCAGTAGACTGTAGCATATACGCATAGATATACATCTATGGGCCTGGATCCTTGCAGTATTTTATTCCTGAAGCATTGATTTAAAAAGTTGATTTGAGCATACATAAAGATAGTTAGATATTTGCCTGGTAATTTATAGAGGAAACAGACACACATTGTGTACTTTTCATGCTGAGAAAAAACAGCAAAAACTGCTTGGGGCACTTTGTTATCTTCTTTCCTTCTCACCCCCCAACTCTGCTTAGCACCCAGTCTGCTGTGGGTTTATAGTGAGCATCCTGCCAACAACCAAAAGGAAAAAGATGTCAATCATTAGAGCATCTGTGAATATTTTTGTCATGTGAGCCCAGGCAAAGCCACGCTCATCATAGGTCAGTCTGCTCCTGGGCTGTACACGTGGGTGTTGCCCTGTGCCTGGGAAACCCCTCAAAGTGACCTCACAGTTGTGTTGTCCAGAAAAGTATCATGTAAAAAATAAAGACCCACTTTTCAGTTATTGTATTGCTGGCTTGCTTTACGTCTGGAAATATTCTATTTAAATAGGGCATTTGTAGAACTTAATATAACTTGGAAAATGTTCACTACAATTGCTAAAATATCAATGTAAACCTCTTGGCTTGAGATTTAAATATATCCATGAGCTACTATTGAACTGCACAAGTTGAAAATTGTCTACAAAGAAATAAAACTGACCAATATGGTAGGAATACAGAATAGTAAAAATGATGAAAAGTAAATTGCCCTTTAAATTATGCTCATTTAATAACTGAAAACATTGTACTGCACGTAAGGGATTTTACAAGGCATAGCATTTTAACTGCTGTTTCTCAACACAGCTTTCTATTTGTTCTATCTCCCTCTAAAATGCCATGACCCAATGTCCTGAAACTGTTAAGAAAGGACAAATTTTGAGTTATAATGCTGGGCTCTGCCACGCACAGCTGCCTTCTTAGAATAGTACAACCCACTGCCAAAATAAATGAACAGCATCTTTTTGTGGGACTTACTGTCAAAAACGCTCTAGTCTCACGTCTGCAAGTTTGATTGCTAACAGAAGCAACCCAAGAAAAAATATGTGATGCCTGCACTCTGCTTAATGGTACCGTCTGTGCATGTTATTCAGACCCAGCTTTTCACAGCAACCATTGAATATGCAAAGTGAATTTAGGGATGCCAGAGTTAATTAACACCAGCTCCATTTGATGGGCAAGCTTTGTAAATAACCAGGATTCTAAATTCTCTAGACTTGAATTTGGGAGCCTGACAATTTTTATCCCTTGGAGTTAGGAATTTTGCATAAAGTATAAATGGATGGTTTCAGGTCGTATTTACTTGCCAAAAAATGGAACACAGATTGGTAAGGATGCCTGCATACCTACAGGCTACTGGATGTAGGAGAATTTTCATTTTTAATGGCTAGCAGTAATACCTCATTTAAATTCAGAGAGATGCCCAGGCTTTGCCTCTGTGGAGAGGCAATAATCTATCTTAGATCTTGGGCAGGCTCTTCAGAAGTCCTAGGTTGTAACTTCCTTTTGTTAATTTTTCTGTCACACATTTCTTTGAGAATAACTACCGCTTTGCTGTTATCAACGTGACCACGCAGTTGGATGCAACAGAAGAGAGTTCAATTTCTTCCATGTTGTACGCAGTGCCCTGAAGATACTTCAGTGGCTTAGCATCTTGCCAAAGACAGATTTTGCCCCACATTCTCCCCTAGCTACTTACTTCACAGCTCCATGCAAATCATTCCTTCTACACATTCATCTATGTTGCCACATAAACACCCATCTCCTATTTGATACCTGGCATTTGAGGCTCAGCACTTAGAAGTTTAGAAACCAGGCAGCTTCTGCTCTCTGAAACGACAGGAGACTCCTGTGCATTTTCATTTTTCCAGAGATTGAACGTCCAGGTTGCTGCTCTTCCTCTGGCCACCTGCCTTTGGCACTTTGCTGCCCATTCATACTTCCACCAGAGCCTGGGCAAGAGATGTAAATGAAGTTAGAATTCAGATCTGCCAATTCAGTTCCTCCTTAGATACTGCCTGGTAAAAGCCTTGGCCAAGAAGAAGGCTGACATGTCTAAATCCTTTTAAAATATAAATTATCTATGAGTTGCAGGCGTTTAAGTTAGGGACTAAAACAATTTTTACACCATTTGTAAATGAACAACTTACTCCAGCAAACTAGGAGGAATGTAGACAAATCAGGAGCCAAAGAAAATGAATCGAGAACCCGAATATGAGAAAGTTGAAAACTGTGTTGCTGGATCTAGAAAAGGAAAGGCTCGGTGCTGTTTCCTGATTTCCAATATGAAGGAGTCATATTGAATGACATCTGCAGTTCCTTCCAGCTGTGACTTTCTACAGTTTTATGGTTAAGTGTAAGATTGATTATTATTTGTTCCTGTATAGAGTGGTAATTACAAGGAAAGACATGGGCACTTAGGGCAGGGTTATTTTGTTTATCTTCTGCCAGGAAGCTGCTCTTTCTGAGATTGTGAAAGATATTCTTTTTTTTTTTTCTCCTAACGAATTTATTTATTTATTTATTTTGGGCTGCATTGGGTCTTTGTTGCTGCGCACGGGCTTTTCTCTAGTTGCATCGAGCGGGGGCTACTCTTCAATGTGGTGTGCGGGCTTCTCATTGTGGTGGCTTCTCTTGTTGCAGAGCACAGGTTCTAGGCGCATGGGCTTCAGTAGTTGTGGCACACAGGCTCAGTATTTGTGGCTTGTGGGCTCTAGAGTGCAGGCTTAGTAGTTGTGGCACACTGGCTTAGTTGCTCTGCGGTATGTGGAATCTTCCCTGACCTGGGCTCGAACCCATGTCCCCTGCATTGGCAGGCAGATTCTTAACCACTGTGCAACCAGGGAAGTCCTGTGAAACATATTCTAATAGTCACTAAGAATCCACCTCCACCATGTGACCACCTACTATATAACAGACACTCTTACAGGAACCAGTATACAAAGATGAATAGGACCCAGACTCTCCCGCCTAGGAGCCAAGAATCTGGTGAGGGAAACAAATGTTAAAAACCACTCTCGTGGGCTTCCCTGGTGGCGCAGTGGTTGAGAGTCCGCCTGCCGATGCAGGGGACACGGGTTCGTGCCCCGGTCCAGGAAGATCCCACATGCCGTGGAGTGGCTGGGCCCATGAGCCGTGGCCGCTGAGCCTGCGCGTCCAGAGCCTGTGCTCCGCAACGGGAGAGGCCACAACAGTGAGAGGCCCACGTACCGCCAAAAAAAAAAAAAAAAAAAAAA